>NC_043761.1:3719398-4019398 GCF_902148845.1 Salarias fasciatus | reverse complement strand
GATTCCTGGATGGAGAATCCGGCAGTCACATCTGTACGGCCAACAACTCACAGCAGTCGCACCGCGATCAGACTGTCGGAAATTTACTGGTCATACGAACCGCAGGAATATCTAGATGAGTTTATATGACTTTCTTGCAACATATAACCAAAAAGCCTGCCAGTTTTCTCTCTACTTGGTTTTCCAAACTCGTCCCGAGTTGTCGCAGCAGTGAGGTCAGGGGCTCCGGGTGGCTCCGGGTCTCGGCAGCTCTGCGCTGACTTCAGTTTCTGTTTGGATTTCTGTGGACATGCAAAGCTCACAGCCGCCAATTACAGTCGTCAGAGAGGCTCTGCGGGCGGCGGTAAGGCTACAGGAACCCTCCGGTCTGCGACGCGCCTCAGGAGACCAGGGAGTGAAAGGCGGTTGGAGTCCGGGTCAGTGTGGGAGGAGCAGCCGCTCCAGCGCGCACTGCAGGTGCTCCCAGTTCTTCCACAGCAGCGCCAGAACCGACACGCCCACGCAGGTGAGCGCCAGGTGCAGGCGGCTGCGCAGCAGCGGCGCCGTGAACTTGGCGGCCGTGGAAACGCACACCAGGATGACGGTGACGATGGCCAGCATGATGTTGATGCACTTGCCCAGCAGCACTTTGGCGTCGGTGTTTTCCAGCTGCACCGTCTGCTGCTGCTGCTGCTGCACCAGCTCCAGCTTGGAGACCCGGGTCTGACACGACTCCAGCACCTCCTGCGCGCACACACACACACACACACACACACACACACGCACACACGCACACACACACACGCCAAGGTAAATGACCAGTTGTAATCCCTGCTCTAGTTTCATCTGTTTTGGCTCCCATGAAGCCGGACGGCGGCTGTGGTTGGTTTACCTGGATGTCCCGGGCCCTCTCGTAGGCCTGGTAGGCCACCTTCTCCTCGATGCTGGCCAGCTCCTGCTTCAGGTTGCTGGTCTCGTGCTGGTGCAGCTCCGTCAGGTCGTTCAACTGATCCTCCAGACGCTCATACCTGACGGAGCAGGGGCGCCGGCGAGCGAGTGGGCGGAGGCAGAGAGCCAAGGACAGAGCCACAGAAGACACATAATTAAAAGTATGTGAGCGTGTGTGTGTGTGTGTGTTCACAGCACAGCGGCATGTTCATCTTCCCCCTCAAACGTTTGACCTTGGTTGACTTAGCAACAGTCTGGAGGGCTGGAGAGTGTGAGCTCCGCTCTCTGTTTTTATCTCCCTCAAAAACAACAAATGAATCAGTAATCAAAGTGAAAAGCTGCAGCTACACTCAAAGGACTCATCATCTGATAATAGCAGCAGCCGCAGGAGGAAATCTGTGACAAACACACAATGAGCCCTCGTGTTTCCTGAGCGGCTGAAAGCCTTGAACAGGTCTGAGGAGGCTGGTCTGACCTGCAGAAACACTCTTTCCTCCACTGATTGGTCTCTGCGTCACGCATGAGTCCACTTCTTAAATTCTTTTGCTTTTTATTTTAACTTTAATATCTTGTTGATGTTAGAAAGTCCAGATTTAGTGAGCGGGCTCCTGATCACACAGACTCAGAGTGTTTGACCTTTGACCTGTGCTCACCTGTACCTCTCCTCCTGCATGACCTGTGTGAAGTAGCTGTAGTCTCGTTTGAACTGCGTGTTCATGGTCTCCATGTCGTCGGCCAGCTGCGTCTGCGCCTCCCGGATCTCCCGGACCATGTCCAGGATCTCCGCCAGCCGCCCGTTGGACTCGGACCGTCCGGCGCCGCCCGAGCCGGCGCCCGAGCCGCCGGCCGGGTTCCCGTTGGAGTCAGCGGAGGCGGACGTGCCCGTGGAGCACTCGTCGTCGCTCTGGTACTTGGTGGGCTTGGCGACGGTGGTGGCGCTGCCGCTCAGGCCCCGGGCGCCGCCCTCCACCTGCAGCCCCGAGCCCGCCTCCATGGAGCTCTTCAGGTGGGCGATGTTGTCGGCGCTCCCGAACTTGTTCCTGATGAGGTTGGCGAACTCCCGCGACTTGTTGAAGAAGAACGGCGGCGACAGCGACACGCCGGGCCCGATGGTCTTCACCTTGTCCAGCGCCGGGTGTCGGCCCGTGGCGCTGACGTCCCGCAGGCTGCCCTCCTTGCTGTGGGTCCCGGACTCCTTGCCGGCGCCGCCGCCGCCGTCCTTGTGGCCGTGCTTGCCGTTGGTCTCGCCGTCCTTCATGCGGCGGTGGTACTGCTCCAGCTTCCTCTGCAGCCGGGCGATGCTGTGCGCCGACTTCTGGTTCTTCTTCTCGAACACCTGGCGGATCCGGGACACCTGCTGCTTGTCGGCGTTGTTCACCAGCTTCAGGTACTCCGCCACGTTCTGGTCCCGGGCCGTCTGCTCCACCTTGATCTGCTCCGTCACCTGAACACACCACGGGACAGAAACCTAAAGACTCCAACCTTCCTGGTGCTTCCTGGATGTAACGACTAACAACAAACCAACGCAGGCGGCGCCTGACAATGTGGCCGATGAGAGAAGCTTTCTGAGAGGTAATCTGAGGACTTGAGGCGTGAAAGTACAGCTTCACACCTCTGTATTTAAGGCTCGTCCCTGTCTCCATGACGCCCGGCTGGTAACTGTTAACTTCAACCGCCACCTGAGCAATGAGGGAGTTCCTGTTGAGAAGGAAACCCCACTGGATGCCTTTAATGGCTACGTACCGACAGCAACGCGCATCCCTGCAGGCTAGTTCTTAAAAACAGAAGCAGTTTGAGCGCCGAGGTCGTTAAAATCAGGACTTTACATCATTTTGAGTTTACTGCTCTATTAGTGATAACGACCGGGAGCAGCAGTCCAACGCAGCCGGTAATAGCCTCCAAAACACCCCCAGCTTAAAACCAAACGATGCTGCGTTTCGAAGGAAGAATTCTCAGAAAGCTACGGTTTTGTTCTTTTAATTTAGCCCTTATTTTCCTCCCATGGTGCATCTGGTAGCACTTTGTGTCCTGAAACTTTTCAGATCTTAAAAAAAAATTCCTAAACGAGCAAAAATCAGAGGAGAGCTTTGAACTCCTCATTACAGTGAAACCCAGGACTTCTGCAGGGGACCGTTTCACACTTGGGTAACGCCGGCCTGTTTGTGCGGAATAAAACACTCAGTAATGCTGCAGAAAAGCTGCTGAAAACCGAAGTCACCCTACAAGAGAAGCCAAATATCTCACTCATTGTAATTCTACTGACAAATAATCAGTGAACATGCGATGTGCAGTAACGACACGATTCAAAATCAACACAAACACTTGAAAAGACGAGGCCGTTGTGCTCTTTATTCATCAATCAAACCCATTTTATGACTTAATCTGATTTAATTGTGAATAATTGCATCTTTCCACCACATTTCCACCTGCACAGGATGAATGCCTCTGAATAAATTAACATCATTTTGGAAAAATGGGCAGAAGCTCTCACTTATCACGCATTTTATAGTTAGAAAATATAAATAAATCAAGTTATTAAAGGATTAAAACGTGCAGTTTTATGTACAGCACAATACGAAATATTCATATATCAACATTGTTTATTCAAATAGATAATCTAAAGCTCTAAAAAGAGGGGAAATTCAAGTTTCAGATTGGCAGATACTAAAAAATTAAACATCGGATGATGATACAGACGTAAATTCAAAATGAATCCGTCATTAATCCATCGGCTGCACTGTTTCATTTAATCTATTAAAAATCTGCTCAGCGGCCGGACGAAGGTCAATTAGCCACATTAGAATATCAAAGACTTTAAATTATGAAAAGCATCCAGTCATTCGGAGTTTAGAGCTGTTCAGGAAGCGCTCTTCATGTTAACATGTTCAGGTTACGGTTAAACCGTCTGCGGTTGAAGAGACCAGGAAGGTTTTGGCTCTGATCTGTAGGAGAACGTCCACTCTGTCTGTCCATCATCCACCCATCCACCCATCCACCCATCCATCCATCCTCCCTCTACACCTCTCATGCAGCCACTCCAGTTCAGAAGAGGTGACTCCACGCCGTGCGGAACAGATTAAACTATTTGCAGAAATGGAAAGAAGAGCAAAAGTGTGCAGGAGCCACAACTCCTCTAATCCCCGGTTTGCATCTGTGTGGGATTACACTCAGCTTGTGTTTTTACCACTCTCCTCCCTCGTCACAATCTCTGCATTTTAGATGTAACGGCAATATTTCGTCTTTTCTAGTCTTTCTATGTTGTAGTAATCTTTACAATTTTTCTGCGTGTGTTTACCTTTAAAAACACTTGTAGATATTGGGAGACCTTTCGTATTTGTAAAGTTGACAGTTGAAAGAATAATATTTGCAAGCTTTATTATGCATGCATTGTCTTTTACTTATCATATGTTGTCATCTATCCTCTCCAAGGACTCAAGAAACAAATACGCTGTGATGTGAGCTGACATTGATGAATTGCAGCCTCAGATATAATCTGATGTGATATTCTGAATTAGAAAATGATGCACAGCCCCCGTGTCAATGAGAATATGCAATATACCAAAGTGTGTATTTTTGTTACATTGTTACTGTTACATTATTGTTGTTGTCCATCTGGCTGTGATGTTGTTCTTGGCGTGTTGTCTGGGTGTGTTTGCATGTTCTCCCTCCTCGCGTCTCACCTTGAGGATCTTCTGCTGCAGGCTGTCGATGCCCAGCGCCCCCTTGGTGAAGTCCAGGCCCACGCCGTCGTGTCCCACGCTGTCCACCACGTCCAGGTTGGACTCGGAGCCGCCGCGGCGCATCGGCACGGGGATGGTGAGGATGTTGACATCGCAGCCGCTGCGCTCCGCCTGCAGATAGAAGCCAGCATTAACAGGACGACCGATGACTCTGAACAGCGGACGTCCGAGAAATGAGGAAACACATGTCTGTCTCTGCTTCATCAACAGTCCAAAGACAGATCTTTAAGATGATTTTTCAGAATAAGAGTGAGGAAGTGAGGGATCTTCGAATGGATTAGTGTAGTGGCGGCAGGGTCAGGGTTAAACTGTGAAGTATATTATTAAAATACACTTTTGGAACTTAATTGTCACAGATGTAGACTTTATGGAGCACCATCATCATGCACACACACCCCAGAAGTTGGTTTTCTCCCCGTTGGCAGCCGCCTCTGGTGAACGATTCACAGTTTGAGCATTTCAGTTTGGTGCAAAGTGTCGTTCTGACCAACAGACCGGCCGTACATCAACAGAGCAGCCGCTCCTGTTTAATGACTGTGGAGCCTCTGAAAGGTGCAAAACGCCACATGACTCATCTGCTGAAGCCAGGGAGGAAATGAAAGAGTTCGGTGAAGACAGAGTCCCTGTTCCTGCAGACGGCGGGCGGACGCCCAGCCCGCTCCGCCCGTCGGCTCAAACTCTGCAGCGGAGATGTAAAACGGCAGGTGTGATGAGTTTTTATCTCCTGTCCCTGGGTGCTCCCGTCTCGGCAAGAGAGGAAGATAAATAAGGGAAATGAGAGGATTTGGACGCTGCAGCAGAAACCAGGATGGTAAATGTGTTTTCAGGCCAGACAGCGGTGAGTTAGTGGGGCAGCGAGGAGCTTCGGGCTCCCAACAAACAGCCGGCGGAGCCTTTTGTTCCCCAAAATCCACTCCGCATCCACAACAGCAGACCATTATGTAAGGCCAGCTCAAATATTAGTAACTCTAGTTGCCACGGCAGCGGAGCACACACACACACACGCACACACACACACACACGAACAGCACACGAGCAAACTGCTGACTTTCCCCCGAAGGCGGCTCTCTGAGCCGCGATTCTTCCTCTCCTCATCCACCCCGAGCCGGGACGATCAAACATCTGCTTCTTCCTTTAACAGCCTTCGCTCCTGCAAACTCATTGTTCTGATTCCAGCGCCTTCCTTCGGTCCTCCTGCGTGCAGATGGCGAACACCCTCCGAGCAGCACACATCACACCTCCAGGAGGCAGCACGAGCCGCCAGAACACACCGGGGTTGTAAACAATGTGAAGAAATGTGTCACAAAGACAACATTTGCTGGTGTTTTTTTTTTTTTTTTTTCCGTTGCTGTCAGATTTAATCACGTGTGGGTCGTTTTTAGAGCCTGGCAGACTAACCGCCGTGGTTTTCAGAGCTCTGGTGTTTGGAAAGAGGGGGTCGCGGGTGGGAGCGCTCGTCTCTCCGGAGTTCACCTTCTTGTCGTCAGGATGGGTCATGAAGTCGGGATCCAGGCAATAAACTGACTAAACCACAAGTTCAGGTAGTTTGAGGACCAGTCGATTAGTCTTAAACTGCAAAAACAGAGATATTATTTTCAAAATAAAAGCCAAGCAGCTGTACTGCCCTACATTTCCCACTGACATTACACTTTCTGCTCTTTCCCTATTGACTTTTATATATATTCAGCTCCTGTACACTTTTTCTTCCTTCTGTATATTTTTGTATTATTTTTCCAGGAGTCACTTGTTCCGCCTTCTACCTGTGCAAATATCAATAAACACCTCATCTATTCCCCAGCAAACGTGGCTGAGATGCTAATGCAACCTGACGTGATGATGAACGGCACACTTTTGCATAACGTCACGTCTCAAGGTGGCGTGCTCTCAAGGTGGCGTTCAGAATGTCATGAATGTATTCATGTGTGCAGATTCATATTCATGTATTTTCTGTCTGTTTTCTTTCTGTCTTTGATCTGCTTGATGTTGATTGCGATCTTTGGAAAACTCAAAAAACATTGAAGAGATGTTGAAGTGGTTCGCACTGTAGCCTCACAGCCGGGGATTCCTGGTTCGATTCCGGGCTTTCTCAACCGCCTCCAACACACGCAGCCCGGCCATGAATCAGCTGGGATTCAGGAGTGTAAATCCGCTCGGCAGTCGGCTCACGTATTGGAAATCCAGCGGGGAAAGTGGGTCTGAGGGCGACGGCGGCGGAACGGCCAACATGTGAGCGGCGCAGAGCGAGCATATGTCTGCTGGGACACACGTGTTTGTTTTACAGAGCACAGGCCTCCCGTCCGCTGACCCCGCTCCGCCCCCCGGCCATTTAGATTATTATACAGATGGGTGGACAGCGAGCCAAAACACACAAACATCCCAGCGGGGGGTGGGGGTGGGGGGGGTGGGGGGGTCCGCAGGGAAATTAAAGGGGCTTTCACCAGTGTCAACATGAAGCATGGAGCTCGTCTGCAACACATCAAAGATGCATGAGGGTGAAACGGCCTCAACTGAAGGGAACCAACAGAGGACATAAAACCAGCTGAGGAAATGATTTAATATGGATTCTTCACAGTCAGCCGAGAGACGGGCTCAAAGGAAACACACACACACACACACAAACACACACACATATACGTAGCTGCTTCTCTGTTCAGAGCTCCATCGAGGGACAGACTTTAACGCTGGCTGTTATCTCCAGTACCAGGAACCGTCTGCAGAACTTTTTGACAGATGGACCGAGGACCTAACAGCGGTACCCAGGAACTCTTTCAGAACCTGAGGTCATAGAGTGAAGTTTTTGTCAGGTGCAGAACCATCTGGTTCTAGTTCTGCAGTACTGATCGTATCTGGTTCCAGCTCGGGAACCTCCTCCATGTTTCGGACACTAAAACCGTGATGTTGTCACCTTCATCTCATCATCTGCGGTAGTCTTCTTCTTCTTCTTCTTCTTCTTCTCCTCCTGGGTTGGTGTTCTTCCTGTTTTCTCACTCTGTCATGAGCCTGACTGGTAGATGGGATTGCCGATCGGCACCAGGTCGGTGCATAACATAATTCAGAGAACCTCCACACGTGTTGACATGACTCCTCCTGATCCGCAGAGAACCAAATCAGCCCGGAGCAGGACGTTTTCTTTCCGTTTCCGATTGGTTTTCTGAGGTGGTGTGGATGAAGAGCGACGCGCTGCACTGCCAGCAGAGTGTTACTGCGACTCCCAGTGAGCCTGTGACGGAGCAGAGTGGGGACCGTTCCACAGGGAGACGATGGAAACACACACACACACACACACACACACACACTAACAGGAAAGCGCCGGGGGAAGCCTGTTCTGAGCCTAGATTTATTCCCTACAATTCGTCTTCCGCCAACACGATTCAGATCGAAGGAACGGTGAAGCGGTCGCTCGACGTGAATCCGATCCACGACTCAGCGTTTTTCACAACCAATCAAGAAGAGCAAATCGATCCCAAACACTCCGTCAACTCGAGGCTGTTCAGGGAAATGTAAAAGTCAGTCCCAGAGGAAGAGGATCAATATTCCAGGACTTCATTGTTTATAACCTCATTTTTTACCCTGCGTGTTAATTTTCCTTGTTGCCCAAATGTGTTAAAGAAATAATGTTATCAGTTGCAGTATTTAAATCTAAATTAAGTAAATCGTTCAGGTTCAGCCACAATGTGAACTATGACCTTATCTATCGAGGCAGCCTCTCTTGATTTTCACACAATTAGTCAAAAGTTGGCTGCTTTAAGTACATTAACTGGTTTCATCTTCACGTGGATTCTTTGCTTTCTTGTCTCTGAACTGGACACAAACAATCCGAAGGCCCCTTCAACGGTTTAACCAATGAGCAACTTTTCATACTTGTTAATTCAATTCAGTGTCTACTGACAGGCGACAATAAGACGAAACAAAGTCACCCGACTGACTCATAATCATTCCACTAACCAAGTAACCCACCACCAACCCAAGTGAACAACACTTAAACTGTGTGTCTGATCCAGCGCCTGACCATTCCGAGGAGGAGATAAAACATGAGATATTTAAAATTAAACCTGAAAAAATAAACATACAGAAAACTAGTTCACTGCATTAAAAACAATAGCGATCAAGAAAACACAAAAGCGTGAGTCTTTAATTAAAAACCAAGCTGAAGAAGTGTGTTTCACAGTAATTGGTTCATTAGGCACATGTCTGCGACTGCCGTCTCTTTCGAATCAGAGCATGTAACAGATTATAGTCCGTGAGTCATCTGATAGTGGGCTCCAGCCCAGTGTGTGAACCATGGCAGATTAGCGCCGGCGGTGTGTGTGTGTGTGTGAG
Organism: Salarias fasciatus; assembly: GCF_902148845.1. Classification (NCBI taxonomy): domain Eukaryota; kingdom Metazoa; phylum Chordata; class Actinopteri; order Blenniiformes; family Blenniidae; genus Salarias; species Salarias fasciatus. The sequence goes on along the minus strand of NC_043761.1, from coordinate 4,010,411 downwards.
TGTGCGTCTGAGTGTTGGAGGGGAGAAATAATGGGATTGAAGAGGATCCAGATCAGGAGGTTTAGCAGGATTCTCAAGGCGATCGCACCGAGAATGCGAGGAGGAGGAGGAGGAGGAGGAGGAGGAGGAGGAGGAGGAACGTGGGAGGTGCAGGTCAACTCGCTCATCACAGAGAAATCCAGGAAATCTCCACAGCGCTCACACATAAATACATGCTATCAACGGATGACACAGCTGCAGCGTAACCACGGCAACCGTCCTCATACATACATGATGGGAAGCATCAACTCAGCCCGTGAAACTGACAGGCTGCCGGCTCGCCGGAGTTCCTCCACAGGCTGAGAGCTCTCCCATCGGCCCTTCCACTCACCGACAGAACAGACTGGAAGGGAACGAACTCCGATTGTTTGACCACTTTCACGTCTGTAATTTCTTTTCTGAAGCCTAAATATGAGAAACGCGAGTAAAGAATGGAAAATAATCCAAAAAAAAAACCTGCTGCTCTTCAGTGTGAGTGGACTCTAATGTCATGAAAGGCCACAAAGAGGAACATCTACAAATCAGCATTTAGGATCTTTCCCAAAACGCTCACTTTAACTACCATAAATGTGATTTATTTCATTGTTTATTTTCTCATTTTCCGTGTGATTTGGTTTGGTATCATTGTGTTTAATGTGGAACCATGTCATCTAGGAACTGATGTTCAGTGTGTGTTGAGCATGGGACTGTTCTAGAAGTGACACATGAATGAAGATCGACGCAACAAGAGTCTAAAATTTAGTGTTTAAATCAAATAAATCCTCTTTAAAAAGATTAAAAGTACATAATTCAGAACAAAAATTATTTATTGTTCATTTTTGTTAGTGGTGAGTGGGTAAAGCTATCAGTTAACTGTGATTATGGAAAATAAAAAAGCCGTCCGTCGATAATATTTTACTTTTATTAAATGTTTTAAGCATAATTAACTCCAATTCATAGATGTAGAGATAGCCTATGTAGTAGTATATACATTAAATTCCATTTACTTTAGGAAATGCCTGCATATAAGCAACATAAACACATCTATTATATTAGAAAAAGCCATTTTGAAGACAGTTTTCACACTTTAATAATCATTTGATGAATAAAGAAATCAGGAATACTCCAATACATTGCGTAAATATCTTCTTTTATCAACTGTACAAAACAGATCAAATGTTAACCAATAGTGATAATAAAAACGTGAGAAATGTGAGAAAAGAGATGAGTCAAACGACCTGACCTGACGACCTCCGGCCCGAACAGATAACAGAAGAGTCAGTAATTATGTTTCTACAATGATCAAATATGAACTTCAAATAAAAATAACTTAAAAAAAACAGTTCAATTGAGTTAGTTTCATAGGAAAAGACTGGCAGGAAAAGCTATAAATGAAGTGTTAAAGGTAAAAATAAAATGAAAATGATTCATCAATATTCTGATAGTTAATGCAACTGAACACAGCTGTGTTACTGAACATTATCAGTAAATACCGAACAGATGACAGTCCCACACACACACACACACACACACACACACACACACACACACACACACACACACACAGGTCAGACCAAAGGTGGGGCTGCAGTGTCTCATTACTATCTCTCTGACTGAACACTGTTGACTTCAAGTCTTAACAAGCCGATCACTGCACACACACCTCCACACACACACACAGCAGAACAGGCCACGTCCACAGTATACAGTGTGTGTGAGTGAGACACACACACACTCACACACACACACACACACAAAGAACGACACAACCCCGTCAATTCTTTTCTCTTTCAGCAGGACTGAGACTCATTTTCGCATCAAATCCTCTTTTAAAGCCACTTAATCTGAGTCTGCGTTTCTTTTAATCAACTGTCACCGTCTGAAGTGGAAATCCAGCCACTCCACGCTCCGCCCAAATCAGTCCGAGGGTGACCAAGACGATCGGAAATCAATGGAAAAGCATTTTCGGGCCGCTGGAGCGCCGCCATCGATTTTTTTTGAGTGGTCAAAGAAAAGCAAACATGCCAAAGCGAAGATTCTCTTCAATCTATTTTCAAGAATACAACAAGGTGGGCTCGAGGTCGATAGAGGTCTCAGAATCGTCTGTAGTTGTCAGTGTGTGTGTGTGTGCATGTGTGTGTGTGTGTGTGTGTGTGTGTGACCACAGCTGACAGTAATGACTGCCTCATCCTCAGGCTTTCTGCGGAGCCTCGTTTTGATATATTCATTAAATTCAGGTGAAAACACTGACAGGCTGCAGGTCTCCTGCCTCCGCCCACAATCAGCTGGGATCGGCGCCGAGCACAACGATGAGTTGGACGAGAGCGTGAAGGAGGGAGATGGGAAACACTCAAACTGATTCCAGCATAATTACGAGGCCCGAACTGGGAGATAACAGAGAAATGTGAGCAGGTCAGATCAGGGAACTTAAACTGTGATACTTAAATTCATATTAAAAAATGGTGGAATTACAAGAATGTCTGTCCTCAATCAGAAAAATCTTTTTTTACGTCATATTCCAGTGTGGAGCCATCACATGTAAAACCGATGAAAGATCAGTGAGCCCCCAACGGATTTCTGATTGGTCCAAACCAGACAGCGGTGGAGGCGTTGCTCTCTATGGGTTCATTACTGAAACAACCAACAGAACCAACTAGAGGACCAACGCGAAAACGATGCCCTTTTCAGCATTTCTGCTGTTTCCGTGGAAACGGACATCGTTCCAGAACGTCGCAGCGCGAAGGTGAAACTTTTCTGAATTGAAGCGTCTTTATTCGACACGCAGGTTTGCTCTGCTTGAGGGTTTCTCAGCCTCGGCCTGGGAGAACTCCCCCGAGTCTCATTAACGGCCCACAGACGGGGGGTGGAGGGCGGAGGGGTGGAGGGTGGAGGGGCGGAGGGCGGAGGGGTGGAGGGTGGAGGGCAGCACCGGCTGAGGCCGCCTCTCCTCGTGCACGCTCGTGCGCCGGTTGAACTGTGATCTGTTCAGAGCCACTGAGCCGCACAACCCTCCTCTAATCTTCAGCCTAATCAAGTCCTTTTCAGGGCTCATTCCGCAGATATCTGCTGTAGCAGCGATGATCAACAGCATCCTACACAAACCCAGTTAGCAAATTGGAAAGATTGCATCATTTTTTCCAGCCAGAAATGGGAACATACGTGTGAATTCGTTCTGTCTGAATGACTCTGAACACGTTTCATTACACGGTGCTCATATTTACATGATGGTAAAGGGTGGAGGAAGAGAAAACGGGCCGTTCTTTAAAGCTTACACACTCAGAACTTAAGATTAATAATTCATTCTCAAAGATTTACAGAGGGGAAAGAACGGATTAGAAAAAAAGGGGCTTAAATCTCATTTTCTATTCCACACATCAGAATTTCTCTTTGGGAAAACCAGAGGTCAACCTCGTGCACATAAAGTCAAAGAGATGTTTCTACTCTGGTTTGTCTTAATTTGCATGATGCGCTGGTTTTGTTTGTCAAATGATCTCAGCCACGTCTTTTTTTTTAATGATCTCAACATAAATTTGAAACGGACAGCGGATTCTGAGGGTCATTTATGTTCCTACAAGACTGAAAAGCATAAAACTAGAAAATAATAAAACATCTGCTCAGCATGAATTATTCCCACAGTGACATTTTACACCTGAGCTATCAAGGACGGCCATAAAAACTGTCTGAGGCTCCATAAACGAGGGAATTGTGAGTATCTGAAAAATCAGATGTGCAGAGAGACATTCGTCAAGCAGCAGTAAAAACACCGACGCTGGATCATAGCAACTCGGCAGCACCTGAACGGATCGAAAACCTCCACACGGCGTTCAGGCTGTGATATCTGTGTGACACGAGAGGATTGGTCCGCGGCTTCTCTTGCAGAGCTGCAGCTGAGAGGCTGCGATGCCCCCGGCGCCGACTTTCTGGTTCAATTCCCAGCTGGACGAAACCTCGCTGCACGTCGCTTTCTCCTCGGCGTGGAAGGAGGACGGCCCGCTGAACGTTCATGCCAGCCGGTTCACTCTCATCGCAGCAAACTAACCCACCCCGACTTCCTCCTCCTCCTCCTCCTCCTCCTCCTCCTCCTCCTCCTCCTCAAGTTCTGGTTGGTTTCCAGACTGGGGATCAGACGTGAAGTGACAGGCGTCAGAACGGCCGTCTCCTCGCAGCGGAGCTCTGCTGGCGCCGCCGTGAACCGGCGACCTGCACCGTCTGGGTTCGGAGGGTGAGCAGGTTTGGTGCAGCTGATGGATGAATGTGTGAGTATGCATGTCGACACACGCCGCAAGTGTCTAAGTTGGCGTGCACGTGCCTCGACGTGGAACTGCAGCCTCCTCTGGATTGTTTTGAACTTCACTCAAACCCTGTTTTCCCCCCCGATGCTCATCCGAACCGCTCCTCCGCTGCAGCGTGACGACAACGAGAGTCGACGTCGGCCTTTCGCAACACAAACTTTGCATTGTAAAGCTGGAGGATGTGGAGACGAGGCCCTCGGCGGAGAAACACACACACACACACTCCATTAGTTCCAAAATCAGACTGCCTGTGCTGTGCAGCTGGATGCTTCTCCTCTAATCCGCTGTTATGTGTTTGTTGTAATCACACTAATGTCTCTCAGCCAACGACGCTAATGATGTCTGACGCTGTGTTTGGAGAGGAACGTTAAAGTCTGTACGGAAGATTTACCAAACTGGAGGGATCATTAAATCACTGCTGTGCTCTGCTGTAGAACACAACACCAAAGGTCCTGGTTCCACGATCACACCTCAGGAGTGTTTCTTCAAGCCGGAGGAGCCGAAATTAGCCGGGCGGAGAGGCGACGCGGTCCACACATCGATAACTCACACCGCCACAGAGGAAGGGAGAGGTGCGGACGGACATCCGGCGAGAAAAACAAGAAAATCAATCAGCTGACGGCTCTCAGCTGGAGCTCAGCGCGAAACACAAAAACTGCACCGACACACAATCTGTATGTTCATACAGCTGCAAAGAAAAAAAAAAAAAAAAGTTGTAATCCCAGCTCCTCTCTCTCCCCTTCTCCTGTAATCTGAGATTTTAATCTCTGCTTTCCAGAGCAAAAGATTACCCAGCATCCTTTGCTATCTGAAATGCAGTGCAGGAGGAGGAGGATGTTGAGATTTTAAAGGGTGAGGAAGAGGAAGTGATGATGATGTGAAGTGGCATCTGGAGAAGAGGAAGAGGGCAAAAGTGAGGAGGAGAGAAAATAGCAGAGAAGCTAAAGGTCGAGGTTTGACCTCCGCTGGTGGACGGTCAGGATGGGACCGAGTCCTGCTCAGGTCACGATGTGGCCTTTAGCGCAGCGTCCGCAGCTGCCGGTTCCCCCTCGGAGTCAGGAGCCCGAAAATCCTCTCAGGGCTGAATTTCCAGGCATCAGACGCAGATTCTGATCATCGGACACAAAACTGTGAGCTCCGCACCGCCGCCGCCATCAGGGAGCTTTACACGGAAATGTGAGCAAGAACGATTAACCCTGAATGCTAACGGACTGTAGAGGGAAAACCATGTATACACATGGAGATCATGCAAACTCCTCAATCCAGAGGACCCCGAGCACCACACTACAGCACTCTGCATCACACCACAGCACTCTGTATCACTCTGCATCACTCCTTCCTGCTTCAACATGTCGTCGTCATCAAACCCTACTTAAAAAAAAAACAAGAAGCTGAAAAAAGAAATCAGGTGTTCTGGAACAGAACAACAACAGAGGACGTCCAGAACACCGGGATAAGACAACCAATGATAAAGAGCACACACGTATACACACACGCACACACACACACACACACACACACACACACACACACACACACACACACACACACACACACACACTGTACAGCCTGTACTGTTTTTAGATGCCAAATACAGCAAGAAAGAGTTGAGTTGTGTTCCATTTCTGGATGTCTGATTCAGAGCTTAACACCATTCTGCACTTAAAACACACACACGCGCGCGCGCGCGCACACACACACACACACACACACACACACACACACACAGTGACGTGGGAGTGCTGGCACCAGTACAATACGAGCCGGAGCTTTTTGAGATACGACTCTGCGACTCCCCGTGCATAGTAACCTCGTACATGTGTCCGCACAGTCTGAACCAACGAGAACACACACACGCGCGCGCGCGCAAACACCCCTGGGAGTTACATAAGAGTGACTGACAGGTGTGTGGGAAATCTCTGAAACACGCAGGACTTCACTTCCACACTGGCGTCCTGCCGGCCGGCTCCTCTCAGTCCTCGTCCGACCGGAATCTGTGTTTTAACACAGAAGCTGACCTGCAGCCGGCCCGCCGCTGAGCTCAAGCCTGAGTTTCTAATCCGCAGTACTGACTGTCAACGCTCTGACATCTCACACACACTTCTGGTTGAGTATGTCCAGCACTGTCTCTGATAATATGACCTCCTCATACAGACTTTAACTTAATAGTGAGGATTTATATTCTATATTCTAGAGAATCAAATCTGTAATAAATTGTAAAATACATGTGATTTTGGCCAGTTTGATTATGTTGAATAGGCTTTATGAAACACAAATGGCCCACAAGGTTGTTTTCTTTTTAATGAATAGCCTGAAGAGTGTTAAAATGTTCACACACTGAGCCGAAACCCTGAAGTGTTTTTGAAAGGTGGAGCTGTGAAACCATTCGTCCACGGTGAGGGCCATCAGCTTTTCACCGCTTCCACAGCACATTTTCATCGACTCTCCCTGGCAGTACGCAGGCACGGCGAACTCCTCTCCTGATCCACATCTGAACAAACACGTACGTCTGCAGACGGCGGCTCTGATTGCTCTTTCATCCTGTCAGATAATCGCCTCCTGCTGGAGGAGCTGCCAGCCCTCCAGCAGCCACATCCACACAAAGCACGGGCCGATTCTCATTCGCTTCGTAATGCCGGTGATCGGTTACCGAGACGCAGCTTGAGACTCGTGCAGAAGCTCTTTTCTACATCTGAGGAGACAGAAACGCCAGAATCCACAGTTCCCCTCTGTTTCTCACGGCGCGATCCGTCCATCTTCCGAACCGTCAGCCAGCGCTCTGAAAGCCCCCCGGCCCTGCGGCCCCCCGGCCGGCCGAAACTCTGAAATATTCATCCCTCCCTCCCGTCCTCTGGAGGCTCAACCTGGCTGACGGCGGCGAAAAGCAGGTCAGCGGTCTGAAACAGGGCTGACGCGGCAACACACACAAACACACACAAATACGAGTACAGTCGGCGAGTCAGGACAACACTCCGGACCCAGACGCCTGGTCTGGGTTCAGGTGTTCACGCGAACCGAGGCGTTGAGGTGACGACTGCCGGCACTGTGGACGCCACAAACGATGGACGGTGGCTGAGATCTCCGAACAACTCGACTGGTAAAAAGATTCCTTAAAAAAACGTATTAAAAACAAAAAGTAGTGAGGTTGTAGTGGTTAGCACTGGAGCCTCACAGTGGGAAATTCCCGGTTCGATTCTGGGCTCCACTGGGTTTTATTCCAGGTAATCTGGTTTTCCCCATCTCCCAGTTTACAACCTTCACAATTTAACCGGCTCCAACACACACACACACACACACACACACACACACACACACACACACACACACACAAACACACACACACACAGCTCAGCAGGAGTACAAACTGACAGCGAATTAGCTTTGTACGACATGACTAAGGGGCGAATAATGCTGAGTGTGTGTGTGTGTGTGTGTGTGTGTGTGTGAGTGTGTGTGTGTGCAGCCTGGGATGCGTTTGATGGGCGCAGCATTTGTGCGTCCGTTAATCCGCACCATGTTACTCACACACCCGGCATCACTGCTGGTGTGTGTGTCCATTCACTGTCAGCTTAGTGCACTCAATCTCTAATCCACTACAAGAGGGGGGGGTTTGGGGGGGGCAGAGAGAGAGAGAGAGAGAGAGAGAGAGAGAGAGAGAGAGAGAGAGAGAGAGAGAGAGAGAGAGAGAGAGAGATGAAACATCAATAATTGTCAGATCTTCACATGGGGTTTTTTTCCCGCCGTCTTCATAACTTCGTCATGTTTTCCCCGATACGGCGGGAAACAGCACAGTAAAGAATCCCACCGGTTGCCGTGACAACAGAAGCAATAGTGCGAAGTCGGGGCTCGCACCTCGTCGCCCCGATCACCAGTGAAGCGAGCGGAGGGCGAGGTTCACTCCCCCCGTTGGGGGGGGTGCTGAGCGGGCGGACAAAGGCCGCGGCCGGGCTCGTCACGGTGATTTGTGGCGCTGACGGACTCTTTGTTCGGTGCGTCGGCCGAGCGGAGAACCGCAGAACCCGCCAGCAAGGCACCTGCTGCATGGAGCGGCTCCCATTCAGCCCGTGGATTTCAATTAACCGGGATCAAACCCAGCTGATGTGTCAGCTGTTACTCCTGCTTTATCACCAACACAGATCAATATTCAACCTGAATCAGAAACGCAATTAAAACTGAAAAATTCCATTAAATACTTTGATTCTGTGACGCAGGCGTCACCGAGGGAGTTAAAACTCCGAGACGTAGCTCCGATCGAAATCCAGCCGTAAAGATCCTCCGCCTCCCTTTACGGCCTGAGACCAGGAGCGTCGACGACTTCTCAGCCAAAACCAGCCAGAGGATGTGAGTGAGTGACAGAGGGCAGGCGCTATTTTAGGAAACTGCAAATGAATTCCTGTTGTGTTTGGGCCAAGAAAGAGGAATTAGACCTCGGGAGGAAAAGACAATCCGCCTTCTTTCTCTCTCTCTCTGTCTCGAGTCCAACAAGACGAGGAGTCTCAGAAACACACACACACCCCCGCCGGGAGAAAGGACCAACAGGAGGAGGAGGAAACACTCCTCATCCCCTTCCTCCACATCAAACACACACCGCGCCACCGAACCTCTGCTCTGTGAACACGATCGGACGATAAGGAGGAGGACAGGAAGTTGATGCGTTAATTAAAGTCTGCTGAGGCCGATAACACACACACACACAACAACAGAGGCGATGTAACCTTTAGCTTCAGATGTTTCGATGAAGCACTCAAAGGAATCAGTTCTCACTGTCACCGGCAGTCCTATCATCCAGATTATAGCTCTTCCAGGCTGAGGCACTCTGAAGAGCCAGGACTTCCAGCTTACTTCTCAAAAAGTTGCAGATCTTGACCTTCACAGGGCAGCCATAGCCTCTGACCTCCCCGTGACCTCTGGAGCCGCAGGGAGAGCTGCATGATGGTTCCACTTCCTGCTTCGTTCTGCATTCACCGGTCTCTCTGAACCGAAGCGTCGTACGGACGAGTCCACGGTTCGTCGGTCTCTGTCGAGGAAGTTCAAACCTGCTGCTCCAGGAAGTTCAGCTGCGTCTTTTGAGTTATTCTCAGAGCTGGAGTCACTGAAGTGTGTTTTCATATCTCTCCGCACAAAACCAGAAGCGAGAGCCACGTTTCAGCCACTTCACTCATGCTGGATGTGTGTAGGTGTGTAAATAAGGCCGTCTGTGTCTGAAAGGGAGAAAATGAACTTCTCTCGCCACTTCCCAGCATGCAAAGCAGCCATTTTCCTCCGACCTGCAGCTCTTGACAGCCCGTGGCTGAATCATATTCCGTCCGCAAACAGATATGCTCTGAACACTTTATCTGAAGGTCCTGGCGGTGCGGGAGAAAGGAGTGTGAGTCAGGAGGGCCGAGTGACGCAGGATTCAGAACCACCTGAACCGGCTCGCTTATCCAAGCTACTACCGCAGAAAGTGACTCCAGTACAACGTAAAATCAGTTTTAATGAAACTTTCTGCTGGAAAATCCAGCGAAACGTCCATAAAACTCCTCCTGCTGCTGTTGCATTCTGGGTGTTTTTGCTGACAGCCTGGCTCTGAGGCTAGTCTGACAGCATCCAGGTAGCTCGCTTTCAGGTTGGCATCACCGATATCTCAGCTCAAGTCTTAGTATTGCAGAAAAAATGTTATGTTTCATTGGAAACGTTTGATCTTGCTTGGTGGTTTGGCCAGATTGGAGCCTGCTGCTGGCCTGTTTTGGCCCGCGGGCCTTATGTTTGACACGACTGACGTGGAAGGTAATGGGCCGAATCCATAGTAATTAAAATCACATCTCTGGTCAAATCGACGGGTTTTCTCTGTGTCTTCAGGCAGCTCTCCTGTACTTTTCCTGGATGCCCTCCACAATAAGAGACACCCTGACAGTTCCAGACCCAGGAGCCTCTGGGCTTCTGGGGGATCAGCTGACTGGAAACGGCTCCTGACTGAACTCCTGCAGAGCTAACTGACTGTTTGGCCTCCTCGCCTCGCCGGGCTCTAACTCCCGTGGCTCTCCAGACTGTCCAGACTGCGAGGACGTGCTCCTGCAGACGCCGGCAGGACCCGGAAACACACACACACACACACACACACACACACGGTTTTCACTGTACGAACGCCGGCTTGTACTGTACGTGAGGACAGATCTCCGCTCGCGATCGACAGACGGGAAAAACCAGCCGGACCGCCGGCTTCGCCTGAGGGTTCTCAGACAACAAGCAGCAGAAGACGGTCAGCGCTGGAGAGACGCACGTCTCCTCCTCTCAGCGCTGGACTGTTGAAAACCATCCAGCCCGGCCGTCTGTCCGATGTTTAGAGTGTATTGATCTCGGAGGTTTCATCACTAAAACAAACAGCAGCACCAACCAGTGGACCGACATGGGAACTGCATGTGAAACCTTTCCGAAACAAACACAAAAACGAAGTGTTTTCAGTTGAAACGTTGTCATGTAAACACGGCCCGACAACACTGAGACTGCCAAAGTCAGCAATTTGCAATAAAAAGTCCAAAACGTTTGGATCAGGATGATTATTGGAGTCAGGGATTACTGTTCGTTTGGATAACATGAGTCTAGGTAGGCATTGTTTTGGTCACTCTGATCCAGACACATTTTAATAGTTTTTGCTCGTGATTGTATGGCGTGTGTGGAAATATCTCCATGGGTGAGCACACTGAAAACATCAGCTGCTGATCAGTCCGTCTAAAATAAAATCCATGATCAGATGTGTTATTGTTAGAAACATGGACACATGAGAGCTGTTAAGAAAAAATAAACGTGCAGCCCTGGGGGGTCAGAATGTGAGCTGAATTCAGGAGAAGTTCCTGCATATTGATGCGAAGTCAGTAAAGGAAAATATTAATTTAGGTGTTCTTTGTTTTTTTGTTTGTTTTTTTTTAATGAATCCTGGCTGGAAGTCTCCGCACGGTGAACACAAAGCGTGTCGGGACTCGCCGGTGGAAAAAGCGGAGTGACAGCTGGAAGAAAACAAACTCCACTTCGTCCTCTACTGTCAGGATAAAGACTCTTTTTACCTTCAAACCTGCTTTTCACAGGAGATTTCACCCCTGGGGGGTGAGCCACACGGTGTGAGAGGGTGAACCCACGCAGGAGCTTCTCTGTTCGAGGCTAACAAGTGGTTAAAAAACGTGAATATTTACCATATTCCGACCGCCAGTGAAGCTGAGTCCCGACTCCCGGTAAACTTTCCCCGCAGCAGCAGCGAGCACACACCGGGCGGCTCACGCTGGGTCCGCCGTCCCGATGCGCCCGTCGGTCCGGTCCGCGCCGCTCTCCATCCCGCTCCCGCTCCGAACCGACACGCACCGGACAAACCGACGGCGGCCACGCTTCGGTTCCTCAGCCAGCCAGCCCGCCGCGGTAATCCGCTCCGAACACAGCGAGCCGGGGAGACACACTGCGAGTCTGGCCCCGCCCCCCGCCCCGGAGGGAGGGGCCGGCGGGGCATATCGAGTGCACCGCCTTTAACTAATTTATAACGAGATAACAGCCGGATCGTCGATACGGAGGATTAAATACTGCATTACTAAAATGCCAAAAATAGATTTTATTATAGAAAAAGGAATGTATTCAAATATATATTATTATTATTATTATTACAATGTAGACCTAATTGTTGCCTTTTTATTATTAATGTTGCCACATGTTTTTACATTTATTCAAATATGTCTGTATTGAATTATTTTAGAAGTAGAAAAACTGTTGTCCTGAATAACATTGAGTCTTATAATGTTTCAGTTGTAGTCATTTAGAAGTACAGCTGCTCCTCTTATTACTCAAGGACAAGCACCAAATCATCTTTCCAGTAATATGTTACTAACTGTTCATTGCAAGTGAAATCAAATCATATTTCCAGCGTTGAGGCTTTATGTTGCACCGGGCTGGATTATATGACATACTTTTACAGCCACGTTACTATCGCTTTGACAAAAGTGAACATCATTGCTCCTGCGAAGGCAACATTTATGGCCGAGCTGCATTATAGTTTATAGATACAGTAAACCAACGCCCCACACCTTCAGGAGCGTGAGTCATGCAAGTGGAATTTAATGATCTGATCTGAGGAAGGAGACAACTGCTCTGATGATTCCTTCCTGATAGGAAAAGTTTTAGTAAGAAGTTTTAAATGGCCTGCTGCTCCTCTTCCTCCTCCTCCTCCTCCTCCTCCTCCTCATGGAACAGACAGTATTTTCATATTAAATTTTTAACTAGAAACGCTTCTCGTATTACTGAGAACCCATTCTGAGAGCAGGTGAGGCTTCAGGTTTCATTAAAATGTGTGTGAGGTATCTGTATTAAATAACTTGGCTAACGTTACATACTTGAAAGTAATACTCGACTTTATTCCAGTAACAAATCATTTCCATTCCTGTTTATGTTGTGGGGCATGCATGGTTTCTGCTTACTTTTGAGAAAGAATCCTGAGAAGAAAGTTCAGATTAAAGCTGATATTTAATGCTTTGTAGCTTTATAAACTGCTATCAAGTTTAATGTTGAATCTTAAAACTTATTAAAATGTCATAATACATGTTGCCCGTCTTTCATATGAAGTTGGTGTGTCAAACACTCACCTTGATAATCAGCTATAGACGTGACACGGGGCCGTTATGTGGGTGAATGAAGGATGGATGAATAACCCCACAAAGGTCTGGGGGTTGAATCATGAATGATTTACAGGCGCTCCAGGTTCTGCTCAGGCCCCACCGATAAAGAAACCAATTAGCGTGGTTAGCGGCTCTGTCATACGATCTGGGTGTGCTGACAGGTTACTGTCCCCGCCTGCACACATGAAGGATTCATCATCTGCTCCTGCCTCCACCTGCCATCTTCTGAAAAACACACCGTGTTTTTATCATGTCCACCTCTCGCGTGCAGCCAGGAACCCGAGGGCCGCTCTGTGTTAATCACGCTGACGAGTGTGTGTGCCGGCAGGCTGGATGCAGCGAGCGGCGGTGATTCAGGCAGCAGGACGGAGCGGGCGGCACCTGGTCCGGAGGTACTGAGGCCTGCAGGCTGCGGCTCCGGCAGCCGAACCCCGACGTGCACGCGAGTGCCGCTTCCCAGAGACCATGGCATGGCTCTGGGACACACCCACAGCAGATCAATCTCAACACCCCGATACGCTTCCAGTCCATTTCCCCTGTGTATTGATGGGTAAAGCCCGTGGTTATGTGTGTGAAGCGCAGGCCGCAGTGTTAACTGTGACATTTAATTAGGCCCAGATTGTTGCTCTCTGCGTACTTTCAAATTGATTTCCTCCAGAGAGAACAATGGCTTTGAACAACTGCAGCCTGTCAAGACCATTAAGAGCAAGTCGCTAATGCACTGCGGGACACTTGAGAGGCTCCAACGCCCGAACACAGCAACAGAGGGGCTTTGAAAGAGGAACCATTACAGCTGGAAAGACAAGGCTTTGGCTGTTCTGTTAGAATAATGCTGCTCAGAGTTACTCAAGACGGAACTTTTTCTGGAAACACTCAGGGTCCATCAAGTGAGACGGCAGAGAGCTGCTGCCGCTGCTCAGGAGCACTACGGCTGTAAACAGTAGTTCTGCACATGCTCAGTGGAGACAATAAGAACAATGTTTTCCTCCAGAGCGTCACGACTCCTGGTCCGGAACCTCGGGAGCAAAAAAACAAACAAAAAGCAAAAGCAACCAGCAGTCCATCATCTCTCGTCTCTCTGCAGCCACTCCAGCCATCTCTGTCTGCCCTGCACCCGAGCCAAACCACGCCTCACCACCATGAGGCGCTATTTTCAAAACGTGAACCTTTTATGAAACGAAAACACGAAAACGATGTGATTTCACTGGAAGCTTCGTCTGGTAAACGAGTACGTTACATTCCAGGTAATCCTCTTATGTTTTCACTTGTAAATACAAAACTCTGATCCTAAATCCACATTTCTTACTCAGAACTTTTTTCATGAACTCATCTCTCATAGTTTCAGGGTTTAAAACCAGAATATCTGCCGTTTCCATGTAAACGGACATCATGTTCAAGTTTCCACGAGAAGTTACCAGAGGATGAACCACTAACAGTCACACTTCTTCGTCTGAACGTTGAGGAACGTGGATCTGTTCTGAACCAGCTGGAGTATTTTCGACGAGCGGCGGAGAAATGTCAGGAGTTAAAGTCATAAGGTTATGCTTGCGTCAAGAAACGGAGCCCGTGCGCCTGTACATAAGGTTCACACTGTTAATCACAGGACGGCATTGTTCTCCTTCCCCACCAGCGATGTTTGTGTTCTTTATGAACTTCCTTCTCCACGTCCTGTCTCCGTCTCGGGCCTGACATCAGCCTGACTCGAGGAATAGCTGGAGACTGAGGCCTGCTCGCCGATCGGGAGGTTCTCCTGTAGGTCTCCCATCATGGAGGGAGGTTCAGACTTCAGGAATGTTACAAGGAGGGAGTCGGAGCGCGCTGTGCCCGTTATGGATCGTTCTGTAAGAAGTCTGGATGGTTTCAGTTCGAGCTGTTCCTGTTAGTTCCTCAGAAAAATTCTCCAACATCTTCATTACTGCGGCCAGAAGAACGTAGCCGCGGGATTCAAGGTTTCAGGAATTTAATGGAAGGGTTCTATAACGTTGGGACTGCTGGGGTAAGAATGCTCACTTGGTCCTTATTCAACAATGGGATGCTAAAATATTTACATTAGAATTTGGCTGAGAACCATTCAGGAAGATTTCACAATGTGAACATCAATCTGTGGGATTCTTCAATGTTCTGACAAGCCAGATAGCTGTGGTCAGAATTATAAGCTGATTCCTCTCTCATTTTCAGTAGTTACTCTATCTTCCCTTTGAGAATCTGCTCAGTTTGTAAAATCTCCTCAGATCTCTCCAGTGGGATTGTGAAGTGTTCACTTTATATGGACCAGATGGCCGCAGGAAGACTTTTCAGCATTAAAATAGATATTGTCTAAAACTGCGGGATTATTTGGGTTCAATGTTTCCTGTGAGAGTCTGAAATGTTCACATGACTGTGGTCAGAACTTAAAAGTTTGATTGTAGAACATTCAAACATTTCAGAGAAGTTTTTAGAGAGATAATCTGGTCAAAAGGGAAGGAGATGTCTGCTACAACTGTTACCAAGACCCTGGATGGATCAGTGGATGGACGGATAGGAGTCTGATCTTTAACCTGGGTGGATGGATGGATGGAGGATGGATGGGAATCTGCTCTTTATCTTGGGATTGCAGGATACTGACGTTACTCTGAAGCAAAGGTTGCGTCGGTGTTGCTGGATATTGAGATTATTGGGGTCACATGATGCTGGATTGAGCATCATTCAAAGAAAAGTCATATTATTATGATTCGGTCTCAAATGGGTCAAAACTGACGTGCATAAGAGGGATTACAGAGGCATTACTCCTCAATGGCGCTCTGCTGGAAAGGTGGATTTCTTGGTAAAGCTGCAATAAAACACACACACACACACACTCACAGAAAAAAAGAGTACATCAGCTCAAACGGCTCTATTTGATGCTTCGTTACTCAGTGGGAGTTCGACCTGTCGTTTCTGTGCCAATTCAACGGATCTTTTTTTTTTCTTTCAGCTCAATATTGACGAGCATCGAACGGCTCATTGATTTACTAGAATTTCCTAAAGAACGGGTGGAAACCTGAACAGAACAAACAATACATGACGACAGCTGGTCAGAGGTGACCTTTAGTCTACAAACCAACCTTAATCATTATAGTAGAATTAAAAAAAAAAAATCCCATTCCAGGTTCTTGTAGGAAACGCACTGCTACAGTCACTTCAGCACCTCGGGGTTCTACGATCAGATCTGGCGGTGAACACCACGATCGCTGCGGAGGACGACCGACTGATGCTTCCACACATCCAACCATTTAAGGCCTGACCTGAACCCTCGGAGCTCCTCTGTGGTATTTGACATTAATACGTTAGCCGCAGATTCTTTAAGTTCCTTACAGCGTGAGGAGTTCTGTACACCGCCGCTCCCACCGCCATGCAGCAGCTATCTCAGGATCTGTGAGGGAAACTCTCCATTCGCCTGTTCAGCTGTGACTGAGAGCAGAAACACATCCTTCTGTCTCTCTTTCTTTTCATTTCCTCTGTTCCATCCACAGACTGTCACATCTGATGCTCTGGAGATTCCATTAAACCAGGAAGAGATCGCATCTAATTAATTCCGCACTCATTTCTCCCCATTTCGGAGATGAGTGACGCATCGGCCTGAGTGTTATGACGGGTAAATTACCGCATACATCTCCCTACGGTGGTGGTGGGGAAAAAAAAGGACATTATTTCATGACAGCGGTGGATATTCGGCCGTCTTGGCTGACGTCTGAAGTGTTGCTGGACTAAATGTCGGTCTTTGCTGCGTTCAGAATGTGTTCAGTCACTGCGTCGACATCCAGATGAGCAGAGATTCAAACCGCTGTGTGCGTTCGCTCAGCGACGCCGCGCTGGAAAAACACGCAATCAGCATCATCTCAGTTGTGAAACTGACGCTTTTGAAGAGAGAAAAGTCGATCTGGAGCCGCGCTGAGCGAACGCAGCGCTCCAAATCAGCATGTTTTTCATTTCACAGAGTGTTAGTGAAAGGCTCAGAGCGGCGCAGTGAAGATGCATGTTCTACCTGTGCGTTTCTCTCCTGTTTTATTGCAACTCCACGTGTTGCAGGCGAACTGGTGACT
Organism: Salarias fasciatus; assembly: GCF_902148845.1. Classification (NCBI taxonomy): domain Eukaryota; kingdom Metazoa; phylum Chordata; class Actinopteri; order Blenniiformes; family Blenniidae; genus Salarias; species Salarias fasciatus. The sequence continues at coordinate 3,993,407 of NC_043761.1, read as the reverse complement.
TTTAAACTGAGGTGTCACTGTGTCTGCATCCGCCACAGAGACGGTGCCACAGCCGCAGAGCAGCGTTTTCAAAAAGTTGCATTTTCCCCCCGTTTACATGGAGATGGCATCATGAGCTGGAGGGTTTTTAAAAATAGTTGCGTTTTCAGTGGTTCTGACCACAGTTGTCATGTAAACAGACGCACAAGACTCAAAGCTGGTGTTGTGTTTTCACTTGAAATTGGTGTGTAAACAGCCAACCCCCCCCCCCCCCCCCACACACACACACACACACTCTCCCTGCAGCAGGCTGAATGAACTGAACTGAGTGTCTCTTGCTCATCTTTTGCACTCAGTAATTGGTGCAGCGAGGTCCTGATGTTATTGTGGGATTACATAACCCCCCCCCCCCATCCCCCGCCACCCCCTCCCCCAGCCAGAAACCCCATCCAAACCCGGCTTCTATCGTCAGCCCCCCTTCATCTCTCGCCCTCACATCAAACTGTCAACCTCTTGCTCGCCGTCTTTTCTCTTGGAGGGAGTCGATGCCAGCAGTTCCATTTTCTTTCAGTACATGTCCCCCCCCCCCCCCCCCCCCCAGATGAGAAAGTCCCCCGTCTGTCACCTTGCCTCTTTGCCTCTCACTTCTCTGCCAGTCTGCCTCTCCTTGTTCTTTTTTTAAACCGCCCTCATTGCCGTTCCTCTCATCCTGAGCCAGTCTCTCAATCACCTGCAGTTTCTCACTCATTTCAGCAGAGTTCAGCCGCGGATTCACTCTGAGGAATCGGCGTCGCTGTGACCCCCAACCCTCCCCCAGGGGGGGGTGGGGAGGCTGGCACTGCAGAACAGGACGGACTGGCCGGCGGGGCTGCTTTCAGAGACATGGAGGATCTTTCCACATCGTGCTGTCGATGCTGATGGGGGCCATTAGGCTCAGTAGAGGGAAAGTAATGATCCCTACCTTCACAAAAGACAGGCCGTATCGGGGAAGGGGGCTGCTGCTCGGCAGCCGAGGCAGTGACCAATCAGTCTGCGAGGCCACATGTACCGGAGGGCAGAAGTAATTAGTCTGACACGGCGTTACAGAAGCGCACGGCAAGCCGGTCAGGCCTGCCTGTGTGTAACATGGGAGCGAGACTGGAGGAGCTGAAGACCTTCCACATGCAAACACACCGCCGTGTGAAATGCAAGTTTACAGACTGAGGGAGGAAAATGGAGGGATCTGATGCACACACAGGTAAAACGTGCAAACTGCTACATCTGAGAATTAAGACAAATATTTGCATCTGAGTTCACCAAGAGCCGTTTAATCGTCTATTCACGAAAAGCCCCTGAAGCAGCCGTCGGACAACAGACCAGTGGAATTAAACACTGCAGCATCACGGCAGCAGCAGAGAGACTTTAAGGTTTAACTTCATGTTCCTGAGGATCCAGACGGCTGAAGGATTTATTAAGTTTGGAACGAGGACGACTTATCAGATTCACACAGTGTTCAGTACAGCGTGATGGATTCTGTTAACTGGAATTCAATTTCCCCTCCTCCTCCTCCTCCATTCAGTCATTTCTTCATGGGGGGGTGAGGGTCCTTTAGTCCCGACCTGGCGGGGGGACTAAATCAACGGGGCGTCTGAAAGGCCTTGCAGGGAATGAAAACCGGCCGGACAGTTTTAAGAGATTCACGGCGGTAAATTCAGGACGACTGAAGTGGAAGCTGCCTGTTAATGTTCATTACACACACACACGCACACACACACACACACACACACACACACACACACACACACACAGCGTTGTAAACACCGACGTGGCTGTGATGGACTCGGTCGCCGGAGGGACGGTTGATGGCGGCGGAGACACGAACACGGCGCTGGACGGAGACAACAGTGTTTTTCACACAGTAACATTAAATGATGTGTTTACATAGAAGAAAACGACGGCGTTCACAGGTTTCGGCACAATTAACCAAAGCCGCCTTTCAAAAAGTTGTGTTTTTAGAGACTCTGAGCCACAAAACGCTGAAAAATGTTTGCGATATGTTGATTAAATCTGTGTCGTTTGAAATTGAGCGGATGAAGAAAGAACTAAAACTCTCTCCGGGAACACACACGTGTCTTCCCGTTTCATTTCCGTGCTCGTGAGGCTCGAGTTTGGCGTGAATGTGAAGGTGAGAAGCTCCGAGCCGCCCGCCACGGTGTGTGTTCATGGGAGACAAAGGCAGCGGCGGCCGTTTGAAATGAATATCAGAGGCCTTGCTCTTTGAAAGCGTGCACAGCGGCGGCAGAGGCCTGGCTTTCATGTGCCCTGCCGCCGCCGCCGCCACCGCCACACGCCCACGCGCCCCCCGCCTCCTGACATTTCAGCCGAGGGAGTGTGTGAGGATACACACCGCCCGCCGGGAGACGCGGGCGGGTTCCAGGCCGAGGGGTCGAAGGGGCGAGCGCCGCCATTATCCTGTCAAAACACCAAGACGCACGTCAGGAGACGCCGTCACATCCAGGAAGCCGAACTCCTCCAGCAAGCGTCAGGAGGAATCAGACGGCCGCAGCTGAAGAGCAGCAACAGCAGAGATCAAAAGATCCGTCAGTCAGCTGAACATTTAAACATGACGGAGAGGGAGGAAGTCTTATTCAATCCCACTCATTCAGCTCTCCTGGCACCTGGCACACAGGGAGAAGATGCAGTCCTCCTGGGATTGAAACCCAGCCCCTCTGGCCGAGGGGTGACAGGGTAAACCACTGCAGCACCGCGTCGCAGACGGCAGGAGGGTGGAGAAACTGAAATGTGTCCATAAAGCTCTGGAATCGAAGATATTTAAAAAAAAAAAAAAAAAAGAAAAGCTGGACTGCAGCTTTGTTTACACAGCAACCCAGTTCAAAGCAGCTGGAGGACACACACACACACACACACACAGACACACACACAAGGTCATATGTTAATGAAACTGAGAACACACACATGATCCGCTGTGTTTAACTCTGATTTAACCAGACAAGTCGGTCATTAACAATTCTTATTACAGCCAAAGCAACACCAGCAGAAAGAGAACAAGCACTGCAGGCCTGACCTTCAATACCACACACACACACGCACACACGCACACGCACAACTCTAAATGGCTTTAATAATAACAGCTTGACAGCAACAGGTGGGAACATTATTTCATCTGAACCGTATTTCAGAAAAACTCTTCTTTATCCAGTAACTCGATAAAGTGATTTTACAAAAAATCATTTAGAGAAAAAAGGATGAGGATGGTTGATTCATAATTATTCTAGAGTATAAATTAGATCAAATTAAATAATCAAGTTATAAAGAAAATAGGTAAAAAAAAAAAAAAAAGAAAAAAACGTCAATATTATAGTTAATTATCTGCACAAGTAAAAAAAAATTCAAGGTAAAAAAAACTGCAGGGTTTTTTTTTCCCCCCAAAATGCATCTCTGTTTTTAATTGTATTCAGAGGGCTGTTTTTCTACCGTGAGGTCGCAGGTTCAAGTCCCCCTGCACCTGACTGCAGTTCAGTGTCCTTGAGCAAAACACCAGCTTATTATTATTAGAAATAAACCCTTTCTGAGCTTTTTGTACAGATTTTTGCTTCCTTAATGATGTGAATCAGGACGTTTTGGTCCACGTCTCCTAGTCCCACCTAATAAACCACCTCCAATATTTTATAAGACGCATTTTTAAGAACAAATGACAAATGGCTTTTTAAAAATATTCCTCAACAACAGCTGAGAGTTTCAGTTCCAGATTTGAGAGAATTTTCTGGTAAAAGGTTCACTGCGCGGCTTTGAATACACACGCTGTGTGTGTGTGTGTGTGTGTGTGTGCGCATGTGAGTGTGTGTGTGTGTGTGTGTGTGTGCTTGTGTGTGTGTGGTGTCACCAAGAGTCATCAGCGTCATCTCCTGTTGCCATGACGATAAATTGAGCTGAGGACCTGTGGCTAACATGATGAGAAACGAGAAATGGAATTGATGACTGTCTGTGTGCGTGTGTGCGTGTGTGTGTGTGTGTGTGTGTGTGTGTGTGTGTGTGTGTGTGTGTGTGTGTGTGTGTGTGTGTAGGAGCAGAGATCCTGCTGCAGATGCGGTTTGAATCAAGGCCCTGATTGGCCGGTGAAGGCCACCATCATCATCATCGGTGACGGAGGAAGGTGACGTCCGCTGAAGCCTCCGGCTGTCGTCAGACGCCGGGCTCGTACAGAAAGTCCAGACGGAGATCTGAGATCAGAGATCCGTCCCGAAGCGACCCGGAGTGGAAGACAGGAGCCGCGGAGCGTCCTCACGTCGCTCCTCCCCGTTAACGGTCCCCAGGATGAAAGTGTGTCGTTAAAAAGTGGAATTTACAGCCGGGAGAAGCCGTCAAACAACCGCGGCCAAACACAATCAAATCCAAAAAGCAGATGAGCGGCGAAGAGTCTGGAGCAGGAGGCGGAACAGAAGCTGTGAGATTCAGAAACGGCTCAATTCACCTCAATCAGGAAACACTTTTATGTAATAAACCGCTCACACACTTTTCTGTTGAACAGTTTTCAGATTTAGGGCTGCAGATTCTCCACTAATTGACTTTGGAGCAGGTCTGACGAATGCCGCTGTCAGCTGAAGAACGCCGTGTGAGACGGATTACACTCATTTCTAACAGAGTGGAAGGACAAGAAACACATTTCTGGGTTTGATTCTAGAATATAGGACCTGGAAATGTGTTAAAAAAAAGTAGCTACAGAACGCTGGAGACGAGTCAGACGGTTCTTATCTCAGTGCTGCATTAACCTGGAGCAATAAACCAGCTCCTGCGAAGACATTAAGAAGACATAAAGACCATCAATAACACAGGATGTCCTGTTCTTACAGTCTTCAAGGTGAGGGAAATAACTCACACAGTGGGCTTAACTACACTCAAAGCGACTTTTCAAAGAAGTAACGATTTTTCTATCATGTGGACCAAGATGGAGAGAAAACATTAAAGGACACAGGCGACTGTGGAATAGAGATCATCTGTAAACTGACTCAAACGTCAGGACAAGATCATAAATGAGGTAATGCTGAGAAACAGCTTCAGGAGATCCAGCAGGTCACAGACCCGCCACACAGCTTCTCCAAGAGTTTGAGGGAAAGGAACAGGAGGGAGCGATCCAAGGCGGCGTCCTGCTGCTCCTTCCTGACGTGACAGGAAGAGCCTCATTGTGGTGGGAAGGTTGCATAACACTATTTTTAATGGCGTTTTGTTGAGCTCTCCTCTCTCTCTCTCGCTCTCTCTCTCTCTCTCTGTCTCTCTCACACACATAGTTTTGTATTTCTATCCTTGTGAGGACACTCATTGACATAGTGCTTTTACTAGCCCCTAACCCTGACCCTTACCCTAATCCAGACCACAACACAACCTAACCCTAAAGAAATGTTTTTGCACTTTTACTTTTTTCAGTGACAACATGGTCAAGAAAACACTGTTTTCCTTCATTAGGACCGGAAAAAGGTCCCCACAAGGCACATCGTGCAGGTTTTCCTATCCTTGTGGGGACATTTGGCCCCCACAAGCATAGAAAAACGCGTACACACACACACACACACTGCCTCAAAGTGAGCAAAGCCTGAAGCACCGGAGGCATCCAGGCTCCGGATCCACGAGGCCTTTCTCTCTTTTTGGGGACGGAGCAGCTCGGATGGTGACGGACAGATAAAGACAGCAGGAGCAGAAACACTCAGAGTGCTTGAGCTTCACGACTTCGCTTCGTTTGAAGAGAAAAAAACCCTCAAGGTCTCTGGTTTAACCCTGAATGAACCAGGAACAGAACATGAATAAGCTCTGAGACAGACAGCAGAGTGTCGTCAGCAAATACTGAAGCTCTGAACTGACGCACAGGGAGAACATGCAAGCTTCAGAAGGACGGACTCAGACCGTGCAGTGAGTGCTAACCACTGCAGCACAGGCACCAAAATGGAGCACACACCTCATGCTCTGACCTCTGACCCTCTGCAGGTGACCTCTCACCACTATGACCTTAACTTTGAAGTAACCAGCACAGCACCTAGTGGCCACTCTGTGAACTGCGGTCAGGCCAAGCAGGCCAAAAAGCACTCGACATGAGTGCATGAGGAGGTGAAAGGGCAGCGCGTGACCCCGGATCTGACCTCTGGAGGGGTCACGGGGAACACCGAACAGGAGGCGTTTTGCTATCGATGGCACGGAGCAGAGTGGAGCGAAGCTGAGCCGTACCTCTGTCACATAGATGAGCGGGATGGCGCTGTGGTTCTTCCTCATGCTTCCCAGGGTCAAAGGTCGCGCCACAGTGTCGTCTGGAGTCTTCAGGGGGAGGAGGAGGAGGAAGAGGAGGCGGCGGCGCTGTGACAGTCGGTCCTCCTCATTGCGTCTTCTGGAGCTGAAACTCTGTCGGCTTCACTCCGGTCCCATCCTGCACTGCAGCGCCTGGCTTCACCTCGCCTCGCCTGGCCTCGCTGCCAATCGCCTGGCCTCGCCGTACCTCGCCACGTCCCGCCGCCCGCCACCGTTCACTCCTCACACACTTCTGCCCATCGCAGGAGAAAGACCACCTTAAAAGGCATGAAGGAGCCGCAGCAGGAATTCTCCTGATCCCTATCAGCCACCCTCCACTGGCCCGGGCTCCCGCCGCACGCAGCAACAACAGCCTCCGCCGCCAATCAGGAGGCGCCCGGCCAGACGGCGCACCGAGTCAAGGCGACGCAGGAGCGAAGGGAGCGAAGGAGTGTGGGAATGTGAAGTTAGAGCAGGAATCTGCCAGAGTCCCCGAGGGGGAAACACACTCTGCAGGACAGAGAGGCTGACAACAGCCTGCACCAGGGTGTGTGTGTGTGTGTGTGTGTGTGTGTGTGTGTGTGTGTGGACTCTGCACTCTTTCCCATTGGTGGTCAAAGGCCAGCGTTAAGAGAATGAATCAGGAAGAAGTTTTGATTCTGGTTTCTGTCAGAGAAAGACAAACAGGCTCTATTCTCAGCTCCTCTTGATCTCTTCATTCTCAGGGTGAATTATGATCAGGGCTCGTCTCGGCGCCGTAAAGCGTCGCTGCCGTCCACATTCCTTTAAAGGAGACGCTCCTCAGTGGCAACTCGTCCTGCAGAAACACGGAAAACACTGATTCTTCTGAACTTGCAGAAGCTGAATCCACACGCTGAGAGAGGAGAACATGCAAACTCCAGACAGAAAAGACGAAAAACGTGAGATCTTCTCTCTGTGAGGCAGAGGAGCTGACCACTGCTGCACAGCTGTTCATCAGAAAAGACAATCAATATTTATTTTGGCAGGAAAAGGATTCACTTCCTGTCTCCTACGTTGCTGCTGTGATAATAACTACCACCTCTAGAGGGCAGCATTGAGCCACATTTACACCACTGATCAAATCCAGCTGGGAGGAAAGTCTTTCTGACACTTTGAGCATAAAGAAGAGAAACTAAACCCCCCTCTTCAGCCCCACTCAGTCTGCCAAACACTCCAGAGAGAGTCCTGAAAATCTGAAAGCCCCGAGGCGGAAAGAGTGACCGGAGAGAACAGCCAGATGAGAGGACGACTCAGGAAACGCTCATCAGATGTGAGTCAGATCCACTCGGGGGGGAAGTGAGGCGTGAACGACCACGAGGGGCAGAAAGAGGAGAGGAGGAGGAAGATCTGAGCGAAACAACACCGAGAGGGGCGACTGGCAGGAAAAGGAAAGAGGATCGGTCCTTCAGTCAGTCTTCTGTTCAATTAAATATGAGCTTTACTAAAAAAAGAAAACAGCAACGACCATCACACCAAAGCAAAAACACAAAAAAAATATTTTAAGTTCAATACATCAAAAAATAACATCAAAGCCAGAGGAAGGCCAAAAAGGAAAATAATAATAAAAAACCCTAGTAAAATACACCATGAGCAATCATTTAGAAAATTGAAAAATGAAAAATAACTAAAAACCAAAATGTAATAGAACATAACCTAGTACTAAAGGAAAAAAAAAATTCAAATGGAAAAATAATTAAGCTCCTCAGTGGCAAGGCACCGGGGGTGGACGAGATTCGCCCTGAGTACGTTAAGTCTCTGGATGTGCAGGGACTGTCTTGGTTGACACGTCTCTGCAACATCGTGTGGCGGTTGGAGACAGTACCTCTGGATTGGCAGACCGGGGTGGTGATCCCCCTGTTTGAAAAGGGGGACCGGAGGGTGTGCTCCAACTATAGGGGGGGTCACACTCCTCAGCCTCCCTGGGAAAGTCTATTCCAGGGTACTTGAGAGGAGGATTCAACCAATAGTCGAACCTCGGAGATACAGGAGGAACAATGCAGTTTTCGTCCTGGTCGTGGAACAGTGGACCAGCTCTACACCCTCCATAGGGTGCTCGAGGGCTCGTGGGAGTTCACATGTGTTTTGTGGACTTGGAGAAGGTGTTCGACCGCGTCCCTCGTGGTGTCCTGTGGGGGGTGCTCCAGGAATACGCAGTCCGGGGCCCCTTGTTAAGGGCCGTCCGTTCTCTGTATGACCGGAGTAGGAGTCTGGTCCGCATTGCTGACAGTAAGTCGGACCTGTTCCCGGTGCATGTTGGACTCCGGCAGGGCTGCCCTTTGTCACCGGTTCTGTTCATAATCTTTATGAACAGAATTTCTAGGTGCAGCCAGGGGCCGGTTCGGGAACCACATTTCATCTCTGCTTTTTGCAGATGATGTTGTCCTGTTGGCTTCATCGAACCCGGACCTACAGCATGCACTGGAGCGGTTCACAGCCGAGTGTGAAGCGGCAGGGATGAGGATCAGCACCTCCAAATCCGAGGCCATGGTCCTCCACCAGAAGAAGGTGGCTTGCCCTCTCCAGGTCGGTGGAGAGACTCTGGCCCAAGTGGAGGAGTTTAAGTATCTTGGGGTCTTGTTCACGAGTGAGGGACGGATGGAGGTGAGACTGACAGGCGGATCGGTGCAGCGGCTGCAGTGATGCGGTCGTATCGGTCCGTTGTGGTGAAGAAGGAGCTGAAAGGCGAAGCTCTCAATTTACCGGTCAATCTACGTTCCCACCCTCACCTATGGTCATGAGCTTTGGGTCATGACCGAAAGGACAAGATCCCGGATACAAGCGGCTGAAATAAGTTTCCTTCGTAGGGTGGCTGGGCGCTCCCTTAGAGATAGGGTGAGAAGCTCAGTCACCAGGGAGGAGCTCGGAGTAGAGCTGCTTCTCCTCCACATCGAGAGGGGCCAGCTGAGGTGGCTCGGGCATCTGGTTAGGATGCCTCCTGGACGCCTCCCTGGGAGGTGTTCCGGGCATGTCCCACCGGGAGGAGACCCTGGGGAAGACCCAGGACACGCTGGAGAGACTATGTCTCTCGGCTGGCCTGGGAACGCCTTGGCATCCTCCCGGAAGAGCTGGAGGAAGAGTCTGGGGACAGGGAAGTCTGGGGGTCTCTGCTGAGACTGCTGCCCCCGCGACCCGGTCCCGGATAAGCGGTGGAAGACGGATGTATGGATGAATGAAAATAATAAAAATAACCTCAAACAATGAAATAGCGAAATTATAATAAATCATCAATCGAAATAATAATAAATGATTAGTAAAAATAATCAAATGTGCTGAAGGGTGAATCAGAAAATAGCTGTAAAATAAACGAAATGAGTGTTTCCTGAAATCTGCTCCAAAAGCAGGATGTGAAGCAGAGATTAGATCTGCTCCATTTCCACAGCTTCAATCAGACCAATGATCTGTTCACTGGATGGAAATGACAGATTCCCCCTCATCAGCTGTCACCTCCAGCTCACTGCTCATCAACTCAAACTGCAGCCGATCCTGTCTAACTACCGCCCCCTGCGGGCCGCTCCGTGTCACTGCAGCCAGCCGAGCCTTACATTGACAGGAGAGTCTTCCTCCGCTCCTTCCTCTTCCTCCAGACTCTCCCCTCGAGGAAACAGGGATGCGACGGTGAGTCTCCTCATTGATCAGCTCCAGATCCCTGAAACCAAACTTCTCTCCTCAATATCTGTGAAATGCTGAAGAGGTTTTTTTTCTCCATCTTCACAGATGCCCCAGAACGTCCTGTTAAACAGCCCCGACTCTCAGATCAATACTTTAATCATCATGTAATCAATATTCACATTGCTCTCACTGCTTTATGATCTGTAACCTGCACAAAATCTCATGTTTCCAGGAAATGCAGGCATATTTATTCATGTAGAATTCAAGTCTCTAACAGTTTTGACATTTTCTTTCTCCTTTCTATATTCTAACTTCATTTTCTCTTTAGAATTTTCTTATACTAAAAAATACACAAAATACATTCATCCAACAGATGTGTTTAATGTTGTTACATTGCGTAATGAGTCAATAATGAAAGACAACTGTTGTCAAAATATTATTGAAATATTGTCTAAAATGCTGCGATACATAGCTATAATTCACACATTTTTGCTTTATTCCATTTTAAATTTCCAACTCCGAACATTAAGAGATCAGAAATACATCAGACATCAAATGGCTGAAATTAATATTATCACTTCATGAAAATGTAAAGACGTAAAAACAGAAGTGTGAATGATCTTCATGAAATATTTAATAAACTGAATAAAGAATTCTCCACGTGCATCAATAATGATTAACATCGAAGTAAAGCCTCTGAGCAGCCAAGAGATTAATATTTATATTGATTTAAAAACAGCTGAGTGTGTGAAATGTTCTTCTGATGAGAAAATCAATTAAAAATTCATAAAAAATGCAAAGAAACATCAAAATAAATAGGATGTATGTAAACTAGAGGAACTTTGAATAGAATACAAGTTAAAATGCTGAAATAAATGTATGAAATGGAGATATAAGAAGCAAATAAAACACAAACCTCTTCTCGAGTCTGACATGAGCTCAGTGTGTGAAATGCTGCAACTGCAGCTTTGAACCAGCTGACAGTAATCCTGCTGTGATTAACACACACACACACACACACACACACACACACACACACACTATGGACGACAGATTGAGAGCTCGTTCGTCTTGAACATTTCCTCTTTAGACTGTGAAAAATGTGAAATAATGAACATTCTGTCATCAATTCTTCCGTTTATAGCTGCCGACTGCTGAAGGTTCACCTGGTTCCACTTCCTTGGAGTTAATTTTCAAAATAAAAGTCAAATCAATGTTTTGTTCACGTCTGATTAACTGGATAATCTCCTGCTGTGAGCTGGAGCTGAATGAAGAACGGCCACCACAGCGTGAGGTACAGAGACTTTATTGAGGGAGGCGTCATTTACAGCGGGGTCAGAGGTCACTTGGCAGCGGCTTGGGGGGGGACCCACTCGTGGATCTTCTTGCGGGTGGTGGGGAACGGGACGTACTGCTGCGGGCTGCCGCTCACGTTGAACTGGTGCACGTCGGCCAGGAACTTCTTGGGCTCCGGGGGGTGCGTGGTGGGGGGGTCGTCGGTCATGCAGTGCAGCCAGCGGTGCCTGGGGAGAGAGACGCTTCCTGAGCACCGGGTGGGGTGGGGGTTCTAAAGAGGAAGCCTCCATGCAGTTATGAGTCTGTGTGTGTGTGTGTGTGTGTGTGTGTGTGTGTGTGTGTGTGTGTGTGTGTGTGTGTGTGTGTGTGTGTGTGTGTGTGTGTGTGTGTGTGTGTGTGTGTGTGTGTGTGTGTGTTGCACCATTCAGCGGGCACCATGCTGCCGTCCACCTCAAACACCGTCTTCTTCCCATTCATCTCTGTAGTGTAGATGACCCAGCGGTGACGCCCTGTGTGCGCGCACACACACACACACACACACACACACACACACACACACACACACACACACACACACACACACACACACACACACACACACAAAGAGAGAGAGAAAACACTCATCAAATGTTCCAACTTTAACACATTCAATGCTAGAAGCTTCAAACCTGGTGTGTTTATTTAAATGCGTTAATGGAAAATCTTCTCACCAAAGAAGTAGTGCTTGTTGTCTTCATAGTATCTGTTCCCATACTTGTCCACTCCCACCAAGGCTCCCGTTTTGATGTCATTTGCTCTGCAAACAAAGTTAACATCACGTGAAGTGGAATCACACTCCCCATCAAGTATCAAGCACGCGAGGAAACTTTCCTGAAGGAATGAAGTTAAACTGTCAAAGTAGAAAATCCTGAAACTCCTTCAGGACTTTATTAAAACGTCGAAAATAAATTGAATATCACTTAAAATCTTGATATTTTACAAATATGGGCTGTGAAACAACTCAGATATGAGCAGAAAGTATATTCTTAATGCTTCATAGAAAAAAATAATCGGATTCGTCTCATTTCTTCAGATGTCAACATGCTAACTGCGAGTAGCTTCACAAACAGCCTCCGGAAGCGGATTAAAAGGCGGATTTCGGCTGTAATTTAACTCCCGCTTCGTTCTCTGAAACCACACCGAGACGTCTGGAGCGACAGACCTGAAGAACTGCATCAGCAGCCCGCGGACGCCCCCATGACCTCCGATCTGCCCCAGAGCTCTCCGGACCAGATTCACATACTCCGCCATCTTCACGCGGAACTGATACCGGGACGGACGACGGACCGCAGGCGGCGCAAACGGGTCCGGGCGGAAACTACACCCGAACAAAACGTTCCGCATGACTTTAAATCACAAAGTCGAGTTATTGATGTTTTTAGTAACTTTAATTATTGATTTTTATTAACATACTAGCAATAACGAAGCTGATCCTAAGAAAGCGGGTTAAGAAACCAATGCATGTTTAAAAGAACACCTGGAACTGAATTTAAAATGTGAAATCGAGCTACTTCACTTCGAGAATTCACAGAACTCATGAATTAAGTGTGATTTAACATCCAACTAAAGCAGAGCAGTCACTTCTCGTTCATCAAGATTTATGGTTAATTCAAATTAAATACAAACCAATGGGAAAAAACAAGTGTTGGTGAATGAGGAAAAGATAATGATAATAATAAGAATAGAAACGACCTGAAAGAAACTTCAGAATAAACACAAAAGATGACGAACTATGAAGAGAAACAAAAATAAAACAAACTAGAGAAAAATAAATGTGATAAATAGGGGAAAAAAAGTGAAACTGAATGGAAAAAAAACTGATCTGCATTTTGATAACAAATAGAATTCTGTTAAAGAAAAAAAATGTCTTAAAATGATCCTTAATATTCTGAACAACTTCAAATACTTATGACATTTTTAAGAATTGTTAAAGTTATTAGAGTGACAGCATTTATAGAATTGGGAAACACAGACACCAAGGGCATCAAACACCTTTCAAATCGTCTCACAGTCTGAACACTGAGAAGTCACCTCACTGGGATTCCAGATGACGGCTCTCTGCTTCTCTTCCTTTAGCCACAGAAATGACGACAAGACGACCCAGAGCTTCCTCACATATATATATTTTATTAAAAAACTGTTGCCTGACAGTTTAGAAAACGTTGTTTACAAGAGACTCTAACTCTGATATGTTTTACAAAATTTAATGTACAATCATTTAGAGATCCGTCGCTCTGCAGCAGCAGATTTATTCTCACTTGTTCCGACGGGAAAATGAAGCTGTGCAACAAAAAAAACCTCAGCTCAAAATGACACACACAGAGCTTTATTCCTTCACTACACACACCAGGAGGATTCCTCTCCCTAAAGATTCCACCAGCCTAAAATCCTGATGTGATTCCCTGTGTGTGCACTAGGCGGCAGTAGTGAGTCGATGCGGTTTGTCTTCAGTCCAGTTGGATTTTTGTTAGTAACTTTTTAGAAAGGCTAACCAGTTAGCATGCTAACCCCAGCAGCCACATCCACCTGTTTGTTATTTACGATTTTTTAAATTATTTCCCAGGGTTTTGAATTAAAATCGCTGCATGTTTGTACTTTTAAAATCCGAGTAATTCTTTCGAAAACATTCCACACTGTACCTTTAAACCACACTGATCTCAAAGCTGACGGAATTTAACTTCCGGAATCCTCTCACGGAGAAGTCTGGGACTGAAGACAGACCACGGTCTGGACGAGGGACCTGGAACCAGTTTGGTCCAGATGGGAAGTCCAAAGTACCCTGGAAGGAAAACTGATGCTTTACAGGTCTGAGAGGGAATGACCTCTCTGAAAATTCATGCTCATATTCCCTCGTCCACAGTGTTTACTCGGTTCAGAAGAAGACGATAAAAAAAGGCGTGAAAGGAAAGTTTTGACTCCCAGAACGAAGAGGCAGCCCGCGCTTTTCAAACAATAAATCTTCCTCTCTTATAAATATTAGCTCTCAGCTCTGGTCCATGTATTTAAAAACAAAAAAAAAGGTCATTTAGGTTCATAATATTCACAGAACGACCCGTTGATTCCAGTCGGCTCCAGGAGATTAAACTGTGGTTGACCAAAAAAAAAAAACTGAATGGTGTGTGTGTTTCTTCAAACTGCCTCCCAGACTCCTCGCTCTCACTTCCACACATGCGCTCGCTTCTGGACTTGACCTTTGACCCTTCGGCGGCTCAGAAGAGCGACTACTGCTCCAGAATCATGGCCTCCTGGAAGGCTTCGATCCACCTGGAGAGGAGAAACATGATGAGAGCGACTGAACGCTGCCCCCTGGTGGACGGCGCAGGAACTGCAGGTGTGTGTGTGTGTGTGTGTGTGTGTGTGTGTGTGTGTGTGTGTGTGTGTGTGTGTGTGTGTGTGTGTGTGTGTGTGTTACCTCTGAGCTGTGGGGATGTCGTCGGCCTTGAAGATGTAGAACAGTGTATTCTTGTGGTAGAGCTTGAACTGCAGCTTCTGCGCCGGGCCGTTCTTCTCCTCCCGCAGGAAGAAGCCCAGCAGGGGCTGGCTCTCCAGGGCCGCCACGTCCTGCAACACACACACACACACACACACACACACACACAAACACGCTTCAGCGGCGGCACGGGGAGCGGGCGGAGAGCGGGAAAACAGCCGTACCTCGCTGGCGGCGTAGGTGTACAGCACTTTGTTCTTGATGACGAACCACAGCCGCTTCCACTGCTTCTTGTTGCCCTTGGAGCGGTTCAGGTAGCCGCTCATGGACGAGTTCTCCGTGTTGGCCGACACCTGCGTCAAAACGCCGCAGAGGTTATAAAGCCGCCGAAAGCAACAGGCGGGCGCCAGGGGCCGAGCGTGGAGCCGTGACCGTCCGACCTCTTTGAGCGCGGCGGGAATCTTCTTCTGCTTCCTGGTGAAGGAAAAGGCTCCAGACTTGATGGGGGAGACGGAGGAGGAGGCGCAGCGGTCGCCTGGAGCAAGAGCAGAGAAGAAACGCATTCAGAACGCCGAGAGCAGAACCTCCACATTAATCCTGACAAGCCTGACACATTAATCAGACTCCTGTTAAACTGAGAGCTAAATTCAACCAAACTCAACTTAACCAGGCCAAACTTGACTAAGCTAAATTAATCCAGGCTAAACTAAACCAGGCTAAACTAAACCAGGCTCCGCCTCCAGTTGGTCTATTTCACAGTGCAGCTCTGTGCAGCAGTGTGATTGGTTGATTGATTGGTTGATTGATTGATTGACTGATCTTGGGTCACTCACTGTTCTCCTGCAGTTTGGCGAAGCAGTGATCACACACTCGCGCCGGCTGGTTCTTCAGGTACTCCAGGTAGTACTTGTTGGTGGAGCAGGCCTGACACACCACCTGCAGAGACGGAGGCGGAGGCGGAGGGGGGGATTAAAGCGCACGGCGCCGGGGCGAGCGGGCGGAGCGGGCGGGCGGAGCGCCGACCTTCCCGCAGGCTCGGCAGTGGTGCCTCCTCCAGGTGAGGGTGAACTCGCAGGTGCAGATCATGCACATGGTGGCTCTCAGGTCAGGGATCCAGATCGGAGCCTTGGAGCCCAGCGGGGCGCCGCTGTCGACGGCGCCGTCGGAGGCCTGAGAGGAAACACAGCGGGTGAGTGGAGCGGCGCTCGGGGCGGCGTGGAGCGGCGCGGCGTCCGGCCTCACCTCCTCCTGGCTGCGGCTGGAGATGAAGCTGATCTTCTTCTTGGTGTAGTCGTCGATGGCCCTGGCGATGGCCTCCAGCCACTCGTCTCGCTCTGTGGCCGAGCTGCGGACCGGTCAGCAAAAACCCCGTCAGGTCGCTGAGGACACAACCCCACCCGCTTCACCCGCTTCACCCGCCAGTAGAGACGGAGCCGACGGAGACGGCGGCGCTGACCTGGCGGACAGGATGAAGGAGCGCTCCACGCTCTCGATGTTCAGCTCGTTCTGATAGGCCTCCTGGCTCGGCTTGCTCACCTGGGAAACAGCTCAACGTCAGAATGTGGAGGAATCAAGCGGGAGCGGGCGGACGCACGAGGAGCAGCGGCTCCCTCCCCACCTTCATCCCCGCCAAAGAGAGGACGCTGTTGAGTTTATACTGAGCGGACTGGACCGGGGTGGTGTACATGAGGGCGTCGTTGAACTGGGAGGAAACACAAAGACGGGGAGGTCAGCGGAACAGCTGGATCGTCAGAGAAACACCTGGATCAGCTTTAGGTTTAAATCTGCTCACCAGGAAAAACATCCGCGGCTGCATGACTTTCCGGGACAGTTTCATCAGAGTGCCCTCCTTCAGAAACACCTGGAGGACAAACACATCCAGCACCGGTCACAAGTGTGTTTCTTCTCACATGGAAGATGTCAGTAACACACAGCACTGAAATTCTGACAGACTCTGGAGGCTGAATTGGCAAACAGATGGAGGGACGGGTGGGACGGGTGGAGGGACGGGGGGAGGACGTACCCGTCCAGGCTGAACGATCTCATGCTGTCCGTTGAGGCTGTACTGGATCTGCATGAGCTTCTGGAAGTTGTCCTGGAAGAGAGGCAGACGGGTGGAGGTGAGCGCTCCGCCGCTGCCGCTGGGGTGTACGGCGGCCGGCGAGCACTCACCCCCTGCTTCATGATGTCGTTGGCGTGGTTGGCCACTTCCTTGACGATGCCGAGAGCCGCTGGGGAGCAAAAGAAAGGCGACGTGCCATAAAGTCTCATGTTTATCAAAATCTTGTTTTCATTTCACGTTCCATCACAATTAAAATGTAAAAACGTTTTAACTTTTCTTTCATCTCACAGGTATTAAAATGACTGAATTTCTTTATATATTTGGAGAAATACTGTAGAACTGACACAACAATGCTGTGATTTTATGTATTTATTGTATAAATATCTGTAATTATTCTTTACCCATATTGTCCATATGTCATTTTCACCACTGTTTAATAAACAATAACCTTAAATTCAGACCAGAGTTGCTCAAACCTTGAGTGTCTTTATAATCCTCCGAGTCTTCTGGAAGGTTCTTCAGATAATCTGGAAAAAGGTTCAGACGGAGTCAAACGCAGCAGAGAACAGATCAGAAACCAGGAAAAGGTCGGAATCCCCCCGAAATGTTAATCCTGACGCTGCTGCTGCACTTTGGGCAGAAAACCTCAAGAAAAAACATTTTAAATGTGTTGAAATGATTTTTTTCTAAATAATGTGAAAAACAGAACTGAGAAACAAGAAGGAAAAAAAAAATCACCTTTCAATATTTTCATTATTATTTGTACAGATTTTAACTGATATAATAAATTAATATTAACACAAGTTATTTGAAGAAATCATGATTTAAATTTTTTTAGACTGAATTCTATGCACAAACTTTTATGATTAACTCAAATCAACAACACAAATCCCTGCATTTAGACTCATTCAATCATAAAAACACTTTAAATTAAATTCATACCAACTCAAAGTGGTCAAGCTACATTCAGCTTCTTCTTCTTCTCATTATTATTTCGAAAAATGAACATTTGTTTGCAGGTTTTCTTTCTGAAGCAAATCCACTCAGCTGTTGTTCATTAAAGCACCACCAGGTGGCAGCATTCGACCGAAGTGGTAAAAATATAACTTCAGGTGGAGCTTCAGGCTGAAACTGAAACGAAAGACCTGCAGGTTTCAGAGAGTGCAGAGAGAGAGAGAGAGCAGAGAGTCCAGAGAGAGAAAGAGAGAGAGAGGAGAGAGAGCCCAGAGAGTCCAGAGAGTCCAGAGAGAGAGAGAGAGAGGAGAGAGAGCAGAGAGTCCAGAGAGTCCAGAGAGAGAGAGAGAGAGGAGAGAGAGCAGAGAGTCCAGAGAGAGCGGCAGAGCCAGGCAGCGTCTGTACCTGTGAGCAGCAGCTGGTACTGAGGGATCCTCTGGACGGGTTTCAGTAGGTAATGTTTCAGAGCCAAACTCGCACATCTTGGACTCATCTGCGGGAGAAAAAACAAAACAAAACATACTTTCAGGAGAAAAAAGACTCGAAAAACAGTAGTTTACCCAAAACGTAATGTAAATAATGTAAACAACAGTTCTGATTATGATCGAGGATGACACAAAAAAACCCTCGATTTTCACTGAGGAAAAATACAGAAGTAAATAAAATCATTCAAATAACATTCAAAGAATAACTATTTAGATGTAAAATGAACATGAAGAGACTAAAAATGACCCAAAAATTTAAAATTAAACAAATTAATCATTATGAGAAAAAAAAACACCATATATAAGAGAAACTAAATGAATTAAAAACTATGAGGAAATACAAACAACTGAAATGAGAACATCATATAAACAAAGAAAAGGGAATAATATAAAGGTGCAGTGAAAACAAAACTATTAAAAATAATAAAATCGTAGCTTGAAGTTCCCAATGAGTCACAGAAATGAATTAAAAGAAAAAAAATCAATAGAAAAACAATAAATGAAACGCAGAACTATTAAAAAGCATCAAGTTGACAGAAAGAGGACAAAAATAACCTTGTTTTGTTCATAAATTATCTTGTCATATTAGAAATCATAATGTAGAGATAGTTCCTGATGTCCTGAATATTATGTTTTTCTTTTATTTATCTGTTAAAAGTCAGGAGGAAACGGCTTAATGATATATTTCAGTAGTAAGATCGATACAGTCTTGTGTATTTCTTGAAATGAAAGAAAAATTGATTTCCTCTGGCAGAACGCCGCCCTGTGAAAGACGAGAGAGGTTCTTTAAGCAGCGGCGCCGCTACCTCGAACTCTCGCACCACGGCGGCGAACGCCGGGTTCTTCCTGCACTGCTCGTCCAGCAGAGCCACGTTGTTGTCGAACTGACGGATGTAGGTGGAGTACATCTTCAGGTAGGGGCCCTTCTGGACGAAGATGTCCGACAGCCGCTGGTGGTCGCTCCTGGAAACACACCACACCGCTGAATCGCCACGGCGACGGGGAAAGACCTCAACGTGGTCTGAGAGTCATAAATGCAAACCCTGAAACTCATCCAGATGTTTTCATACGGAGAACAACTGAGAGGAGGGAGTGTGTAGGTGTAGTGTGTGTAGTAGTGTGTATCAGTGTGTGTGTGTGTGTGTGTGTGTGTGTGTGTGTACCAGTGAGCCACTCGGTCCTCCAGCTCTCTCAGCAGGTCTCTGTTCAGCTGGTACAGTTGAGGCAGGTAGTACAGGATCTGACTGAGCGTCCGCTCCTCCACCACCGGCTTGCCGTTCTGACGCGTCGCCTTGGCAACCGCATCCCGGAAGTCCTGGATACACACGCGCACACGTTTACCGAGAGGACGCAACACACGCTGTAACACAGTCTGAAAACACACAGGTGCACAGCGGGGTGGTGACAGACTGGACTGCAGCTCAAACAGCAACACCTGGTTAGAACCCCATAAAGCCCCTCCCCCTCCCCCTCAACACACACTGGATGACACACACACACACACGCACAGCTGAGTTAGCAGTTTGTCGCTGTCCCGAGTGCCAACACACACATCCACCTGGAAGGAAGCGGAGAGGCCGGGAGGAAACGGATCAGTGTGTCCTGGTTAACTTCTTCACTCTCACCGAGGAGAGAACCAGAGGAACGCTCTGCTGCTGAGAGAACCAGAGGAACGCTCTGCTGCTGAGAGAACCAGAGGAACGCTCTGCTGCTGAGAGAACCAGAGGAACGCTCAGCCGCTGAGAGAACCAGAGGAACGCTCTGCTGCTGAGAGAACCAGAGGAACGCTCTGCTGCTGAGAGAACCAGAGGAACGCTCAGCCGCTGAGAGAACCAGAGGAACGCTCTGCTGCTGAGAGAACCAGAGGAACGCTCTGCTGCTGAGAGAACCAGAGGAACGCTCAGCCGCTGAGAGAACCAGAGGAACGCTCAGCCGCTGAGAGTACAGAGTAATGTTCTGCGACTGTCGGTTCTCACAGCAGTGGAACTAAACCAGGACAGAAATATTCAAGCTGACCCGTCGACCTGCCACAAGTATGCAGCACAGAGCCACGACCCACGCACCCACCTGCACGCACACACACACACACACACACACACACACACACACACACACACACACACGCACACACGACATATACTGCACACACAATAAAAAGCACACACACACACACACACCAGCAGTGGATTATTCGAGGCATGTGCGTGTCTGGAGGTGGCCTCTGCGGCCTGAGGAAGCAGCTGCTGCTCGGCCGGGCCGTCCGCAGAGAGGGAAGAATGCCATCTGACCTCTTTTCTTGGACGGAGCTGCACGCTGCAGCTGCCCCTCCCCCTCCCCTCCCCCGCTTTATACTGCCACTGCAACACTCTGCACCAAGGCGCCGGCTTCGAGGACGGCCGACAGGTGGACACTTGACCCTCAGGCCGCGGCTTTAAGGTTTCAGTAAAAACCAGGTCAAAGAGCAGAAGCGGTTTCATTAACCACAAATCTACTGCAATACCCGTCTGGACCACTAGGTGGTGCATTGAGACCCTTTCAGCTGGTCTCTCAACAGTCTCAGAGAAGAATTCAATTCAAAAGGTGATTCTCAAACAACTGGACGAATAAATGATCAGAAACGGTTAAAAAGACCCTGAGAAATATCCTCTTTGAGACTAAACTCATCATCAGCTGCTTCAAAGCGTGACCCTGAACCGTCTTTACGGAGGTTAAAATAAGAAACGAGACAGTTTGGAGAACTGCGGCTTTCAGATGCATCCAAGTACTAAATAAATGAGCGTATCACTTCAAGACTGACTTTAATAGGAACATCCATCTAAATCAAATAAAATAAATAAAATCAGTAAAATCTACTTATTAAATTCTCTACTGTGCATCTCAGTAAAGATCAGATGAATAAATTCTGGTCTTCAGTTCAGTTTGAAATACTTTTAGGATCAACAAAACTAGGACAAAGAAACAGAAGCATAATGCGGTAATTCATGTCCATGCTTTGGAGAAAAGGCTTTGAACGCCACTCAAAACGGACGCCAGTGCTGAATATTACATGGGGAACTTGATTTCCCTCGATGCTCAAACAATCCACCCTTAATAAAAGAGGGGAATAAATGAAGCACTTACTATGTGGAGGAGCTTCAGAACGTCCACAAACCTAATAAAAGAGGAGAAACACACGGCAGCGTTATTTGTCACAGCATTTATTACTGTAGCTTCTGGAGAACGAGTCGAAGGCTTTATGAAAAGAAAAAAAGATTCATTTTAATTTCAGGTTCTGTGGTGTATCTTTATCCTGCACAGTAGAAACTGGATTCTGTGGCATTTCAGTGGTGCTGGAGGAACATTTTGTGTAGGTTTCCCTGCTGGTATGAACCAGGATATTTCAAAATAAAATCACTTTCTGTATGTTATCACAAAGGCTTGTGAGTCTGGGAAAAAAAATCGACTTTGCATGTTAACAAATGTGTGTAATTCAATGTGTGCGTGTGTAAAGCCACACGTGAGCGTGTGTTTGGTGCGTGTCGTTGAGCTGTAAAGGTCCGTCTTCACCTCCGCATCAACAGGATTTAGCTCTGTTGTTGGCTGCGAGTCGAGGGTTAAGCTGCCCTCGGGCTGGACTCACAGGCTGACGTGTCTATCCAGGTGTTCTCCAACATCTGTAAACCTCTGCTTGCAGTAATTCAGCTGCAGTGCAGTGTGACTGCACAGCTCAGGAGGCACGGTGGAAAAAGGCATCAGCCTACTAGTCCGTATTGAGGACAAAGAAAACCCAGAAATTCAACGTCTCGTCCTATTGTGACAGCCGACTCAGGTCTTGTTTCCATAGCAACGATTTCAAGTGAAAACGGACAACGGTTTACATGACAACAGTGCGCAGAGTCACTGAAAACACAACTTTTTTAAAGCGCTTTGAGCCTGTAGCAGTGTGGACGAATGAAAACAACACCGTCAGGTAAACGCTCAGGCTCCGTCTCCATGGAAACGGCGGAAAGTCTGCTCCTGGTCATGCGCTCTACGGCTGTAGTCAACACTTGTTCAGCACATGCTCAGAACGTCGTGTTCTCCATAGTTCATGTTCAGAGAGGATTGTTCTCTGTGGTTTCATCACAAAAACAAACAACAGGATCAACTTGAGAGCTACATCTTTTTCAAAACGTCGCCGCGGAAACGCGAAACCAACGCCATGGTCTCGCTTTAAACGTTGCCATGGAAACGGGGGCCCGAGAGGTCGACCTTGGAGGTGAAGACATGTCTGACACACACATTTACATTCACGTAGTTTTCATACAAACCGACAAACTGGTGCATGAACACACTAATCTCATCTCACACACAGACACACACGCAGAGCACTCACACTTTCTCGGAGCTCATGATCTCCTGGGCGATGTGCACCACCTTCTTCCTCTTCATCTCGTCCTCCTGCTGAGAGAGCACACACACACACACACACACGGGGCGTCAGATGGGGAGACGGTGCGGGCGCAGCGACGGCTCGGCGTCGACTCACAGGCTCGCTGCAGATCACCATGACGGGACGCCGTTCAAACCATCGGAGCAACAAGCGTTCACACAGCAGCAGCCTCCGCCTCCCTGCCCTCCGTCCTCGGTCTCAGGCAGTGTGTGTGTGTTGCTGCATGGTAATGGGGCGGTCTTTCACTCACTGGGTTTGGACGCCGGCCTCGGCTCCCCCCCAAACCCCCCACCCCCCACCCCGAACCGCCGCTCCGGCCCTATCGGAGCCTGCTGGAGCTCTGAGAGGCATCAGGTGCTGACAGTATCGCGGAGAGGGTCACGCAGAAAAAAAAAAGAATGAACTGAGTCACTGACAGAGCTATTCCTGAACCTGCAGCCGTCTGTGTTTGCTCACCAGCCCCCTGTTTCTACCCACACACACACACACACACACACAGCCGCCTGCGTGGCTGCAGTGACAGTTCAGACAGCCGGGGTGATACGCCGGTCCGCAGCGACCTGTAAACACTCCAGCTTCACACTGACATCATGCTTGGGACCAGCTCCCAGTCGTTCCTCCAGCCGAGGCCGGCGGCGGCTCGCCGGGAGAAGAGCGCCCAACACGGAGTGTTTCCACCAGAGAGGAGAGTGTGTGAGCGAACACACACCTTAAACCTCTGGAGGTCACTGGTTTACATGTGAGGGAGCATCTCTGTTCTGACAGAACGTGCGCACACACACACACACACCTCATACACTGTAGTAGTGTCACCCATCCTAACGGTGTGTTTCCACCGGAAGCGTTTAACGCGACTGCATTCGCGCGACAAATGACACCGCGCTGCGCTGGACGCACGAGTTTTATCGCTGGTGTGTGAATTCATCACGCTGGTACAAATGTGGAGCTCTCACAGGCAGCTGAAGTGAAATATAGAAATATCACACATAGGAAGTGTCACACATGTAAAACTTTCACACATTAAAACATGGTTTTTAATTCAGAACTGGTTTAATCTGAATTATATTATGTGAGGCGTTCCGATTGGACGGGGCGGCCATGACGTAGAGACGTCTCCAGGAAGTAAACAAAGCGTGTTGGCGGTGATTTTTCTCTCTTCCTTTCTGGATTAGCTTTGACGCTACAGCTTTGAAGATGTCCTCATTGTTCTGCTCCCGTCCATCTGCTCTTTTCATTATATCAATTTCTTCTAAAGCTCATCTTGAATATCGCTTCACGGCGCCGGATGAACGTGTGCAGAATGACCGTAATAAAGTCACACCTCATCTACATATAATTCCACTCCTGAAGGAGAATAATCCGGCCGGGTTATTAGGATTTAAACTTAATTCTGAACAAAGTTTTCAGGCGTTTACATGGTCATTTTAGAGCAGAAATCAGATTTAAACAGGAATAAAACGTCCCATGTAAACACAGTGAGTGTGAGCTTTCCAGAAATGATTTCCTAATATGGTCGTTTTCCTGAAAGGCCTCCAGACCGACGGGGGGATTCAGATTGTGGGATCGAATGACAAAGTGCAGCCAGCATTGTTTGTTCTTGACATCTGTTGTGGTTTGACCTCTTTAAAGCTCTAAAAGCTGATCTGAGGGGAGAGAATCACCAAGAAGATATTCTCAAGCCACGAAAAACTAACTCTGCTACATTTTTCTCCTTTAACTCTTTTTGCGCTTCATGTGATGCTGAGCTGCTTGGATCAAAGCAGCTCTCTCCTTCCAACATTATTTTATTTTTTAAAAACTTAGGAGACATTCACGTAGTTGAGAGTCTTAAAAAATGACAACTGAAAACGATTCATCCAGTCCGAGTGGATAAAAATACCAGCTGTATGAGACACGTTTCATGATTTACCTCCACTGCAGGTCAGTGAGCTGGATTTTTACAGGTGGATTTTTTTTTTTTTTTCCCTTTTTCCACAGAGATTTGACCGTAAATAAAACTTTGTTTTGTTTTCCCTCCATCTGGACTGACAGGCTCACAGTTGTCAGGCTGCTTTGCTTCGCCGTCTGTTTGGTCATGACGGCGTTTTCACCGCAGAGTAGCTGAACGACAGTAAAGCATTTCAGAAAATCGAGAGGTGACCCTGCAAGTCTGAACTGAGGGCATAAAAATAAACCCACATCCAAGATGAATTTTGATGAAGCAGAATGGACAAAATCTGCTTGAAGATGGGTGAGAGGCCGTGTGAAGCAGGAGGAAGAGGCCTGTACCTGCCGGTCCGCCTCGTCCAGCTGCTCCTTGCTGGACGTGGAACTGTTGTCCTCGTCGTCGGAGCTGTGGATCTCCTCGTCCTCCTCTGAGTGGACGTCCTGGCTCAGCCAGCCGCTGCACCACAAACACACAAGCCGAGACACACAGCTTGAACACAACACAACACACAGCCTTCCTCACACTAGTTGGTCGTTGCATACAGAAACATTCACTGGTCCTTGTAGACTTGTGGGGACTTTTTCCCAGTGTGTGTGTGTGTGTGTGTGTGTAGTGGCTGGTGGAGCTGTGTGCGCAGAAAATCCCTTCCTGAATAAACAGAGATTACAGAGGGCTTGTGCAACACGTGGGACCCCAGATAAAACGAACAAATGATAATGTTTATCCTCGCCAGTCGCTGAGGACTCGCTCAATGGAAAACATTAATGATTACACCGCGGCAGCATGTGGGAAAACAGCCAGGGTGAATTTACACCCGCCGGACCGCCGCTGAGCGAGGGAGGC
Source organism: Salarias fasciatus (assembly GCF_902148845.1). Lineage (NCBI taxonomy): Eukaryota > Metazoa > Chordata > Actinopteri > Blenniiformes > Blenniidae > Salarias > Salarias fasciatus. The sequence continues at coordinate 3,968,081 of NC_043761.1, read as the reverse complement.
TCACAACAGGAGGCTCTGGATGCAGCTCAACGTGTCGACGACGGTGAAACAACCACGACCGTAACGTTCACGCAGAAAGTAAACACTGCAGACATGACAGACGAGGTCTGGAGCGAAGCCAACTGCTGGGAAAACATCAAATCCTCCCAGAGCAGAGCTGGAGATTTACACATTCTCTGCAGAGCTTCCAGGACGGCTACTTTTAAATATTCTGCAGCATTCTGAGGAGATCATCCGTTACAGAAGAGTTCTGGTTATTTTCAACCACTGCTCAAAGTATACATCAGCTGATTGATCTTCGGAGAACATAAAGGAAATGTTCTGTAGTCTCAGATAAAAATGTTTCTTCATACTGCTTGAAGAACGAAACTCTTTTCCTCCGATGATTCGGACTCGTTAGCACACACACACACACACGCACACATAATCTGACTGAGGAGTTTTGCTTTGTGGTTCAAAAGAGAAACTCTTGTCTTTCTTTCGATTTCCTCTGAGAACGTTCATGAATTCTCTCCAGTTCTGATTTCAGCAGCATCAATTATTATTCTGAGCAACAGGCTTTGAGACCTGATATTTGTTTCAGCGACTTTAACAAGCTACTTCAACTTCATCTCCTCGTGATCACGACTCCACAAAATCTGCTGATATTTCACGCTGGCAAAGGTTTCAGGATGTTCAGGAGAAATCCGGTGAAATGTGCTTTAAACTTCTCCTCCAGCTGTTGCATTCTGGGTGTCTTTCCAAGCGTTGAGGCTGCTGCTAGTTAGCAGCATCACCCACGTCTCAGCCCCAAAACGCAAAAAAAAAAAAAAGAGACAAAAATCAACGTTTTCTTGGAAATTCCTACAGTCGTTTGGGTATTTTGGTGGATCGGATTGGAGCCAGTTGTGGGCCAGTTTTGGTCCTCAAGCCTCATATTTGGCCCTCCTGATTTAAAGGATTTTTAAAATACACAATATACTGAAGGATGCACTGTGCAAAATTAGTTTTATGAGAGTTCTCTTTTTTTTTTAGACGCAATAAAAACAGTAGATTTGCCAATATATTTAAAGAAATTGGTCAGAATCTGCCAAAAACAGCCAAAAAAAAAAAAAAAAAATCACAGAGATCAATAAGAAGGGCAGTGGATCACCTCAGCAAAGGATCCGATAAAAACATGATCTGGAAAAACCGCGGAAACTATTCCAACCTCATAAATGCGTCCTGAATAATAAAGTGCGGAGCGGCGCACCTTCAGCTGTGTGGATGGTGATGTGTTCACTGACTGCCGTACATCTTAAAACTGACACCCCCCCACCCCCCCCCCACCCCCCCAACCCCCCCGCCGGTAGATACAACATGAACAAACACCGTCAGTCTGCCAGGTCCGTACAAGCAGCAACATGTGTTTGTGTGTCACTGATGTTTTGATGCGGCTCAAACGGGCCGGTAGTCTGGATGGTGGGTGTGTTTGTGTGTGTGTTTGTGTGTGTGTGTGAAGGAGCTTTCTTCACGGGGGTGATGGCTCAGAATAAGTATGAGACGGAGGAGACGGTGGGAGTCGACACGCTCCTTCACTTCCTTTCACTCTGCTCTCCGCTTCCTTGTTTTTCTGACACATCTCAATACGCTCTCCACGTTTCCCAGCGCCTTTCTCCCGGACGTTAGCGCTCCGGCGTCCCGGGTCAGGCACAGAGCGCCGCTTGTTTACCGCCTGAGGCTCCTTACATAAACCCAACAGGCTGGGAAACTCTGCAGATTCACTCCTTCCCTCTCAAACGCAGCCACCCTCCAGCCAGCTCCTCTGCATACCAGGCAACATTAAGAAGCAGGGCACATCTGAACTGCTTTAGCGGCTCGTTCGGCAGCCCAGCACCTCGCCGTCTACCAACACGGGCCTGGCTCAGCCGCCGCCGCCAGCCAGGTCTGATCAGGAGACGTGCCACCGGGAGCCAGCAGATCCCAGAGCAGGTCCTAAACCTGGAGCGACGGCGAGGACGGAAGCAGGACGGACTCAGACCTCTTCACCGTCTTCTCCTCTGTCAAGAGGTCGAAAAGATTAGATGTGTCTGAGTCACGAGTCAGGATGGGTACCGACTGGATTCCGTCAGTGCTACAGAGTACCGATTCACGTTAAATCAAAGAGTACCTGAAAGCATCCTTGTGATTGAGGGAGTGGAAGAGTAGGGAATTTATCATCCTGGACCTGACGTTGGCGTCAAAGCAAGCGTGACTAGAAAGCGCTTGAAAGTACGGCTTCACATCTGAAAATACGATGCAGATTACGCTCATGCGGCAGGAAAACTTCTAATCTTCGGAAGTTCCTGGTTAAAAACGAGATTTTTTTTCTCAAGATCTATGGCTACAACTCCTGCATTCAGCACCGTTAGCACGCTAGCATCTGTTAGCACGCTTGTCCATTGGTGACCCGTCGTCTGCATCCAGCAACAAATTAACATTTATCACTAAATAAACACACAAAAGTACTGAAAACAGGTACTGTTGAGTACCGTTACCGATTTCCAGGTATCAGGTATTGGTACCGGATCAGTTCTCATGTGAACGGAACCCATCCGTGTGAGACAATTTATTAAAATATATGTAATATATCACAGCTCTGCCGCCCCCACTGGTCATCACTGGTATTACTCTGTTTGTTAAATGTTCCTTTGATCCAGTCTGTCATTAAAGTGATTTTTCAAGACGTTTTGTAAAAATCCCATTAAACTCTGCAGATTTCATGTGGGACGAGACGAGAGTTCAGAGGGGACGCCGTCCCACAGGGACAGAGCAGAGACATGGAGCGACGAGGTTAAGCAAAGGCTAAACGGGGTGCGAGGGCGGGAGGAGGCCGGCGGCCGCTGGAGGTTTATTTTCCCTGTTCTCGAGAGCCGTGTGGCGTTTCTGCGATTCTCAGACATTTCCTGCCCCGGCCACTGAAAATAACCCACAGGAAGACGGGCCGGCCCGCCGCGCGTCAATGCTCCATTCAAACTGCACGCCGCTGCAGCGCCACCCCAACAACCTGCCGCACGCCGACGGTTCAGGGTTCGAGTCCCTGCCTCACATTTGGACCTCTGCCTTCGCTCCATTGCTTCTGTCTGATGAACTCTTACAAGACGTTTCAGGTGAAAAAAACATTTCTGTGCTTTCATTTCATCAAAGTTTCACCTTTACACTACGTTATATTCTACATTTTTTCTGTTTCCATGGAGACGGGCCCAGACAGGTCTTTACAGTGAAGCCAAACAGCGGTAGAAGCAGGCTGACTGGGCTGAACCCGTACCTCTCATATTCGTGGTCGGCACAGCGCTGGAACGGATCCTGCACCTCGTAAATGTCGGCGTCCGGGGAGTCGAGCGTCCATCCCGGCCTCCCACCGTGAAACGGCAGGTTCATGTACTCCGGGATCTCCTCGTACAGCGGCACGTTCTCGTACTCCACCGATCCGTCCACCCCCTCCACGCAGAAGTCGCCCTCCCCGATGCAGCTGCTGGGCCGCTCCAGGCTCCTCCCCCCGCCGTGGGACTCCACGCTGGTACAGTCCAGGGACTGCCCCCCCTTGGCCAGCAGCTTCGGCAGCATCTTCACCGACAGCCGCAGCTCCAGAAGCTTCCGGAAGGACAGGCTCCTCTTCTGCGCTCCGGCCCGGGTGGCCAGGTCGGCGGCGGAGAAGGACTGCGCCCTCTGCTTGCCCCCCAGGGCGGGGGCCCGGCCCTTGGGGGGCACGCTGCTCCTGGTGGGCACCTGTCTGCTGAAGAAGGTCACGCAGGGTCGCGTGAAGCGCCAGGCGCTCTTCTCCTGGGGCGGCGCTGGCAGCGCCCGCATGGGGGTGTTGGCGTGCGGCGGGGCGGGCGGGCAGACGGAGGGCGGCGGGGGGGCGGGCAGGCTGTGTCTCTGGGGCTTCCTGGGCGGCGCCCGGGGCGACGGCTGGTCCTCGGAGGACAGGGCCTTCCTGGGCGGGGGCTGGCAGCCCAGCTTCATCTGCTTGGGGAGGCTGTGTGTGATCGGGTAGCGCTTGAAGTCGCCGTAGCCGCCGTCCTCGTCCTCCTCCGCCTGCCGCTCCTCCACCCGCTCCTCCTCGCCCTCCTTGCCGAGCAGGTCAGAGTGGGAGGAGCTCTTGCTGAGAGGGGGGGCAGTTCTGTGCAGGCGAGGAGAGAGGGAGGTCTGCCGGGGAGGCGGGACGGGAATGTCTCCTGGATCTGAGTCTCCTGGAGGTGACGGCTTCTCGCAAGCCTCCGCCGTGGCCTCCACCCCGTCCTGCCTCACCAGTGCCGGCTTCTTCAGCCTCCGGGGCTGAGGCACCGGGAGGGGCTTGCAGGGGGCGGCGGGGACCTGCAGGTCGGGGTGGAGCCGGCCGGCGGCGGCGACCTCCTGGTCGAGGGCGGTGCTGGAAAAGACGATGATGCTGCCTGCAACATCCGTGGCTGGGAGACGTGCCGTCGGGTCTGGAAACCGGACCGTCGATTCAGGAGCGGCAGGCTGCTCGGCAGAACATTCCTGGCGTCCGTCCGGTTCTGAGGCGTTCTCCGGTCGCTCCTCGGTCCTCTGAGCCTCCGGGTTCGCCGCCGCTCTCTCCAGGTGTCTCTGTCTTTGGGGTTTGTCTCGGGGCTTCTTGCTGATCCGTGCGCTCTCGCCCTGATCTACAGCTCCCGACTCCTCCCGCGGTTCTCCTCTTCCTTCCGCCAGTGCTCCGTTCTGCTCCGGCTCCTCGTGCACGCCACTCTCGCCCACGTGCACGCCATTCTCCCCCGCGTTCCCATTTTCCAGCGGCTGGCAGCGTCCATCCCCGACGCAGGAGCAGGTGGGAATAAAGTAATCCGCGTCTGGCCCGCCGGCCTCCGACAGAATCCCATTGGTGGAGTTGAGAAGCGAGACGCCGTCGTCCGACGCCTCCTGCTGCTCCTCGGGCTGGGGGGGTCTGGGTGGAGGGGGTGAAACCGGGAGAACCGGGGCGGAGGAGGACTTGGGGATGCTGGGTTTGGGAGCGACAGCCGGTTTCTCCCGCTTGAGCGTGGCGGGGGACGGCTGAGCGGCGGCGGCGGCGGTCTGGGGCGGGAGGCCGGGCTTGGGGGCGATGGGCGGGGGGGACGGCCTGCTGCTGGAGGGGAGTTTAGGTTTGGGAGCTAACGGAGGCTTCTTCACACCTGAAAGGGGAAAAAATAAAAAAGATTTACAGAAAACACGCTCGCATTTCCCGTCACGCTAATCACACAGCGCCGAGTCAGCACGCTTCAGTCAAACCCCAGTGCAGACAGCTGCGAGCTGGGGGTCAAATTGAGGTCAAGGGGTCACCACAGGGGGTCAGAGGTCACAGTGGAGGGCTTACCATCAGGATCAACTTCCCAGGACCAATATAAGCACAAATCTCTTCATCAGAGACCAGAGTTTATGGAAGTTTAAAAATTTAATTAAAGGACTGGAAGAGTCGACTTTTTTCTTGAGGTTTTCTAGTATAATAATGAATAATATAAGAAACATATAAATCCATCAAACATTCCTCAGGAGGAACAAGTTTGTATTTACTGAATACTGATTCAAATTGGAAAGTAATATTTTCATGTATGAGTAATCTCAGATGAGAAAAAAAGCTGTACAAATAGCAAAAAAAATAAAAATAAATCGAAAATGTGACTTTACAGTTTGCATGGAGAAGTTAAACTACAGTCATTAAACAAAATAACTACACAGTACACCTATAATAGCATGATCAGCTATTTACAGCTTTAATTGAAAACATGGAGTGAATTGGACACAAGTTAAATTAAACTGAAGTATTCAAAAACATTAGTTTTTACAGCATTATTAGTTTCAGGACAAATAATCACATTTGAGTATTTTAGTTAATAAACTTCATGCATATGAAAAACAACTCACATTTCACCACTTTGCCCCGGACATATTTACATTATTTAATTTTTATTTTGCATTATTTGGTATTTTGGTATTGTGGACCAAACATTTTCCAACTTGAATTAAGTATTTTTAGTCATAAATGAGGTCAAAAACTCAATACAATTCTTAATTACATTAATAACTTGGTTTTATCATAAACACCATCTATTATTACCATATATCATCTAAACAGCTTATTCTTTAGATTTTATCTTCCATCACTTCTTGTGACTGATTTAGAATTTAATATATTTTTTGCAATAATGAAGTACCTTGACCTGATTTTTCCCCCAAGTTATCAGCTAAAATCCAGAAACTTACTGATCTTTAATGTCCCAGAGTTTAATCTTGACAGCGTTAATGAACCTAAAAGTTAAATATATGTACATAAAACTGCATTTTCTGGTTTATTCGTCCGTTGAATTGAGCTATCGTGGAGTATGTAACTCATTGGATGCTTTCAGGTTCAAATCCTGGATTCAGTTTCTTAAATAAAGGCTTCTTTAAAGAGAAAACTGAGTGTGCAGGCTCGTAAAAACCTGTGAATTAAGATTGTTGGCCATATTTTCCGCTCTACTGGCTCGAGCTTTTGGCTGGGACACCACGAGAAGCGGAGTCATCGAGCGGATGTTTCCGAAAAGGCCAACAACCCAAACCCCGCTCGACATGCCCCCCTGCCGCCAGACTCCATTCACAAAAGCGCCAAATATACACTCACCTCACCTGTATACACACACCTTACCCCGACCACCATGGAAACCACTACATTTACAATCTACACTTCACGCTCTTTAATTCGGGCAACATTATACATGTGAAGAGTTTCTGTTCAAGAAGTAATTGACTTGAATTTAACCAAAACGTTTTGGATGATCCCGGTGTTCGCAGATAAAGTTAAGCATAATAACTTTAACCAACATGTAGTTAAGGACTTAAAAATCAGCCGAATGTTCTCATACATGTGGACAACTAAATCAAAGAAATGATTAAACTCTTTACGGATTTACAAATGTTAATAAAACCGAATAACACTTAACTGTGGAGATTTTAAAGCGGAATCTGGCCGTATGTTAAAAGACAGCCAGGTATGTGGACCAAACATGTAAAACACACATCAACCTCCTAGAAACAGAGTTTCTGAAGACTTCCCTCCTAAAACAGGTAAATGTTAACATGTTAACAAAGCATTTCATGGAGTCTGCCTGAGTGCATCCACAGCAGGGCAGATGTTTTAAGACAAAGGATTTAACCCGTGTGTGTGAGTGTAGTGTGTGAGTGTGTGTCTGCTGCAGGGGCAGTAATAACAAGCACGGAGCCACTTTTTCTCCAAACACTCACATTAAGCTCACTTTCTTCAAGGAAGCTGTTATTTAGAAAGAAACTGCAATTAAACCGAGTCTGGCTGGAAATAACGTGGATGTTGATGCTGAAAAACGCTCAGTTTGAGTGATTTATTTCCTGAGATAAACTCTCTGAAAACGGATTAGACTTCTGAAAAAGTTGCAGAGAAGAGGTTTTCTCTGGACACAAACCTGCGCTCATGACTCCAGACTTGCTCCTTTCTCCATGAGTTAAATTTACTTTCAATGGAAATGCCTGAAAAGTTGCGTTTTTTCCTCCTTCGACACCATTGTCACCGTGTAAACCTCGTCAGGGATAAAACACACACATCCATCCCCCGCGGCCAGCTCCTATCTGTCCAGAGGACGCACACATAAATCCGTTGCTCCTGACACTTTTTCCATTTTTTCGAAGTTTTTTAGCCACGGTGCTTTTTTTTCCCCCTCAAACGAGTCCAAAGCGAGATAACACGTACACACTCACATCCGGTTGCGTCTTACAAAGTTAAAGTAAGTTAAACAAACAGCGGCTTCACTTGGCGGAAAACAAGATGATTCGATCATAAAAGCATTCCACAGTCCCTGTGTTTATTTTCTTAACCTATACATTCTCTACGTTTTCCTTTATTTCTCCCAAAAGTGTCTAATTCATTATGTTCCATCTTATAATTTGAAAACACTTCCGGTCTTGGCTGTGCTCTATCCTCTCGCTTCATGCTCGAATTGCTTCAGGTTAAAACGGTTGAGGCTGTCATTGCTCCCCTTGTCCGCTAGAGGCGCTCTGAAGCGCTCCCGAACGGATTCTCCCATGGATTCTCCCACAGAGGCCGCAATGGCTGCTGGATCTATCACACGTCAAAGAAGCAGCCATATTGAGCCGGGCCACCTCCTACTGTTGATCAGTTTTTCTACCATTTAAAAACAGGAACATTACTGAAATTCAACGGGCAAAAAACAAGTGCCAACTTTTCTCCTCCTAATTTTCTTGCTTTTTTTTTTTTCAAATGTTTTGTTTTGCCTCTTGTAATACTTCAGTCGTCATTTGTGAAGTTTGTTTTTAAATGTTTTGTGAATATTTTCAAATTATATTATTGATATTATATTATTTGATTTAGAATTAGTTTCACCATCTTCATAAGCAACACAACATCTTCATTCACAACTCACGAATTTAATTTATATTTCGTTATCTTATCATTTTTACCAATCAATGTAACACCTTGAAGCCCTCTGAGGCAACTGTTGTTGTGATACTGGGCTATACAAAAATAAATTGATTGATTGATTGATTGATTGATTGATTGATTGATCATTTAAAACCAAATTGCATTTACAGCTTTGGATATTATTTAGTCATAATACTGTCATAATAAATCTTTTTTTATTTTATTCTTTTTAATCTTATAACAGCTCATTGTGTGAAATGCAATATTGTGAAATCAATGAGAGACTAATATTTCTGGATTCCTTTGAACAGCTACAAGTGTTTTGAGCTGTACTAGAAACATTTTACTTTCCTCCACTTGGATCATAAATCCAGTCCATATAGGAAGATCTTCCTGAAATAGAGAAACAAGTAAAGATGTTTCTGTATTTCCTGATTGGATCCAAGCAAGAACAATGAGCCATGAAACCATCTGACTTCATAAACGGTGGACATGGTTTCACTGTTCTGGCCAATTGTGTGAAATTATCCTTCAGTTCAGTTTCTGTTTCTGTAGCACCGATTACAACAAAGTCATATTTTGGCATGTTTACAGAGAAGCTCCTGACAGGAAGGCAATGGTGGAAAGGGCAAATTACAAATGACTACTTCCTCTAGACGGGGAGGGAATAAACAAAGAAGTTGACATCAGACATCCATCTGTTCTCCTGTCTGCAGACTTGACTGTGGGTAAGTCAAAGATCAGAAATGTACATATGCTTTGACAATAGTCTACTACAATAACAAAAAAATAAACATAATTTAAAAAATAAAGGTTGCAAACAACATTTAAAACATTAGAGGGTTCTGAGTTCAATTCCCAATCTTTGCCTGTAAACATGTCAAATTACCATCGAGCAAGACACTGAACTCCAAAATGCAACCAACTGATGAACTGACTGTTGCATGGCAGCAGCCGCCATTGGTGAGCGTGTGATTTTTGTGTGTGTGAAATATTGTCATCAGCAGCTATTAATAATTATAATTTTACTTTTACTTTGATTTAATTGATAGTTTGGAATTGCATTATATCTGTTGTATTCTACTCTGTAAAGTGAAACACTTTAAAGAATTTCCCTCGAGAATTATTAATGTAATTCTTAATTAAGCGTCTACTATTCTTTTCTATTGCCCGGTCCAATATGGCGGACGCGTTGACGTTCTGCTCATCAGCGGCAGTCCGAATGCGCAATGCTTTGTGGGAGCTGTAGTTCTTGAACAAACCGGCAGTGGTAACTTCTCCCCGCTGTTGCCCCCGCAGCTGCTGTTGCCCCTCGCCACCGTTAAACGGGCTGCGTGTAGATGGCGGAGAGCAATGACTGAGGAGTTTGACGAGGACGTGGTCTTTGAGGTGAGCACCGCCGCCGCCGCCGCTAAACTTGTGCTTTGTCATCCCGCCCGGTAGACGTAGCCCCAGACGTGAGGCGGCGGGTCGGGGCTCCGCAGCTAGCTCACTTAGCTTCACTCTGCCCTGTTGCTGCTGCGCTCTGTCCGCCCCGAAAACAATCCCGCAGATTAGGCTGAGCGCCCGCTGCGCTCCTGCCAAGAGGCTTTGTTGGTCATGAGGAGGAGAGGCTGATCCGGGCCGCAGCGTTTAACATGGGGGTGCAGGGGGCAGACATTAGGGGAGGCGGGGGGGAAATATGGGGGTGGGGGGTATTTTGGGGGCAGGTCCACTGCGTGCTTCTGGAACATACTGAACATACATCTGGGACAAAATAATCCTGGAGTAACATCTGGGAATGACAGCAGGATCTTGGGGTAACATCTGGGCGTTGCATCATGATCCTGGGGTAACAACTGGATCGTGATCCTGGGGTAACATCTGGAGGGTGACAACATGATTCTGGGGTAACATCTGGATTGTGATCCTGGGGTAACATCTGGGAGTGAGAGCAGGATCTTGGGGTAACATCTGGAAGTGACATCATGATCTTGGGGTAACATCTGGATTGTGATCATGGGGTAACCCCACCCCCCCACCCCCCCACCAGTTCCTGTACAGATGTGTCTGGATTGTGTTTGGTTGAGATGTGGAGATGTTTCCTTCCCCTCTGCAGATGTGTGGATTAAGACAGAAAAGCTCAGATTGAGACAGTCTGTTTCATGTCGGTCGTCCTCTAAAGCACATCAAAGGTGGGATTAATCTGCTCACTCTGTGCTTCTTCTTTCTGTCTGAGGTGGGATCGTCTAGCAGTGCCCTGCATCTTTTACCATCTGTTTATATTCAAGAAACATCTTTTCTTTTTTTAATTCTTTACCACTGAAATACCACACCCAGGTGTGTCACTTCAATCCTTCAAAACTCCCAGTGTGCCATTTAGACATGACAAAAGGGGACATAGTCCACCTCATCAGTACGTGAAGGGTTGGTTTGACTCCAGGTCGGATCTGTTCTGGTGAGAGGTCAACGTTTCATGGTGTTGATCAACATAAGGAGTCACATGAACGGGGAATTTTCAGCATTTCTGCCGGAACAGATGCTGGCAGGCGGATTAAAGGAGCTTCTGTGTGCGGACTGGGCTGGAGCCGCAGCCGATCAGCCCATCGGTCACAGGTCGGCCTCGCCGGTCGCAGTCGGACCGGATCCAGATCCGTTCTGCCTCAAACTGGAGCCAGGAAGAGCGTCAGTCTCCTCTGCCTTCCTCGGTCCAGTTCAGCCATTCTAATGAACATTCTCCTGACTGGGTCGTCTTGTGGCTCACTGCGAGAGTTTACTGCAGTTTCCATGTTCTCCCTGGGCATTAATGGTTTTTTTCGCAGTTACTCTACTTTCTAGTGACCTTCTAGTTATTGTCTCCTATTTCATTGAGTTTGTGTTTTTTTTGTTTTTTTTTTGCAGAACTCTCCTCTTTTCCAGTACCTGCACGACTTAGGCCACACAGACTTCGAGGCATGTCCGACGGCGTCGCAGGACGACGAGTGTTGCGGCGAGGACGGAGACGTCGCGTCTCCGGGGGGAGATGGATGGAGGAGCTCGGTGAGTCTCCTTCTTCTGGCTCCGCCTCACGCCGCTCTCTGAGTTTTGGTTGTTGTGTTTTTTTTATCTCACTCGCTGTCAGGTTTTATCTGAATCGGCTCTCCAGTTAGAAGGAAACTTGGTTTTTCCTCACGGTCTGTTGTTTTCCTGCCGCGGCTCTAATTTTAGAAGCCATTACTCAGACCGCTCTGCTTCCTCTTACTCCGTACTCCACCCGTCATCTCTTCATCCACCTGTGATTCAGATCGGCGTGTGCGGGGAAGCTCGGCGTCACGTGGCCCCGCCCCTCCTCTCGGACGGGAAGCGGCGGCCGTGTCCGCCTCGCTCGGGAACTTTCCGTGTGTGTCACGCTTCCTCTGTCGTTTGGACGGGGACGGGGGATTCGGGTCGGCAGGAAAGGTTTCCGGACCGTCCTCCGCTGACCCCCTTTCCTGGAGGCCTGACGAAACCATGCAGTTCTCCCGTTGGTCCACTAGTTGGTGTTGCTTGTTTTGGCACCAGAGCCGTTCCTCTCCACAGCTGGTGTTCTGAAAGGATTCGAGGTCCTCAGAGTGAGGGTGGTGTTGGTGAGGAGTGTGTGTGCTCTCTGTTTCGGGGGAGTGTTTCCACACACATTCTGCTTATTGTGTTTGCCTGAAAGAGTGTGTCTCCGGGGAAACTGGGTTTTTAAAGCTGCAGTACCGACGTCTGACAGCAGGGACACTCTGGAGGGTGGAGGGGGTCCACTGCTGTCTAACCCCCCCCCCCCCCCCCGCGTGTCGTTTCCAGGGAGGACGCCTCTGGAGCCTGCTGGAGGCCGTGTGGAGGCGGAGTCCGATGCAGCGGACGGCGGCGTCTCGTAAGCTGGAGCAGCAGCTGGTAGGTGGAGCAGGACGCGGAGAGGTGTGGTCTGGAGGACGAGATGCATGTTGCGGTGTCACCGGCAGGACGGCGTGTTCGGCCAGTACTCGGTGCGCTGCATCCTGGACCAGGACGTCCTGCTGCAGGAGGACGTGGAGCTCATCGAGCTGCTGGATCCCGGCCTGCTCACCCTGGGCTCCTCGCCGTCTGGCTCGCACGGCCGGGCGAGCGCCCTGCCCAGACCCGGGCTCATCGCCCGGCCCTCCGTCTGGTAGGTAGTCCCGGGGAACTCAGACGGGGGACCGCGGGGCGGGACGGGCGTCTAACTCCCGGCTCTGCTCTCAGGGACGTGGCGGGCCTGGTGGGCCTGGCCGCGGCGCTGCTGGGGCTCTGCTCCGCCCCGGGGGGCCCGTGGCCGCTGGCCGCCGCCCCCTGGGCCCTGGCCCTGCTGGGCTGGCTGGGCCTGCGGGGGGTGGCGCTGTGGAGGCTGGGCCGCCTGCAGCGGGACGTCCACGCCCGCACGGCGCAGCTCCAGTCCCTGGTTCACAACGGCAAGACCCTGACCGGGTTGTCCCGCAAGGCGCTGCGCCTGGTGCAGGAGACCGAGGTCATCTCCAGAGGCTTCACCCTGTAAGTTAGCTCCGCCCACATGCACTTGCAGATTTATAGATTAGATTAGGCTCAGATGCTGCAGTCCATGGATCACAGTTAATCAACGGTCAACGAACTCCATGCCATAACGTTTAAATCACAGAATGAAATGTGTCTCAACTTCATGTTTTTAGATTTCTCTAGACGTACAACAAATACTTATGTATAATCACCGTAATGTTCCACTGATACTCCTGACTGAACTGTTAGCCTTTCCAGCTCAGACTAATCCTCCTCCTGAGTCCTGATCTAACGGTTGTCGTTCAGACAGTAGAAGTTTTAATGGGAGGTTCTGGGGTCTGGTTTGTCCTTCCTGCCTGTTGGCGCCTGATAACACCTGTTAATACCTGTTACTTCCTGTTAGTACCTGATCACACCTGTTAGCACCTGTTACTGCCTGTTAGCACTTGATAGCAACTGTTAGTGCCTATCAATGTCTTTCACCCCCGTTAGCCCCTGTTAGCTCCGCCTCCTGGCGTGCGTGTCGTCTGGTCGTCCGTGCCGTGCCGTTCAGTGTTGTGTGTGTGCCCCCCCGCCTCTCTGGGACGTCTCCACAGTTGTATCACATTTCACTTGTCAAGTTTGCTCGACAGGGTGTGTGCGGCCAGCTCCTTTAGCAGGGCGGGCCCGGCGGCGGTGCCGCGCGGCCAGCAGCTCATGGGACTGAGGAAGGCCCTGTACCGGGCGCTGCGCTCCGCCTTCCGGGCCTCGCGGCGGGCCACCTGTCACATGCTCAAGGCATATCCTTTACCAGGACGCTTTAGAGAGGCTCACATGTCAACAGGAGCTGATCTTCTGCCCTTAACTCCTCCAAACGTTCCCCCTGAACGCCGAGATCGACAACGTCACCAACTACGTGTCCGCCGTGCCGCTGAAGGAGCTGGGACTGGGCCTGGGAATCGAACACCTGGGAGACGAGCAGGCCCAGGAGCTGACGGACGACTACAGCCTGCCGGCCCTGAAGGTGAGACGGACGGAGAGCCATGAAGGGAACATGAGGGAGAGCCATATATAATAAGGAATACTTGTTGGGATCTGTCGTCCCAAATCAATCATAAATACTCCATCGTCTTGCCTCCACCCGTCCTCCACCCCTCAGGACGCTGACCTGCTGATTTGTGCTCCTGCAGATGTTGTTCCAGCTGTGGGTGGGGCAGAGCTCTGAATGTTTCCGTCGCCTGGCTCTCCTCCTGTCGCCTCAGCGGATGGAGGAGCAGGAGGACGCCGCCCCCAAAGCCTCCACCCCCTCCTCCTCGTCTCAGCAGCCTCCTGCTCCGCCGCCCCCGCTGCACCGCTCCATCGCCGCGGTGACCGAGCCCCTCCACCACGCCCTGGCCGCCTGCCTGGGCGAGGTGCAGCGCAGCTACGACTTCCACCGCCACTTCGAGACGCAGCCGAGGGCGGCGGGCGGCGACGGGGCGGGCCGGGCCCGGGAGAAGTGCCGCGAGCTCAACACGCTGCACACCTCCATCCGGAGCCTGCAGCTCCACCTCAAGGCCCTGCTCAGCGAGTGAGAGGCGCGCGCCGACCGACACGCGGCCGCGCGCGCCGTCACGCTCAGGCTGTGAATGTGTGTGGTGTCTCAGGATGATCATCCTGGAGGACGACCTGGAGAAGCTGATGGTGTCCAGGGAGCCGACGGAGCTGACGCCGGAGAGCTACCAGGACCTGAGCGACCGCCTGCACCACCTGCAGCCGCACATGCAGGCCAGCGCGGGCTGCTGGGAGGACACCGTCTGCCAGGTGGAGCGCATGCTGAGGCGGGCCGGCGCCTCCCCGGGTGAGTCCAGGCTCCGGGGGCGGGGGCCCGGCGGGGTCGGCGCTCCGCCCCCACTGCAGTGACTCCCCTCTCTCTGTGTCCGCAGGTGGAGCCGAGGGTCCGGAGCAGCGCGACCCGTCTCCACCCGACGTCCCGGCTCCGCCTCCGTCCTTCCCCCTGATCCTGGACAGAGACCCGGTTCCCGAGGAGCTGGTAAGCCCCGCCCCCCTCCTTCACCAAGGTGACCCGGACACGGCCTCCTCTCTTCATCCGCCCGTCTCTGCCGCAGGAGTGGGAGGCCTACGTGTCGGACTCGGACTCGGACGGCGGGGGCGGGGCGTCGTGGGCCGACTCGCTGTCCCCGGAGGAGCGGGAGCGGCAGCGCCGGGAGAGGGAGGAGTCCCGCCGCGTCCTGTCGGAGCTGAAGGCCGTCCTGGGCTTCCGGGCATCGGAGGGCGAGAGGATGAAGAGGAAGCAGCTGCTCTTCAACGACCAAGGTGAGGCGGCAGCGGTGGGGGGCGGGGCATCGGCGAGGGCGGGGCCTTGCTCTCGGATCACCTCGGTAACTCCAGCTGTTTCCTGTCCTCCTCCAGCTGCCGTCACTCCTTCGCTCCACCCAGACCCGGCGGACGGCTCGGCAGAACCCGGAGGAGGACGCCGCCTCTCAGAGGAGGGCGGGGCTATGACCGACCTCGAGCCCGACCCCGACCCCCCCGAGGACCCGGTGACCGAGTTCAGCTGCGGCGTGGAGGGCGGGGAGCAGGCGGGGGCGTGCGGCAGGGGCGGGGGCGGAGCGTCCGAGCTGCACCAGTACGACGGCGTCCCGGAGGACGGCGGCGGCGGCGAGGGGAGCCAGAACGGGCTGGACTGCTTCCTGAAGGCCCGGGCGCCCGCCGTCTCCCTGATGGACAGACTGACGGAGATCCACGGCGCCGAGACTCTCAGCTTCAGCTCCGCCCTCGCCGCGCAGGTCGCCGCTCGCTCGCACGCACTCGCCAAGATGGAGGAGCAGACGTTCGGGGACGAGGAAGAGGAGGAGGAGGAGGAAGAGGGTGCGGACGGGCGGAGCAATCAGGAAGCGTAGACTGATCAGCTCTTTGAAGCCAAAATGCTTGAAAGATTTTGGTTTCTTTGATCTTCACATCTGAAGCTTCACCTGCACGACGCAGCCTCTGGTTTGGTTTGGTTTGGTTTTCACGTCACGCCCGTTCACCGTCCGTCCCCGTCACTCCTGAACTCTTGCCGTTAAAACTCAGGTACCAGAACCACCGAGACCACCTTGACAGAACGTCCCAGAACCTGGACACCGCTCATCCGCGTTCACCCAGACTCGTCCAGAAGACGGTTCCATGATTGTAGTGACGACTTCCTGTCTGGAGGAAGATCCTCTAAAGTTCACTGGACTGTTTGTGTTCATTGAGAGGCGGGAACTGGGATCATTACCAGTTGAGCAGGTCTCATTTCCCAGTTCACGAGTCACATAAACGGTTTATTTCAGCTTCACTACATCGGAACTCATGACATTAGACACTTTCTGATTCTTCATCATGTCTCAGAGATAAAACATTCAACCCGTCAGGAGAGGAAGAGGAAGATGAGAGGAAGAACTGGTCTTTCAGTTTCATCGGAGATCCAGACGTGGATTAATAAAACCATTAGAGTCCATGTGTAGCCGTGTGAAGCGACGTGAGCCGTGGTCACTATGAGGCGACAGCAGCTTCATTTCAATCATTTTTAAAGAAATTCCTCCAGCAGGAGGGTCAAACTCTTCACTGCTTTGATTAAATTATACAGTTTTCTACCTGAGTTTATCAGATAAGAATTAAAATGATAGAATATTGAACTGCAAACAGCATATTTAAAGAATTTTGCAAGTATTTAAAGTTACAGCTGGAGAAGATTCTGCTCTTTATTGCCTTTAAATCCCAACAACTTGTTTACAGTGAGAAACATCTGGAAGTCTGTTCTAGAAGAAATCCTTCTTAAGAGGTTGAATGTGACGAATAAATAGAATAATGTGAAGGTTTAGCTGTGTTAGCAGTGTCACAGTGAATAAACACGGGGGGGCAGATCCTGTTTCATGTCCGTCCACCTGCACCGCCGCTCACCTGGGACTCAGCCCGGGCCTTCTACATGCGACGGGTTCAACCTCGGTCTCACTGAAGGTGGTGTTGGAGCCCACTGAGCGCACAAATCTGGACGTGCCGAAGTGTAAGAACACACTCACAACTCTCTTTACAGACGCACGAACACGAGAATGGCGCCTCACAGACAATCCCTGGTTTCTCTGTGTGTTTACAGCAGGACGGTCTGTGCCCGGTTCAACATGTTGTGATTTTAATGAACTGCTGTGATGATAAATAAATGAAAAAAAAAAAAAAAAAATCAGACAAAACTTCATGTTTCCTATGAAGCCTGACAGCCCTGATGTATCTCCCCCCAGCTCCCCACGTCTGCCTTGTCTTGACCCCGTCTTGCATTTTCCGGTGTGAAATAAAATCCCCTTCCAGAGTCTTGTGGAGTCTTTGCTCAGGTTTCGCCGGTCGGCTGGAGAAACGGGTTTGATCTGTAACCTGAAGCCTTCTCTCTGATTTTCTCTGTTGTCTGACCAACAACAGCTGCTGAGGCCCTTTTTCTCCACAGAGACGTGTTCGTCAGTAAAAACAGTGGAATTATATCACTGCACCATCAATAAGGTGGGCCGGCGCTTCATGGTTTCCAAATCTAACACTGGGCAGAGAAAATGAGGAACATCTCTTGTTGGAAAGAGCTCAACCAGGGCAACATACTTTAATTTCAAATGATTTAACAATCTGTACAACTTTAATTTTCCACACAAAAATAACGCATAATTACAGCACATATTGGCATTTTCTTTATGATTAAATTCTTCATGAACTTCCACTCAAATGCTGCTGTAACATCTACTCAATATTTACTGACAGGACTAAAATGCCCATTTCATCCAGAGCCATCATTTGGATTTAAAAATCGTCTCGCTTCAGTTATTCGTGAGTAAAATGATTTTGCCACCTTGTGGTTGATTCTGGAACTGCGATAACTGCTTGGTTCAGAAAATCACGGAGTCAGCAATGAATAAATGAGTCTGTTATTAAAGTTTTTTATGAAATAGAAGACACTTTTTCCCATTTATTCAGGCTGCAGACTGTGTTTTCCCCCCACTGTGGAGATGGTACAGCTGCTTTATATTATTTACAGTGATGACGCTCTCGGTACAAGTGTTTATTTCTACCTCAGGGTGAGACGCTGCACTCTACAGGATCTCTATTTCCCCTTTAAAAACATAAAACTGAGATGTAACACTCATCGGGATGTCTGTTCAATCCCTTTTTCCAACATCAGAGTGAGATGTCTCACTCTTCGGGATCTCTGTTGAAGCTACAGCTGATTCAGCATGTTTTACTCTGTGATGCCTTCAGTGAAGCTCAGATTTTCAACAACTAGTTAAAATTAATTAGGTTGTAGAAAACATTGCATACATGGAAGAGATATCTACTCATGAGAGGTTTGGATTTAATTTTGCAACAGGAAAGGTATTCAGCTTAGGACTAGTCTCCATGTTGAAAAAATAATGCTCTTAATGTCGTGACGCTTCCATAACACACGGATATATGCTACTCATTTTAAATAGAAGGCTAAAATTGAAAATAAAGACAGAAAAATACGTAAAATAGAGTTGGAAAAACAGAACAAACAGAAAATAAATACATACTTCCACGTGGTGGTAATTCCGAGTGTCTGTGAAGGCAGCATCGCGCTAAGCACTCCCACCATCCCGCGCGCTTCCTTTCCCCGCAGAGCCTGTGATGATGGCGGACGTGGTGACGGAGCGGGCCGCGGAGCAGACGGCGGCGGAGGACCGGGAGCTGAACGGCGAGGTGGGCGACGGGGAGGAGGCCGAGCCGGTGGAGGAGGCGGCCAAGAAGCGCAGGAAGAAGAAGAAGAAGAACAAGTCAGCAGCGGCAGGTAAGCGCCGCTCCGGCCGGCCGCTGTGCCCACTGCTAACAGCTAACACAGCTAACGTGAAGCTAACGACGCTGCGTCATTCAGCGCGTGCGGGCGACGTCACAACGCGGCGGCCTTCAAAGTAAAGGCGCGTGCGTTGACGTAATTACGTTTTATAGGCGTAATTATATTTAAAGTTATATGGTGGAGACAATTTATATTTTATAATTTCCTCAAGGATATTTTTATTGACTTTTTCCATAAATACATATATTATAATTTCATATAATAAATCAACATTTGCTCATGAATTAATCCATCGGTGTAGTTTGAGATGTTTCAGTTTCATTCACTCAAAATAGAAACAATCAGAGATATAGACTTAGACAATATTTCGCTGGATACGTAATAGCTTACCATTTTTTAATGTTTCACTCTGATTTAACCAACCGGAAAACTAAGCTTTGAAATGCTTTGAAAGTGTTTTTTTAACTCAGAAATTAGGCAGTTTTATTGAAATCCCAGCCAGAAATCTCTTAATTTGTTCAAGCAAGTCACGAATATTGAAATAAAAACTGTAAAATACAGAATCAATCAGGATTATGACTTAGACAGAAGATAACAGATAACGAATATAATTATTACCGTTTTGTTTGTAAGTTGGACATTTTTATATAGAGTATTCCATCAGATTTCTAGGATATGCATAAATATTCCACTAGCTTCAGTCTGCTTCTGTCCTTGATCTATTTGTAGTTTCTGTGTTGAGCTGTGACCAGAAATCAACCTTCACCCAGGCTTGTTTTTACTATGTCGTGCCAGCATGTGGGGAACTCTTATTGTGACAGTCGTACAGGAAGTGAGTGTGGTGCTGCGCTCTAACTGGGCGCTGATCCTCTCCTCCCATGCGGGTGGAGAGTAGAGTGAAGGAGCAGCTGCAGTGGGGCTGTCAGGCCTCCTGAACCTCCACCCGCAGTGGCACGTTGGAATAGTGTGTGTGTGTGTGTGGGGGGGGGTTCTGGAATCGAACCGCAGCGAACAGCTGCTCCTTCTCCTCACTGACAGTCCCGAACCGAGTTCTCCCCGTTTCATAATTCTGTCATTATGTAAGCAGGAGGAGAAGGAACTTTACAGGCTTTCACCTTCTTCCAGACTCAATTTATTTATCCTCAAATTCAGGAACCTTTCAGGTTGATCAGGAACATAAATGTCTTCGCACCCATTCAGTTGAGACAGTCAGTTGTTGCTTGCAGCGCGAAGTTATTTTGTAGCAGCTTTCTACCGTCATATGGTGACGTCTAGTGGTTACACCTGGTATTTACTGCTCTGTTAAACACGAACGGGACATCAGTCTCACCGTGTCAGTCGTTTCTGCCGCAGGCGCCGAGCCGGAGGCCGATGGCGTTGCCGCGGTGACCAAGCAGCTGGAGAAGCAGGCCATCGAGGAGAAGGAGAAGGAGGAGGACGGCGAGGAAGGTAACGGCCGGCGTCCTGCCCGCCGCCGGCACTGTGGAGCGGCAGTTTGGTAATGGCTTCTGCTCCACAGACGCAGACGACGGAGAAAACTCGACAGGGAAAAAGAAGAAGAAGAAAAAGAAGAAGAAAGGACGTAAGCTGGCCGTGGTCGAGTGTTTTTTCTCTGATGTGTCGTGACGTTGAGAGAGACGTTTGAGACGTTCCTCCTCTTTCCTCACAGCCAAGTCTCAGACCGACCCGCCGTCTGTCCCCATCTGCGAGCTGTACCCCAGCGGAGTGTTCCCCGTCGGACAGGAGTGTGAATACCCCACCACTCAGGATGGGTACGGCACACACACTCACTCACACACACACCGGGTGCTCCCATATGAACATTTTGACCCTGTGTGTGTGTGTGTGTGTGTTGCAGCCGCACGGCAGCGTGGCGCACGACCAGCGAGGAGAAGCGGGTGCTGGACAAAGCCAACGAGGAGGTGTGGAGCGACTTCAGACAGGCGGCCGAGGCGCACAGACAAGTCCGGCAGCACGTCCGCGGCTTCCTGAAGCCTGGCATGACCATGATCGAGATCTGGTGAGATGCTGCGGCCTGACAGAGCCGTTGAACTCTAATGGGTCGAACCGTCAGAAACAGACACACTGTTCTCCAGTTCACTTCCAGAACAATTCATTCACTTTACAGCTTATTCAATAATAATCAATAATGAAGATGTGGGAGCAGCTGTCTTTCTGTTGGTATATTTTTAGAATCAGTAATCAAATCAATAACAGCAGCGCCCCAGAGCTGACCAATTAGAAAATCAGAACGATAAATATCTGAGGAAAGGTAAATCTGATCTGATGCTTCAGTAGTTAATGTTGCAAAACGGTGAGGAGGCGGTGTTTCAGTAACGGCGCCGCTCTGTTGTTGTCGTCGCTCAGCGAGCGGCTGGAGGACTGCTCCAGGAAACTGATCAAGGAGGACGGGCTGAACGCCGGCCTGGCCTTCCCCACCGGCTGCTCGCTCAACCACTGCGCCGCCCACTACACCCCCAACGCCGGGGACACCACCGTCCTGCAGTACGACGACGTCTGCAAGATCGACTTCGGCACGCACATCAACGGTGAGGCCGGGGGGCTTGTAGAGGATCGGGGTTAACCTTCCGGGTGAAATAGGCTCCGCCCCCTCTGGATGGAGTGGCTGACGGAGCGAGTGGTGTTTCTGCAGGGCGGATCATTGACTGTGCCTTCACCGTCACCTTTAATCCAAAGTACGACAAGCTGCTGGAGGCCGTGAAGGACGCCACCAATACGGGAATCAAGGTGTACACACGTGTACACACACACGCGCACACACACACACTCACACTCACACTCACCTCCCGTCTCCCCTCAGAACGCTGGTATCGACGTGCGCCTGTGTGACGTGGGCGAGGCCATCCAGGAGGTGATGGAGTCCTACGAGGTGGAGCTGGATGGGAAGACGTACCAAGGTGACGCCGCTGATCACTGAGTCCTGTCGTATTCATTGATCCAGTTCAGATTGTTTCTATATCGTGGTCTGGAGATCGCCGGTTCTTTGCTGACGGAACCTGAACGCCGCTGATTGTTCTGTGCTCCAGTGAAGCCGATCCGGAACCTGAACGGACACTCGATCGGTCAGTACCGGATACACGCCGGGAAGACGGTGCCCATCGTGAAGGGCGGAGAGGCCACCAGGATGGAGGTGAGCAGCAGGGTCAGAGGTCAACATGGGCCAGTAGCTCCTGGACCTCGATCCTCAGCCCTGTGTTTGGTTTTTTGCCCCGCCCCCCCGCAGGAGGGTGAAGTCTACGCCATCGAGACGTTCGGCAGCACGGGGAAAGGCGTCGTCCACGACGACATGGAGTGCTCCCACTACATGAAGAACTTCGACGTGGGCCACGTACCCATCAGGTGAGCTACCTTTCCCCGAGCAGTCGTAGCCACTGAACCCCTGACCCCTGACCTCTGACCTCTGACCTCTGAACCCCTCCAGACTGCCCCGGGCCAAGCACCTCCTGAACGTGATCAACGAGAACTTTGGGACGCTGGCATTCTGCCGCCGCTGGCTGGACCGCCTGGGCGAGAGCAAGTACCTGATGGCCCTGAAGAACCTGTGCGACCTGGGCATCGTGGACCCCTACCCCCCCCTCTGCGACACCAAGGGCTGCTACACCGCTCAGTTCGAGCACACCATCCTGCTCCGGCCCACCTGCAAGGAGGTGGTGAGCCGGGGGGACGACTACTGACACCCCCGACCCCCGACCCCCTCCGCCCACCCTGCTACTGCAGCACCACCACGCCCCCGATGCTTCCCCCGGCCCCCCTAGATTCAGCCAGTCATGCTGCCTCCATGTTGGGGTGGAGTGGGTGGGGTGGGGTCTGTGGGGGGGCTCTGGTCCTGCTATTCTGGCTCCGGGTGGGACCTGTTGCACCGCACCCCCCCCCCCCCCCCCCCCCCCCATACCTGTGGCTGATCCGTGGACAGGCTGTGCTCGGTTTGGAACGCTCCCCAAATGTTTTTGTAAGAAAAAAAGAGGATTAAACTAATTTTGATCATTGAGGCTCGTCTCT
Source organism: Salarias fasciatus (assembly GCF_902148845.1). Classification (NCBI taxonomy): domain Eukaryota; kingdom Metazoa; phylum Chordata; class Actinopteri; order Blenniiformes; family Blenniidae; genus Salarias; species Salarias fasciatus. Next base: position 3,945,420 of record NC_043761.1, on the reverse strand, counting down.
CTGCTCAGTAAACGCTACGCTCCAGACCTGTTTCCAACACTCAGGTCACAAAACAAACCACTTTAATATTCAGCTCGTCTGTATTTCACAGGAGAGTAAGTTAATTTTTCCACTTTAGAGACATTTAAAACTACTGTTACGGGTTTAACTTCAAATCTGTGTAAATAAAATGTTTGAAGAGAGGCATGTTTTGAGTAATCAACACAATCAAAGCTGTTTTTCTTCCATCACATCAACCGAGTCGTTCAGTTCGTGAACTCAACATGTTGCACGAGCTGCTAACCAGCAGGTGAAAATTAAATGTGCATTGAATATAACGAAGTGACTTGTTTTAGATTTCCTGACTTTAAAAAAAAGTTTTCAGGCGTTTACTTGGTCGTTTCTGAGCGGAATTAGGAATTATTTGAATTTATATAGGAATAAAAAGTCCCGGATTGGTCTCAGCAAGGACTGAGACTTCGTTTGACAGCAGTAATTTAAAAACAAACGAAACGCTTCTCACCTCACCGGCTGCTTGTCGGATCCACGATGTGTCGCCCTCTGTGTGCGTGTGTGTGTGTGTGTGTGTGTGTGTGTGTGTGTGTGTGTGTGTGTGTGTGTGTGTGTGCCTGGACAGTAACACAGGTGTTTCTCATCGGCCAATCAGCGGTCTCGCTCACCACCTCCAGATTTAGTGAAGAAATCCAGAGATAAGAAGTTCTTCTGTCTTCATGAAAGGTAAAAATAACTGAAGTTATCAATGAGTTTCAGTTTCATTAATCAATAATTCACTTTCTAAACTGAGGTCAAAACTAAAGCCAAAATGATAAAAATGCTTTCAAGTTATTTGTGGAAGTTATTTTCTTATTCCAATATTTCAATTCATATCAAGAGCAAACTCCTTTATTTTATATATGAAAAATAGTTTATTTAAATAATTTACAGCAATAAGGACACCATTTACTTTTTTTTTGTCAGGAAGTAATCCAAGAACATCAAAATACAACTTAATTATGGCACAGTTGTCCCAAACATTCACTAAACTTGAACAGTATTCACGTTTGTATATTTACCATATCAACTATAAAAATAAAAATGTGTGAAGAGAGAAAAACCAGACAGATGCGTTTCGTAGAAAAATGAAAAAATATTCTCATTTATTGAGGTAATTTTCTCTAGAAAACAGCTTGAGGTAACAATTTGCATAGTATAACTTCCATAAATTCACACACACGTCAGAGGAGCGGGAATTGAACCGCTGACAGATAACCGTGAGAGCGGGGCGTCACACTGCTGCTGGTGCTCAGACGGAACACACACACACACACACGCATACATATACATAAAACACCTCTGAGAAATGATGGTAGAAAAATACATTCAGGCTCAAAATGCTGGTGAGAGAAAAAACTAGAAACTGGATCTGCTGGACGAGAAAAGGCCACTTCCTGTTTTACATTCTGGGGGGGCTGAGTTCGCTGGTCAACGAGTTTTTTTTTTCTCTCCATTTTCATGGTTCTGAGTCAATAAAAAAATAAAGTCTAACCGTTACTCCCACTCTGGTACGATTCACCCACACAAGCCAAGGAGAACCTACAGCGGCCGTGAAAGCTTGAAAATCCTGCAGTTTGTCTTGAAAACAGCCAGTTTGTGTTCTGAAGTCTGATTCACACACATTAACACTGATTTTCTTGTTTGTTTTTTTAAATCTAGCTTTATGTTTCCAGATGCTGTAATTTTAACTTTCAGGACTTTATATTGCAGTTATGAAATTAAATCGACATTATTTGTAAAGATCGGACAGGAATTAGAGCATGAAGCAGGAGAACCTCCAGCGCTTATGAACCTTCCTCAGAACAGAACAGCTTTTAAAAAAGCTTCAATCCATTTGGATTTTAAAATGTGAAATTAAAACCATCAGAATTGATCGAACATTTTCAGATTCTGCTTCAGTTTTTTCGATTCTCGTGACTTCTGAGATGAATTTAATGAAGAACAAACATCAAAAAACCTTTGAAATATTCCAGTTGATGTGGAATTGAAACTCAAATGGAGGTTCCTCAGAGAACCTACAGCAGACATGACCAACACGACGAGCGCTCCTGATTGCTCCCGACTCCTTTAGAATGCACCTTTAACCCGCCATCAGGGGGCGACGTTCAGGGCGCTAACCGTCTGGGTGTGTCACCTGTCTAAAGTGACTTTTCCAATCTGGTCTCCAATAAAGGGGCAAAGCGACCAGCGTGTGTGTTTGTGTGCACATGTTCCTTAGTGTTCCATCGTAGTAAAATCTGGATCTGTAAATGTCCTGCAGAGAAGCCACAATATGGGTCTTGGTCCCCTCAGTCCGGACTCGAAGGCTCGGCGATGGCGTGTTACGTTGTGGACCACTGCACGCCGTTACGGCACCACATCGTGCTCAGAATGACACACAAACGTAAACGCCGCGGCAGAATTTCTCCAGAACTACAACTGAGCCTGCAAGTCAAACTGAGGGCATAGCGAAACAAAAACAGATCAGGCGCGACGTTCTTCACCGTTGAACACTATTACAGTACTTCTTCGTTATGTAAACGACATGTAAACCTCCCAGATCGCACAATGTTGTTAATAAAAGATGTGTTTTTTTGGCCCTTAGTCTAGACTTGCAGGCTCAGTTCCGTAGTTCAGGAAGTCTCTGAGCACTACAGCACAGCCTCAAACCCACAGTAACATGGAAATGTCCCAAATCCCAACAGGGAGGCTTCTTCTTCTTCTTTTAAATAAATACACGTTTATTTAGCCCTCAGTCATGACTTGCAGGTTCACTTCTGTCAAGCAGTTCCTTCCTAATTCCTGTAATATTTTCTGAATCACTGAGCACGACTACAGTGTTACAGATACATAATAAACAACATTATTTAGATAAAGAGGCACAGTGTAGACTGGGAGGCACAAAGCTTGACAGGGGGGAGCCTGCCAGTCAAGGTCAAGGGCAAAAGAAATCTCTGTTTCAAATTTGTGTCACAAAATCCCCTGAACGTGACTGAAAGGAGACATTTACATGTCCTTGTAGGTGTGAACACACACCTAACAGATTACATATGGACAAAACTAATTAACACACACAGCTCACTGCAGACACACACAGCTCCCCATGCACGCACGCACGCACGCACACACACACATACACACACCTCATTTTGCTACTAAATCAGCCCCAGAACAGCAGTTACAATCGAGGAGCCTGTTTTCCTGTCCGTCTGTCATCTGCTGGCTGCTACTGAGACACATCTTGGTTGATACTCTTCTTATAAAATACAGCTGTACATAAATCACAAAACTTTCTCTCTGTTTGAAAATACCTACATATGAACACCATGTACAAGAATTTCTGAAGCACGGCCAGATTGGAAAACTTTTCCCTCTTGGGTTTTTTTCTTCTTCTTACTCGTTTATAAAAATAGACTAAAAAATAACATCTGGTGGGGATAGAAAAATACCCGCCCTCTTCAAAAAAAGAGGTGGAGAAGGTGCGCCTGTGGGGGGCGCTGTGCTGATATCGCCTGCAGGAGGAGGAGGAGGGGGATGGCTGGTCCTATAGCGGCCGGTCTTTGTCCTCCGTCACTCGCTGGGTGTAGAAGAGGATGTAGGCCTGAGCGCGACACACCTCCTCCACCGAGCACACATTCATCTTAGAGTCATTACAGTGAACCCAGAAGCCTGTGGAGGACGAGAGGAGGAGGAAGAGGAGGAAGAGGAGGAAGAGGAGGAGAGGAGGAGGAGAGAGCCGTCACGTGGATGAAGACAGGGAGAACACGGAGCACACCTCAGCACTGCCCCGTTCACTCCGCCACATGTCAACTGAATGAAAACGCCTCGTTTTTTTTTTAACTCCTTTGGTGTCCGTTGCCATGTCAACGGGCCCTAAAGCCAACAGTAAGATGACGAGACGATCTCAGACAGCGGTGGTTCTCAAACTACGGTCCGCGGCCCCCTCGGGGACGGGGAGAGACGTGAGAATGCCGTGACGCTTGCTTCCGATCACTCACCTCCTTCTGTGTTGTAGCAGTAGGAGGTGTAGTGGCCCGAGCCAAAGCCCTTCCCATGATGCATCACCACCGCGGACAGCTTGTACAGGAAGTGCTTGGGGCGCGGTGAGCCGGGGCTGCTGGGAGTGGAGCCGGGGACGCCGCTGGGCACCGGCTCCCGGCAGCAGTACGGCTCCATGTCCAGGAGCTGATCGAAGCTGACGTGGACCCCGATCTTCTCCCGGTGGTTCCTCCCAGACCACCTGAGGACCAGTCGCCACGTTACCTCCAAATATTCGGACGTTTGGAGCTTCGGCACAGAAACGGGCGTTTACCTGAAGCGTTTGAGGTGAAGCCGGAGGACCTGAGGCAGCTTGTGGACCATCAGTCGTTTCTGTGCCTGGGTCAAGATCACCGGTTTGGAGGACGTCCAGCGTCTGGCGGCTATATGGAGGAGCAGAGAGGAGAGGACATGAGGCCAGAGGGTCAATACAGAGGAAGCTCACTGAGACCAGAGAGTCTCCAACACACAGGCCACACCTCTTTCCCATCAGTCTCATTTTAAAGGTTCAGTGTGTTTTGCTGATGAGTATCTGCCGTGTTTGCGTCGTCCAGTATCAGGACTGAACTCACAGTTGCACTGGTCGCAGGCGTAGATGTTTCCCTCCAGAGCTTCGGTCTCGGTGAACTTGGCCAGCATCTCGGTCAGGTGGCAGGAGGCCTGAGCCGCCGACTCCCTGCTGTTGCTGTGGTAACGCTCGGGGAACTCCAGAGACAGGTCCCAGAAGGGCTCCACGGTGTTGGAGCGATGGTCGCAGGCCAGGCAGGTGACCTGGAGAGAGATTCTCCTGTTGAGCCTGAGCATGTGTCACAGTGTGTGTTTGTGTGTGTGCGCGCGTTACCTGGCTGAGCAGCTGGCCGTGGAAGATGGTGTTGACCACGCTGAGCACCTGCTTGATGAGTCTCTTCTGCGTCAGCGGCACGCTGGCGCCGGTGGTGTGCGTTCCGGTGCTCTCCAGCTCATGCTGCACCTTGTCCAGCAGCTCACACAGGAACTCCTGGGCATCCTGCTGGGCGTAGCCCCGGAACGCCGGGATCAGCTGCCACACCGAGTGCAGCATGGCGAACGGCGACACCAGCGCCCACTTGCCGGACCACATGACCTGGAACAGGGTGTGCAGCTCGTGGCAGAGCGAGATGTGCTTGGAGCTGGGCTCTTTGGGCTGGATCAGCTCCATGCTCTGGGCCCGAGACGCCCCGCCGCTCAGCCCCACCCCGGACCCGTACCCGGAGCTGGTCTGGAGCCCCTTCCTCTGGGCCAGGGGGGACCCCGTCAGCTGGCCGTGGACGGCGGACGCCAGCAGCTCCAGGGCCTGGGTCAGGTCCAGGCGCAGGAAACACTCCCTGAAGACGTGCAGGTGACTGAGCACCTGCAGGATGGAGTTCATGTAGCAGGTGTTCCCCAAGTTCCTCAGGCCCGTCACCCCGGGGGTGACCGTGGGACGCCGCTTGAACGGCGAGCCGCCCTGCTTGCTGCTCTGTTTGCGGCGGGAGGAGGTCTGGGCGGCTCGAGGGGCGCTGGAGCTGGTTTTGGGTTTTGATCTGGTGCTGGAGGAGCTGCTCCTGGTTTTGGGGGTGGGCTGAGTCTTTTTGGTCCGTACGGGCTTCTTGGTGCTGGCAGTGGCGTCACTTCGAGTCCTGGGTGTGCGGGCGTGAGACGGAGGGGGAGGAGGTTTCGTCTTGCTGCGAGTCCTGTTCTTAAAGATGGGAGGTGTGGTCGCAGCGCTCGCCACTCTCTGGCTTTTCCGGCGTATGCGCTTGCTCTTCCTGACGGGAGCGTTCTCCAGCTCCTCCTGTAGCTGCCTCTTGAGAGCACGCCTCCTCTCCCGGGCCTCCCTTTTCTGCTCCTCCTCCTCCCTCTTTCTCTCCTCCTCCACCCTCTTCCTCCCACATTCGGTCAGACCGAACCAAAAGCGAAATACACGTCCCATAAGCGCCCGGCGGCGGTGCCAGAGGGCAGTAAACATCCGGTCCTCATCCCTCAGCTGCAGCTCGCGGGCGACGCACGGTACCAGGGCGTCCGGCGCCGCGCCCACGGAGCGCAGCGTGCGCCCGCTGCGGGTGGTCACCTCATAGTGCTGACTCTGGATGGCGCTGAGCGTGCTGCGGAGCAGCTTGAGGTCTCCGGTGGCGTTGTCATTCAGAACGTAGTCGTCGCACAAGTAACAAAACACGTAGAGTTCGTTGACCTCTATGGCCAGTGGGTGGCGCTGCTGCTGGAAGTGCTGCAGGGCGTGCTCCTCGATGTAGCGTCCGCACGCGACGTGGGCGCAGCCCAGGCAGGCCCAGACGGACTCGGTGGTGTTGCAGTCGACGCAGTGCCACTTCTGGGGGTTGAGGATGGAGTGGTCGGGGGCGAGCCGCAGCCGGCCCACATGCTTACACCTGTCCATTACACACACCCGACACACCGTGCCGGGCGATCACCAACTGTCTATCTGTGCGAGTCAGTGTGTCTCTCTGTGTGTGTGTGTGTGGGAACCTTTCACATGGGCTTCATATCACCATGGAAACCATGGTGAGTGGAGAAACGGTACCCTCCCAGGGCATGATGATGTTTTCTATAGGGGGAAAACAACAAAATGTCAAATGCAAATCAAAACAGAGACACTTCCTCAATGGATTAAAATGGAAGAACTCTGAATAAAGAAGTGACATTAACATTTTTGCTTAGTTTGATTATTTTTGGACTGCGTCAAAGTGTGTTCTGAGTCCAACACCGTGCTTTCATTTTGGAGGGAAACTAACTTTTTTCAGGTGCAGTGAGAAACGTACCGCGTTGCTGAAACATTTTATCTGTAACTAATCAAATTGTTTAAGAAAGTTCTTCCTGACTCCTCTGTTGTCTTCAATGTCACTGAAGGTCAGCACGTCAACTTACAAAACACAAAATGGCAAATCTTCACAAAAAACTCCTCGACTGTGCCACAACCTTGACTCAAGGTCAAAACTCCCATCATGAAAATAATCAACATTTAGATATTTAACTACCAATAAACTGATGGCAGACACGAGCTGGAAGAGCAATTTAACACAGAACCTTTAACTACACTTCGTCTTTTTCACACTCAAATGACAGATGTATGATTTAGGAAATGTGTGAGGATCACCTCAACTCACTCTTTCAAGAGAAAACACATTAAACCACACAACAAAACTATCACTTGGCCTCTTTCTGCCTGTTTTACAATCAGCTGAGACCAAACTCCAGGTGTGCAGACTTTAGCTTTTTCCACAGAAAGAGTCAAACACCTGGCAGATAAACATGAGCACAGCGACAGCTGACATCCGCTTTAGAGAAACAGAGTGGTAGTTAAAGGTATAGTGGACGATTTTCTCAGAAGTCGAAGCCAAACATATGTTACTGGTTTTTTGAAAAACACACCATCCTATCTCTGCACTACTGCTCCTACCGAGGAAACGCCTATCAATTGCCGCAAGCATTTCTCCAGCGTGATTGACATGTTGGAGGACCAATAGTTGAGATTCGAATCACGCAATTCATTGGCTAAAAACATCATCCACTATACCTTTAACTAAACACAAACCCCATCTAAAAACAGTAACTAAGGATGAAAAACACACTGGGTCCCATGATGGAAACAACAGAGACGGAAGATCTTCAGAAGCTGCAGGGTTCGACTTGTAAATATCAGATTTATTTTTGTCAGAAGGACTCACAGCTAACAATCATTCTCTGGATTTGTCTCCAGGATCAGGAGAGCACCCCAGCTAAGAAAAGAGTTGTCAGAGCCCCCCCACCGAGGTCAAAAAAGCAAGATTATCCAACAAAAGAGTCCTGAGCCTGCAAAGCGAACATTGTTTGTCTGGTACAGGAGCCCATTTGAGAGGGGAAGTGAAGGAGCAACAGAAGGTGTTTGATAGAGGTGAAGATTTGCAAGACTTGCCAAGACTGGCAGCTTCATGGCGGTCATTCAGCTGGTATAAAAACATTGAAATCACATTTGCACCACTCCACTGACATCATGACAGGCGAACGAAGGTAAACACCTGACTCCACTGCGGCTGTGGTGGTCCCTCACTCTCCGGTAGCCACTCCTCAAGTAACCAAGCAAATCCACGAGCTTCTATTCTCTGAGACACATCTCAGGAAAACTTTCTCATTCTGAACAGCACCGTCCAGCTGCCAAAAGTGACTGAGCAAAACAACCTCTGTGTGTAAAATGGCATGTGCGAACAACAGAGGGTCCATGCAGCCCATGAGCTGTTTAAACATGGCGGGCTGGTCGAGGTACGATCGTCACTGACCAATCCGCAGACGGCAGCGTTGTCCTTATGGAGCCTGTACCGATGTGCTGGGTCCCTCAGCGGGAGGGATCTGAAAAATGGTGAAGTTCTTTGCATGTCTATCCACAGTTTCAGCCAGTGGAAACACACGGTCGCCCGTACCGTACTAGCACGTACGGCGCAGAAGGAACGAGAATGAACAGGGCATGAAACAGATGTGAGCGGACTGGACTCGGACAGATGTGAGCAGATGTGTGAACTCCGTGCAGAGTTCCTGCAGCCTCTGAAGTTTCCTCCTGTGAAGTGAGCGCGCTCTGCCTGCCGTCTGCCTGGCTTATCCTTGTTGTCTTCCAGCTCTCGGGAAAACAAACTCCGCTCAGTCTCAGGCAAAATGTGAGAAAATCGGCTCCGACTCACACAAACAGCCCGGCAGAGAGAAAGACAGCACCAGAACAACACTAGTGTTTACCAAAAGAGTTCTACTTCAAAGTATCTCGGCTAACGTTAGCCGGCTGTAGCTTACCTGCTGTTATTGAGGAGCTGCTGCTATAAAACAACCACTACACAAAACCGCCCTTCAAACCACACAAACCAGTCATATAAAACAACTTAAAATGCACACAAACTCCTCTTAAACACGCCCCGGTTGTACGACCACGACGCGCTTTACAGTGTTCCTAAGAGATTAGTGATGCTAGTGTTAGCATGCTAATTAGCACGCTAGGCTAGCAGCGATAATCCCTCAAAGTTTAAGTATCGCCTCGGAGGTGGGCTTCCTCACGGAGCCACCGGGCGGGTTTCATCCGGGACCGGCGGCCCGGAGGCTGCGCGGTGCCAGCCGGCCTGTAAACTGGTGATATCTGATTAAAAAGCGGGTACCTCTCCTCCCCTTCACGGTAGCTCCTCCGGCTTTACAGTCACCGCCATCTTGTCATCCTGTCGCGTGGTGTCGACTCGAGCGCGTCCTCGAGACGTTCTGTGACGTAATGTGACGTAATGTGACGTTTCGTGTTGTTGTTGTTGTTGTTGTTGTTGTTGTTGTTGTTGTTGTTGTTGTTGTTGTTGTTACTGATGATGACGAAGATTTCCCTCAATAATATAATCAGGGTTTTTTTTTTAAAAAACGCTTGTTTGTGATTCCCGCGTTTCCCTGTTAGAAATCACTTTTAATATTTCATTTAATTTTGTCTTGAGTGTTCCTCGTCACCACAATACTACAAAAGACACACTAAAACTGATCAAAACCAAACACAAAAATCACAAGACCACAATGATAACGTGCATGTCTTCAAGTAGACACATTAAACCAAATGAATGAAAAATGAAATGTTTCCATTTACTGCTGACTAACTTCTCCTCCACAGCCTGAAGGCTGCTCAGTGTTCAAGATTTCAAATGACATTAACTCCTATGAACCACTTAAATATAATAAATGTAAAGTCACTCTAATAGAAGACAAAGAGAACAACTCAAGATTATAGTCAGTTTCTATATTTATTAAATTGTAATAAGCCAAATGTCACATGGAGAGCAACTGAAATGTATGTGATTCCTTCAAATACCATTCCACTAAATCAATAAAAAACAAGATGAAGAAGTAAGAACTGCAAAAATAGAAACTTGTCTTTAAAAGTCGAACATGAAATAAGATATAAAACTGTTATTCCAACAAACTAAATAACACTATTGAAATAGTAATTAATATAAGGGTTAAAAATAGGACCCTCAGACGAACTATGGGGGAAAAAAATACAAAACATTCGAATAAAAATTAAATCAAGATCTTGAACAAAAACAAAATATCGTTTTACTACTTCCATCTCCTTTCCAGACATACAGGCAATTTGTGGCCTTATTTTTTTGATAATTTTTTTCTGCTGGGTGAATGTGTGACTTTTTATTTATTTATTTATTTATTGTACATGTTTGGAAAGAAAATGCTGAAATACAATCTTAATCACATGATGAAGTCATGAAAGAGTTCAGATTGCTGTAAATTCTGTATCAGGAACGTGAGCTGCTCCGAACGGAGGGACCTCTAACATTAAGTTAAAAAACGACCAAAATGTGACACAATATGAAAATATAAGATGACTGAAAGTTATCCAAAAAGGGCACGAATAGAATAGAATAGCCTTGTTTGTCATTACACTGTACAAAATGATCTAGTAATCAGTCTCAGGCACCAACCTCCACTCATAAAACATGAAGATAATGCAGAAGTGCAAAAAGATTTAATTCCGGGGTTATTCCAGCAGGGGGCGATGATGCTGGTTTCAAAAAGAGCCTGGTCTCATTGAAACTCATTCAAAAATGCTGATTTTCAGAGTGCAAATAAACATATAAAGCGCCCGGTTTCAGAACATGTTTTGGCCTGTATCACTAGTTTCTGTAACTGTGCTGGCTTCACCAGACTCTGACTTTCACATAAATCATGTGTTGATTTTATATTACGAGTTAAAGTTTTGCATAAATTGCCCTATCACAGCGCCTCCTTTGTCCACGTGATGCGGTCACATGACAGGCTGGACCAATCACATTTACATCCGGTTTCAAATGTTCAATATGGAGACGTCCTGCTGGACTCGCTGAAGTCTTCAGAACGCGATTAATGAACTCTATGGGTGATGTCACGGAAGTTCTATCCATTATATTTCCGATGTATGATCAGTCTTCATTTACAGTCTATGGTTTCTAGCCATCTTTACTTAGTTTTTTTCTAAAAGGAAAAAAATGTTCTTACCAAGCAGGCTTTGCACAAGAAAATTCAGCTTATTTTAGGAATGAAATTCTAATTATTTTTTGGTTGAAATTCCACAATAAGAATAAGATTATTTTTCTTATTTTAAGAATGGGACTACTAAAACTATTTCTCAGTTTAAGAAAAATATTTTGACACAAGTTGAATCCCTGTCTAACTCGAACGCTGGTGCTTTAAAGGAATACTCCAAAGATTTTGGGCCCACGCCCTATCCCTATCATTGACAAAGTTAGACAAGCTCATAAATACCTTTTTTGTGTCTCTGTGTCCAGTGGCTTGTTCCCAGCTGTTAGCATCGTAGTTAGCTCAATTGCTGGAAGTCAATAGGAAACAGAGCCGGACTGACGAAAGTGGACAAAATACTCCTTACAGTGGTCCAGGGGATGGCGTATTAGCACGTGAAGTAAATCCGAATGGTTATAAAACATTTTAAAATACGTGTTATTTTTTCAATCCATTAAAACAATGTTTTGATACACACAGACCTGCGCATGTGCAGTGCTCCACGGAAGGATATACTGGAGCACAGCAGTAGAAGCCATAGACTCAGCCGCTGTGCGCCGGTATATCCTTCCGCGGAGCACTATGCTTGTGCAGATCTGTGTGTATCAAAATGCTATTTTAACAGATTGAAAAGAAAACACATCTTTTAAAATGTTTTATAACCATTCAGATTTACTTCACATGCTAATACGCCATCCCCTGGACCACTGGAAGGAGTATTTAGTCCACTTTCGTCAGTCCGGTTATGTTTCACATTGACTTCAAGCTATTGAGCTAAGCTAACTACGATGCTGACAGCTGGGAACAAGCCACTGGACACAGAGACACAAAAAAGGTATTTATGAGCTTGTCTACCTTTGTCAATGATAGGGATAGGGTGTGGGTCAAAAATCTTCGGTGTATTCCTTCAAACAATATCCTCTCCTGTAGGACTGAAAGCTCTTCATGGCCGACATGAAATCCAGTGAAGCAAGTCCTTTTTGAAAAATATACAGTAACACAGAGTTTTCATTTTAGGTGGGATGACGCGTCACGCTGATAGCCCGCGTTTGACAAACTCGGGATTTTCACGTAGGAAAAACACAATTTAACAGTCAGAATCCATAATTAATGTCTCATAGCAGCCACTAATAAGTTGTTTCTTTATTTAGGAAACTTGCTTTTAGAGTAAAAGTGAGCGTGAGGGGCCTCGTCTTTTGATGGCCGACTGTGAGCTCCAGTAAGCCATGCTATGTTGCTAACAGGCTAGCGCCATGCAAGCTGGTTAAATTTAGATCACTGCACAATGCTTTGCTGATGTACTTACTTTAAAACCAATTGGGGTTCAATTACTGATGTTGAACACTGCTGTGATGCAGACTGTGTGGCTGTAAGTACGGTACTTCAAATGTGTTAGTGGCGGAGCTAGCAGCTATGCTAATGGTGATGCTAGCTGCCGGTAACATGCAGCAATAGAGGTTTTTATGCCCATTTCTGATTAAATTATGAGTTTTTGTTTACTGTAATATCGATGCAACTAAATTTATTTCATTTTGGGTTGATAAAATATTTTCAATGAAATGTGACATTTCCTTAAGAAGTGCATGATATATTGGCAGATGTCAGTTTTGTGGCATGATGGTGCAGTGATTACTGCTCTTGCCTCACAGCAAAACTGTCCTGGGCTCAAATCCCTCGCTGTATGGAGTTTGCATGTTCTCCCTGTGTGTGGTCACTCAGGTACTCCAGTTTCCTGCACAGTCCTGAAACTTGCACGTGCCCTTCTTAAAAGGGCCCAAAAATAAGATCTCAACACTAAATGAAGAGAAGTTAGTCTTCAAACTGGTGAAATTATCTGTCCATGCAGAGGGTAGATCTGACTGAAAAAGACACCTTGACAGAAGAATTTTAAATCAAGAAATAAGTCTCTCTATCTTAAATTGACTTTCAGTGTTCCCACATATCACATTCTGTTTCCTTGTCATCGGAAATTGGTTGACTGTTCTGCTCAAATCAACAAATGTGATCAAAATTAAAAATATTTGTCTTATTTCAAGTAGGGGTGTTTTTGGAGTGCAAGATGTGGAGCTAAACAGGAGAGTTCCCGGTAATTTTACAGCAGGTTTGAGGTGTGTGATGTGCAGAAAATGTGTTAATTCAGGCTGATTATTGTTCTTTGTCGATATGACCACTAAAGTTGATTTGAAATCGTTCACTGAAGGCCAGTTTTACACTACATATCCCAATGCTTCACATTTATAAAGCTTTCTTTGTGTCCTCAATCCTCAATCATTTCACACTTCAGAAAATTTGGAAGTAGTTTTCAAATTAGGCCACTAGAGGGCAGCATTTCCCATCTGGTTGGATTCCAGCGTCAATAGGTTATTTTCCTTCTGCTCCATCCACTTCAGAGCAAATCCACAAAACCTGAGGTCCACAGAGAAACACACTTTTACAGCATCAGAGGGTTTTAAATGCACCAGGAGGAAAAAAGCCTGAATGAGTCCGTTTTGTGAATTTACGCTATATTCATTAACATCTGCAACATCTGTGTGTGAAATTACATTTGTTGTTCCTGCTGATGTTTATGACCCTGAATTGACACATACGATATGTAGTCAGAATGACACAGCTGGACAGGTGAGGACAGAGACACCTGGACATGAGCATCTGTCTCAGACAATTTCAAAGAAAACTTTGATTTTTTTAATTATTTTTTTTATTTTTTAAAACATTATATTGACATAGTATTGACATGACACAACACTCAGCGCCGAGTGATGATATCAGTGACGCTACTGTAGAAAGAAGCTGCCTGATTGACATCAAACTAACCTCAAAGCCGTGCCGTGCTGTCAGGGGTAGTTTGGAAAAAATACCCACAATGCAACAGCCGGAGGAGAAGTTACAAAGGCATTTCACTGGACTCTACATCAGAATGTTTCATTAAAAATGGCTTCATGTTGCGACTAGAGTCATCTTTGGGAAAATATCAACGTTTTCATAAGGTTTAATCTGCACCACGACCCATAAAAACATTTAGAATTTGAATTTAAAGGTAATTCTGACTGGTCTGGGCCAACACTCAGGACGGAATATAGTTGTTCGTTTCCTGTTTTAAAGGATATTTCAATGTCAGTGAGTGTTTTGTGTCTCTATAGTTAACAGTGTGTTCCAGCTTGTGTTTTTTCTTTACTGGCGTGTGTGTGTGTGTGTGTGTGTGTGTGTATGCAGGTGCAGTCCTCTCATGCTGGTTAATGTGGGCTCTCTCTGTAGATTCTATCTGCTGCTGCTGCTCTTCTACATGAAAACAACGCTGCTCTGTCCAACACACACATTTCAACCTGTAACCAAAGTGTAAATCTCAGGTGAATCTCTCAGGTTGACGTCGTCAGTGCAGCAGTGCAGTTCCTCCATCACGATCCTGCTGTCATCTCTCAATGCCGTGATGTCTTCATGAACGCAGGTCTTGGGTTTCGTTCAGGTGATTTGGCCCTATGTGTGTGTGTGTGTGTGTGTGTGTGTGTGTGTGTGTGTGTGTGTGTGTGTGTGTGAGAGAGAGAGAGAGAGAATAAGGGGCGTTTGTGAGTGACATAGAGAAAGAGGTATGCGTTGATGTGCCATGCGATGCCTGTGAATCATGTCTAATGTTTTTCTGCCTCCGTGTCCCGGGGCCTTCATCGCCGTCGTGTCCACACACGCCGCCTCTCCCTCCCTCCCTCCCTCGCTCCCTTGCTCGCCCTCTTTTCATCTGCGCTCTCTCTCTCTCCCGCTCATAAACACACGTGTTTTTCTGCGATTTCCCGTCGCCGCCGTCTGGATTCCTCCCTCCACGTTGGGTCAGATGGCGACAGGTGTCTGCCGGCGCTGCTCGGCGCTCGGCCTCCTGGGATTCTGTGTTATGGCTTCACGCCGCGCTTCCAGAACCACGCTGTTCCCGCAGGCCGTTTGTTTTTAGCAAACAGGCTGATAAAAGCTGAAGCCAGCGCCGCCGCAGGCTTTCCTGAGATCGTGCTGGCCTTGAGGTTCGAGGAGCCGCCTTCCGTTTGGAGGTCCACAGGTTTGAGGATGACCTTTGACCCCCCCGCCGGCCACCAGTTTTATTTCCCTCAGACTTCCTTTAGCTGGGTGTGTTTCCCTGCAGCCCTGACGGGTGATGGTGGATCGATCAGGCCAGCGAGAACACAGAGAACATCAAACCCAGTCGGGAGGAACAGTCTGATTTAGTGAAAATATGGATTCACTCTGGAGGACAGAGACGCCGTTGTGTTTGAAGAATGCTGGCGAAGTGTTGGCATAAGGATGGATGAAACCATCAGGACTCAAGCGGCGTGTAGAATCATGTCTTCAAACCAGCCACATCTCAGGAGAGAACAGCTTCAGTCACACTTTCATTGATCGTTTCATCATTTATTGACATTTTGCAGCGATGGCGTGCCGTACGGCGGTTCAACGGAGACCCTTGAGTCCCGGCCTGCTGTCAGTCGACCCATCGGCCTGTGTGTGTGTGAGTGTGTTGACTCATCGATCTGTGGCGTGTGTGTTGCCTCACTGATCTGTGGACTCACCCGTCATCGCGTCACGAGCGCCGTGTTTGCGCGGCGACGTAATAATCGGCGGCGTCTCCATGCGTCTGCTGTGTCAACATCCAGCCCCCTGCTCTGTTCTGGCTTGCTGAGAAACATTCCTGATGCGTGTCTGAATTCCCGTGTGTGTTTTCACGTGCAATTAAATAGAAAAAAAAAAAACCAAAACAAAACAGCAGACAGCACAAACAGTTTTGGAACAAAGTGTTTTCAGGTGAACGGCTCCAACCAAAGCTTCTCCTCCCAAACAATCCTTCTCATTTCCTCTGATGGGATCAAAGCGACCACATGACTCCCTGATCCGGCACACACTTCTCCCTGCGTTCGTATTTACACACTCTCTCTCCGGTCCCCTTCAAACAGCCGACGCTGCAGCTTTTTAACATCTTTCACAACAGGTTACAGTGTCGTGAAGAAAGAGAGAAAAAACCTGCTTCATGTTAATATTGTGTTTAAGACCGACGGCTGATATTTACCCAGATCCATTTAGTAAAAAAAAACAGGTTTTCTGTGATAATTTTGCAATGAAATAACAGCATTATTTTAGGATAATTCTAAAACTTGGAAATTTTCCAACTGAAATATTAAAGTTAAACTAAATGTCCAAACACTGAAACAATGCTTCGAGGAGGAAATGATTAAAAAAAACACTTTGATACTTGTTTTTTTTTTTTAAAGCACAAACCAATACAAGTCATGTCAACATGTTGGACACCTTTAATCAACTTGAACCCACACACATAACAGGAACGAGAAATAAATATCGGCTGTAAATATCGAACCGATACTGATATGTTAAATAATGATAGATATCGGCTGATATGGATATCAACGCCCTTATATCCTAATCTCCACTGATTAGTATGTACAGTGTCTTGAAAAAACAGCTGCAGTGTTTAAAATGACATCTGAGCGTCTGTTGTTATTGATTAATAACTCCGGATTTATACTTGACTGTTTATCTGAGAAATGTGGTCTGGAAGTCGATACGATCTGCTTCCCCCGCCTCACACCCGCAGCGTTTTCCTGGTGATGGGTGCTGCCGAAGACGGGCATTGAGGAAGGGAAGGTGGGGGGATTGGGGTGTGTGAGTGTGTGTGTGTGTGTGTGTGTGTGTGTGTGTGTGTGTGTGTGTGTGAGTGTGTTTGGGGGGGGTCATTGTCCCCGAGCCTGCGGGAGCTGCCATGCACTCCGACCAATAGCAACACAAGAATGCTGACAGGACAAAGGCCATAACTCCATTCTATAGCAACACAAGCGAGGCATTGTGTTCATACAACCGCGCGCGCACACACACACACACACACACACTCACACTCACAGGCATGCATGCATTCGTTACTACAATAACGCACACACACATAAACTTTACTGGAGCAGACGATGCATCTGTGGCAGGCATGCCAAACACTCATTCATCAAGCAGTTTCCCACAACATGCAGCCCCCCCCCCCCCCGACCCGCAGGACATCTCCATCACGGGGTGGGGGGGTCTGAGGTTCAGCTGCTTCTTCTGTGTTTGTCTTCTTGTTGCGTCTACGTTTCGAGGTCAGTTCCTTGTTCGGCCCATCGAAAGATCATCTGATTTATTTCCAAAGTGATGAATCAGTAAAGGAGATTCACTTCAGGGTCTGGTGCCTTGCTCAGGGACTCAGGGCAGTGCCTGCTCTGAAGAGTGTCCTTTCCACTCTGAACCAGGAAACAGACGTTTCCAGCGTCCACGACAAGCTTTTCCTCAACAGCGATCCAGAAACCTGCTGAATCACGTTCAGATTTGTACCAAACCTCCCGGCCCTGGATCAGGGTTCAGTCCTGGTCCTGCTTTCACCTGAACCTGAGGCCTGCCAGGCCACGGAAGACTCCTCAGAGGCTGGGAGGTCACTGGAGGGTCTCTGGTGTGGATGTGAGTTTGTGACGGTGTTATCGATCCGTCCAGACTGTGACCCGACTTCACCCCGATCAGCCGGGATTCACCCGAAACTCACAAACGTCACGTAGGTGAGGAAGGAGCTGCGGCGGCGAGGCGGCTCCTGTGGTCGCATTCCTCCCTCCCTCCCCTCCCCCGGCCGTCTGGAAACTCGGAGGAGCCGCAGCCGCCGGGGAGGAAACATCCACTCCCGCCCGGCAGACAGGTGAGCGACCTTTGACCCGGCATGCCGCGCGGCGCTGCTCGACGCGCCAGGAATGTGTCCACACCTTTCGGCCAACCACGTCACGGCGGGCGAGTGGAAAACACGCGCTCCGTCTAAACCCAGACGGAGTGTGTGTGTGTGTGTGTGTGTGCGCTCTCGTCCAGGGCCTCTGGCATTCTGCGGCGCCGTGTGAATGCAGCGCCGGGTGTTTTGGGAGCGAGAGTGATGGATGAGTTAATGTGAGGGGACGCGGGAGGTGTGTGTGTGCGTGTGTGTGTGTGTGTGTCTGTGTGAGAAACAGCAGCACGATAAGGGTATTTTCGTCCGATTGGAGGTATTTCAAGGCCTGGCGCTCGTATCAGCTGCTGCTGCTGACAGTTGCTGTTGTTGTTGTTGGACTGATAATGACTGAGGTCAACAACAAGCCGTCAGCGACACACACACACACACACACACATTCCTCACAACGTGAAAACACTTAGAGCTCTCGCTGGCTTCTCAAGCCGCTTCGTAAGTGAAGCATCTCACACGCATTTCTGTTAATTTGTGAGATTTTTTGCCTGCAGATGGTCACGTTTCAAACCTTTCCAAGTATTCAAGAAAACTATCAAGTTTTCTCTGTTGTGGAAAAAGACAAAACCCATGTTTGTTTGTCCTCTTTATGAATATCCAAGGTAGTAAATCTCCTCAAACTCCATGCAGCTCAATGTGTAAATCATAAAAAAACAAAACAATAATTTGCATTTTCCTTAATCTCATATTTTATGCAAGAATAGGAAGAAATACAGACTTTACATGACATAGGAACGCCATTGTTCTGGTGTTTTGGGTCCATCGTGCTACGAGAGTTGGCATCTTTGCCTTGGCACCACTGTGTTCTTCTTCTAATCCCCTGGATTGGCGGATTAAGTTAAAATCTGTTAAATTCCTGGACTGTGTTTGGGATTAGAACACTTTTGACATCCTTGAGAAAAATGTTCCTGAAAGTGGAAGGTTCTCCGTCCTTCCAGTTGAAGACTTCAGTTTTTGCAAGATCTCAGCCGGAAGATTCTCCCAGACATCACAGAGTGGTTCAACGTGTATTCCAGGAAACGCCGCGATTCCTCTGTCATAGTAAAATGAAGAAAGACAACGAGCCACGGAGGTGAAAGATGACAATAATATTTATATAGATATATACAAATAATACTGTACAAGAGGAAGGAGAGAGGAGCTCGTTTCAGCAGTGGAGCGGAATTCTGAGAAACACGACGCCATGTCTCAAACAGTGGAACGGTTCCGACGCACAGAGGCGTTCAGGAGCTGGACTGGATTTGGACTGTGCTCGTAACAAAGCTCTATCTCATACACACACACACACACAAACACACACGCTCACACACCCATGCAGGCAGATACATTCACGTTGGGGGTGAAACCCATTCGCTCCGATTTCGACACAGGCACACCTGGACCGGCTGAGACTGAACCACCTGTAGTGGCTTGTATGGCTTGATGAGCGTCACTCTGGGTCTGCAGCACACACACACACTCTCTCTCTCACACACACGCACACACACACACACACACACGCACAAACACACTGCTGCCTGTGAGTGCCGTACATCCTCCCCGTTTGTGCGTTGCGTCCGTGTTTCCTTAGTCCGTCTCAGGCTAAAGTGCAGCAGAGGACACACTCTTCTTTTTTTTTTGTGTTTTTTTTTTTGTGTGTGCATCTTTCAAAGAGTCCGGGGCTCATTCAGACACACACAGTTGATTCTGGAGTTGCGACAGCAAAGGGAAGCGCCTGAGTCCTGCGTGAGGATTATGAGTCCTCCTCCAGACGGCAGCTCGCCGAGCAGAGAACCGCACGGCGCCTCCATCGTCTCGGTCCCGCCGCCACGCCTCCACGCCAGGAGGCCGGCAGAAAGCAAACCCCGTCCCCCGTCTACCAGTTGCAGTCTTTCCGGAGGAGCGTCAGGACTTTGCGGCCCAGGCTGGCCTTCCACGGCTTGACCAGGCTCTTCATGTTGACCAGCAGGCGGCCCTGCTTCCGGTCCGAGTGGCCCGCCACCAGGTACTCCAGCCCTGTGGAGAAGCAGGCCAGCGTTTAGCGTCCCTACTCCTCCTCACCGTAAATCTGAGGCTGGTCTACAGAATCCAGAAGTCAGCGCAGAGCAGAGGAAAGCAGCTTCGCATCCATAAACCTGACAGTACGGCTATAAACTCCGAGTCAATTCTGCAGCCATAAAAACCAAATAAAAAGTACATTTAATGCAGTTACAGCAATAAGAGGCTTAACTGATCCATAATAGACTTTAAAAAAGGTCATATGTAAGACAGGAAGACTGTACCAACAGAAAACATCACACCTTTGACCATTCTGAATGCAATAAATCCATTAAAATGTAATAATGACTCTCCGAATAGAAGAGTAAAGATGTTTCTACAGCCACAACTGTCCCATCCACTACCTGCTATTTATAAAAGAAACCTGTGAAAAAAAGGTTATTTCCAATAAATACAGCTGTATTTATGAGTCTGAAATTATTGTTTTGTATTAATCATGTAGTGACTTATTAAATCATTGGGAAAATGTTAGACAAAATATCATATTACAGGTATTACAGGCAGGTTATTGCAGTTTGACCTTTAGTATAGTGAAAAAAAGTTATTGTCCATAATTACATTATTATCTGCTACACAGATGACTGGAAGTATGGATGAAGGCCTTTAAAGGCATCGAGCCGTTTTACGCCACACACACTTGGTCACACTCCAGGCAGTAAATCTGTTCCTACAGTCGGATTTCCTGATGGTTTTCACATTATCAGACATTATTTAAAGCTTTTGGGACCCCGGGGCAATAAAAAACTCTTTTCCTGCTAGCTGGGAATTACAGAGGAAGTCTGGCGCAGGAAGCAGTTTTCCTGAATCACACATTTTTGAAAACCTCAGCATCAGTCTCAATCCTCAAGCGTCTCTGGGATAACGTTCTTCTTGTCTCCAGAACTATTGTGCCTTCCAGTTAGTGTCTCTGCTGAGCGTCCCAGTCTGGCTCAGGTTCCATAGTTTCGTATCTTCTCTATTTTCATTTCTAACATTCCTCTCCAGGTTCTTGCTGTGATTTCCATGTTCCTCGTTCGACACTTTGTAGCTGACTTTTTGATAAGTGCCGTATAAATAAACGTGTGGTGGCATTTTGACGTTTTAACAGCCACCAGCAATTTGAAAAATGTCTGAAGAAAGTCACAACAGGAACAGGAATGTCTTATGAAGCTGATGAAGGCCATCTGAGCCCGATTTAGACTTTAATCAAAGTGAGCCCAGAGTTCATTTGCTTTTTAAACACCGGGTTTGTTTGTTTGAACACAAAGACGAGCTGCCTGGACTCAGTAAAATCCTACGTAACGCATCTTCACCTGTCTGGATCAGGATTACAACAGCAGTAGAATCTTTGATTTGATTTATTTTTACACTTAATTTACTCTAACAAACTAACTTTTGGAGTTCAGAGCTTTTTTTCAGTGTGTTTATTGAAAGAACCAGACGTAGAATGTTAAAGTCAGTTTTTTGATTTCAAGTTTAAATTTCTGAGATGACCTGGTGGCATTAATCCGAATGCAGACGTTAAGCTGCAGTGGGCCTTCGATGGAGCCGTGAGGAACGCCACTTTTGATTTTGCTCATCTCAGACTGTTTGTTTGGACGGGATTCAAAAAAACCAGGGCAGCATTAAAACTTGGATCTGTTCCATCTGGAAAGCCTCTCCGGCTGTGTTGACTCCCCGGAGGATTGCTTGATGAGTGACAGAGGAGGTTTGTCTGATAGTAGAAGATCTCAGAGGACCCAAAGCTCGTATTCTGCGTTATATTGCAGCCACAGCTTGGAGCTAATAAAGAAATTGGTGTAGTTTTGAGACAGGAGGTTGAACCCCCATGAAAACGTTGAACAGCAGTGGGCCCAGGACGGCGCCTTGGGGAATGCTCGGTGCGATTTTATTTGATTGTTTCGATTCAAACTTAACATTTGCTCCAGACACAGAAGTCTTTCATTCAGCCCAGCCTTTGTTTCATTTGAGCCGAAGTTTACGACCACAATCACACCCTGCAGGATTGCTTTATGGCAGATTTCTGAGTAACAGACGGGGTTTGTGTGAACGTGACTCAGTTTAGTTTGGTTATGAGACAGGAGTGGGGCAGGATCAACCATCAAAAGAAAAGTGACCTACATGGACAGGCGTGGACCTGGTTCGTCTTTTCAGCGGGGCGTACCTGTTATTTTTGACTTACTGAAAGATAAGCTAGGTTAGTTGGTAGGCTAATCTCGATAACATTAAAACCTCAACTCCTACTAATGGTCTGTGTATTCTAAAGTTGACAGAGACTCTCCTGATGCATTATGGGTAGAGTGAGGGTGCAGCACCTGGGTTGAGGATGGGGCAGGTGCATCCCCGCGCCGTCCAGGACTCGGGGTAAAGAGTGACCCGCCCTCGCTGGATCTTCACTTTGGTGTTCTGACTGAGCACCTTCTGAACTTTGACCTCCACCTCGGCGTGGGAGCCTTTGTCGTGGGCCGACAGCACCCTCACCTTCAGGACTGGGGAATAAAAACCGGAGACGTTAGAAAATCACAGCACAACTCAAGACGCTTCGGCTGACGGGACCGACGGTAGAAACCCGACGCTGTGCACCGACCTGATTACACGACTTCAAGTGAAAACACAAAACGTCTGTTGTGTTTTGGGCTGCTGTTTACATGACAACGGTGCTCAGTGCCACTGAAAACAACTCTCTTAAAACGCTTGCGTTCTGTCGCCATGGAATCAGGTGAAATTGATTTTTTTGGGAGTTGTTTGGAGTCTGTTTACAAAACCCTTGGTCCTGGTCCTGTTCCTGGTCCCAGCTCCCATAGTAACCAGTTCTTCTGCACATGCTGAATGGATGGACCCTAATAACACTGCTGTCCAACATGCTAACTACAATAATGTAAAAATGACACGTTTTAGCTTGAAAGACTGTCTTCGAAACTGATCCTTTAGCAGCTGAACCCACTTCAGAGACAGTTTCATCTGATCTCTTTCTCTTTCCTCGGTGGAAAACCCTGCAGCCACGATCCTTTCTTCTTCAGGCTCAAAGAAAATCAAGCTGACAGTCAGATTTATGAGGACAGGACTGCTGAGCTGGAATCATCGCTGAGGTGGATAAATCATAGCGACTTCCCCGCCAGCCCGGTGTTTGACTTCAGGAAGTCCTGAATGGAGATGTGGAGATTCCAGCTCTTTCAGCTGCAGGTTCAGGCATAAGAGAACCATAAAGAGACCGCACAGCTCGTGGTTCTGGACCGGCTCTGGCTGCCTGGGCTCTTGTCTCCATCACATGAACTCATGCATGCTGGATTCCAGCAGAGTTTCCTGTTCAGGTCAGGCCTAGAGTTATTTTGCAATACTTGGAGGATTATTCAGATCATTACCTTCAGTCAAAGCGCTGATGCATGACCGTAAAAAGAAGGACAGGTACGATAAAACATCTGCTCGGGTGAAAAGACACAAGTATCAACAGAGGAGAACGCTACAGCAGTCCCTACAGCCGCCCAACATTTAACTCCATCCAGCCTGGATTAGGAGGGTTTGAATCCGCATGTGGCTCCGAGAAGCTTCAGGGAAAACAAGCGTTGCTAACCACTTTCAAAAGGAATCTTATCTTTAGGCTAAAATACCACAATGTAACACACATTCGGTTCCTGGTTGGAGAGCGTGGCCGAGGCAGACGAGGCTGGAAGCAACTATTGTGGGAAAGGGAAAACCAAAGGTTTCATGGTCCTGGTCTAAGAGCAGAGTTTAAAGGTTACAACTAGAGTTTTCCTGTTAGTTTGAGCAAAAACAACAAGGAAGAAACACTTTGAACCAGGAACTGAGAAACATTTGTGTGGTTTCATGGCTGAATTGTTTTATTCCAAACAAAGAAATTCCAAATTATATTTATGAGCTTGGAGTGGGAAAGTACTCAAAAAGCTCCGCTTTCAGAGTCTCCGAGCAGCGTTGTCGTGTAAACGGACACCCAAAATGTAACAAAAGTTTTGTGAGCGGAACCCGCAGACTGCAGGTCTGGCTGCTGGGGCGGTCAGCTCGTGTGAGGAAGAGGTTTAGATCTCACCCAGAGGCGACTGAGGAGTCCGTATCTGACGTTTAACACAGTCCATCACTGAATACTACACAAGAGACGATGAGTCTGGTCATTCCAATGCAGGAATTCACCTTCAGTTATCTCAATCTGATGGGGAACCGTGTGTGTGTGTGTGTGTGTGTGTGTGTGTGTGTGTGTGTGTGTGTTATTGTCTTACCGTATGCGTAATTCATGGTGCAGAAGAGTTTACTGTTGGTCAGAGGTTGCTCTTTGCACTCACACTTCTCTGCAGGAGACACGAGCACTCAGTCACATTTGTAGCATAAATACATAACCTGTGTGTGCGTGTGTGTGTGTGGTCTCAGATACTGTATGTGGCGTCCTAAGAATGTGAGCTCTGTGTGTGTGTGTGTGTGTGTGTGTGTGTGTCCAGAAAGGAATGTGCCCATGAAAGCTGCGGTTACAGGGTGGTGGAGGAGGAGGAGGAGGAGGAGGAGGTGAAGTTGGTGAAGGTGGTTTGGCTAAAGGAGGAGGTGGAGGAGGTGAAGCTAGAGGCGGAGGTGAAGGTGGAGGAGGTGGGGCTTCAGAGAAACACCAGTCTCAGTCACTCAGCTGTTCAGTGATGATTCTACAGTCGCTCTTTTCTCCGTCGCCGGTACAGAAAACTCAGATCGGTTTACCGATGGATCCATCGATCGGTTGTCTCACCTAAGTAGTGCAGAGCGGAGAAGTGTTCGTCGGCTCTGAAGATGCGGACCGGCTCGCTGGAGTTTCCCTCCAGGCTGTAGACGTCCAGATCAGAACTGAAACACAGCGTCACACACACCGACGTTAGCTTAACACGCTACTGGGGTTTGAACCGCCGGCCCTCTGCTCACCTGAAGAGGCAGTCCCCGGTGAACGGGTCGCAGTCTCCGGCGCAGTCGCACGGGCGGCAGCCGTACTCGTGAAAGCCCCAGTATCCCACCATGCACCTGTCGCACTGGGCGCCGCCCACGCCCGGCTTGCAGATGCAGTGTCCGCCGGCGGGGTCGCAGGGCGAGCCGCCGGCCGCGTGGAAGGGCATGGAGCCCAGCGGGTGACAGCTGCATGCTGGGAGAGAGAAAACAACGAGCAGGTCATAAATCAGCACCTGAGGCTCCTTTATCGCCCGCTCCATTGTTTCTATTGTCTTCTTATCGCGCGTCTGTCCAGACGCCTCGGCTGACCCCGTTCCAAACCCGGGCCCGGAACCCGGCCCGCCGTCTGGAAATCAGACCGCCGTGAGATTAAGGTGAGAGCAGACAGAGGAAATCGATGCCTGAAGCCTGAAAACCTTTTTTTTTTTTAAATTCATCAGCAATGTTCCGTTTAATAACCAGGAAAGAGACAAAACTGCAGCTCCTCAGACTTTACGACGCTGCGTTCGATTCCCGTGACGGAGGACCGTAAACCGGAGCAGATTAGACGCTCATAAAGACTGTCACTTTCTCAATCTGAATTTTATGGCCGTTTGTCTTCAACATCGCTTTGACCTGCTGAGATAAACGACCCGAAGCTTCGGGGCACGTTTCCACGGCGACGAGCTCAAACTTCTGTTTGACCCGAAGCCTTTTGGAAAGGTTTCAGCTTGGTGCCGTTGACAAAAACACAGTTTTCAGTGACTGAACCGGAATAAAATGCACATTTATGAATATCTATTATGTTGTTTCACTGGAAAAACTTAGTGCTGTCAGTTTTAATCACATTAATCTTGATTAATCGATGGAGGGCTGTTAGTGATTTTTTTTTTTTTACTAAGATTATTGGTTAATCATGAAAGAAACAATTTAAACACTGTTTTACTGTTTTATTTACTGAACTCTGTTATAGCTTCAATATTTCATGAAATTGGTCAGAAAGGCTTTCAAAATCCAGGTTTTGGCCCTTCCTGTTTCCTCGGCGCTCGTCTCCAGACAGACGAAGAAGAGCGTTCTATCTGCTTGAAGGAGATCAGCAGAGCAGATGAACCTCCTGAGCGAGCAGCGATAAGAAGAGCCTTTATCACCACGAGACTGAGCCGCACGGCGTCCATAAAGCCATAAAGCGCTCACCCTCAGGCCCCCCGCGGGCCTGCACATGGCCGCCGCGCCGTGGGCCGGCGTAACCATTAACAGAGACTCCTGCTGCTCGTCAAACACGTGTGACGGTGTGTTTGGCGACGGCGCGTTGACACGTCCGACTGTACGGCGTTCAGACGAGGGAATGAGAGACACGGCTGGAATCGGTGCGTTTCTAACCGTTGTTTCCCTGAGTCACAGCCTTCCCACACACACACACACACACACACACACTGTGACCCCCCGCCTCCCCCTCCCCCCCCCTGTTTTGGTGTGTATCCGTTTTCTTCCCCCTTCGCCCTCACAAGGCTGGAATGAAAAAAATGTTCCTCACGACCGAGGGAAATTCCTCCATTGTCAGCGAGCGTCTACGGTGGGATTTCACAACCTGCGGCCTCGTCTGCGAGGTGGGACGGGGGGTGGGGGTGGGGGTGGGGGTGGAGGTGGGGGGGGTTCTCAAGAGCCAGCCCTGATCATCCACCTCCAGAAAAACATGCAACCCAATCGGTGAAACTCACACTGCAACACGTCCGCCTCCCGTTCTCTCATCAGAGTGACAGGAAAACATGTTTGGAGGGAAGAGAAAACTCTGAGCCGATGGAATTTATCTGCTCCATCAGCGGCTCGGCTCAAAAACAGTCGGGAGAGGAACAGGAGGCTGCAGCAGCGCCGTGAGAAGATCCACTGGGACCAGCTGACACTCGAATCGGGACGTTCACGGGACCAGGGCACACCCGGAGCTCGGCCGTACGGCACCGCAGTGGATGGCACTCCTGCGTCACAGCCAGATCGTTCCTGGTTCAAGTCCAGGTTGGGTAGTTCTTCTCCAGGATCCTCCAACAGTCCAAAGACATCCATTTGAGGCGCTGGAGACTCCGTTTCCATGACAACGGGTGAAGTGATAACGCTTCGCTTTTAGTTTTTTAGTTTCAGAAAAGTTTCTATGACGGCGTTCCCTCTACTGAGAAGATAACATAGCTCTTATGGACAGGGCCTGAGTGATAACATGACTTCGTCTGTCCAGCATCTGTCCCAACAGCCCCCCCCCCCCCACCCCCACCCACCTGGAGTCCAGATTACCTGCAGGTCTGAGTCCCCAGGGTCCAATCTGACAGATAATCAGAGGGAGAATGTAGCCAGCGCTCCCTGTTTATGGATGACTATCTGATGTTTACTCAAGACTCGCGGGGCAGCACGCCAACACTCATCCAGCCACCCCCCATCCACCCCTCCACCCCCCATCCACCCACCTGGGGAGAGGACACTCGCACGTGTACAACCGCGGCCGATGATTACAGAGATGCGACACGAGATCTGAGTCACGTCTGCGAAACGGACAAGTGGGAGTTTTGTGCCAAGACGAAGGAATGCCGCCATCTGATGATTAACTGGGGTGTTAAGTATGGCACACACACACACACACACTCAGAGCCAGGTGCCCGTCAGGAACCATCCAGCACGTCCCGGCTTGCGATCTCAGTCCTCAGCATTCCTCGGAAGAATGAGCGCCATGCCAGTGTGTCGTCTAATGTGTCGTGTTTATGTGTGTGTGTATGTGTGTGTGTTCCGATGCGCATCGACAGCATTTTGTCACCACCTGCATGATTAATTACTCTCGCTGTCATGTTGTACACGTTGCGGTTTTGACTTTCAAAGTGTCATTTTCTCCGAGCGAGTCTCATTTCTAGCAGATAAATTCCTCCTGTCATCTGATATCAAAGACAACCTGATATATGATCAACAACATGCGCTCAGCGACGGGAGTTTCTATTCTCTACAGGGGTGGAAAGAAACCGAGTTCAACTGGAAAGAAAAATACGAGCGAAAGTGGAAAGAAGGAGTAAAGGTCCGTTTCCACGCCAACGATTTCAAGTGAAAAGATGAAACTTTCTACAGTCATTTTTCATGTGGCCCTGCTTTGATTCGTGGTTTTTTCTTGACCCTGCATCCTGCCTGCAGCTCTCTAGTGCCCCCTAGAGGCCAACCACCCCTAACACTTTCAGAAACAAAGGCTTTCTAGTGAGCTGGCCAGGTGCTGCACGCTCTGCGGCGATGATGAGAGTGTTTCCTGTGTTAGCAGGGCGTTAGCAGTGTGTTAGCCTGGCTTACGTCTGCAGGAGTCGGGGGCGGTCGCCGGCCTCTCGGGGTCTCTGTAGAAGCCCGCCTTGCACCTCTCGCACTGCCGACCCTCGGTGTTGTGCAGACAGTCGCACACGCCTCCGCTGCGCTGGCCGGACTCGCGCCACGCCGTCCAGTCGAATCGGCAGCTGTGGGCGTGTCCGTTGCACTTACACTCTGCGAGGAGGAGGAAAACACTGAAGTCACACTGGCTGTTTGTTAATCTGATGGAATGGTTTCTGATGGGAGGATCCGATCGGGCCGTTTACATGAACACTGAAGAAAGTCATATTGAGCCGGTTTATAGGTGACTATATGTGACTCGACTAATTTCAGTGGCCCAATCCCACAATGCTTTGCACTGTAATGTTTGAGGTTTGCTCATGTGCACAAACTGCTCCGACTGGAGGAAATCACCTGATGTGCTGTTTCCATGGACTATGACCGGACTACACCTGGACTACACCGCCTCCTCTGATGGTGCAGATATGATCAGACTGAAGTGTTTACATGGTGCAGCTTTAATCAGATTACTTTAGGTCCAGTTAACACAGCTGATGAAGTGCTGATCCAGCACTCGTCTCCACAGTGACCTCTACACTCTGTCCCGGACTCCAGGAAAACCACCGTGTCTCCAGCAGCCTCTCTGGTCTGCTGAGCTCTGAGCTCTGAACTCAACTGTCTTCTAATCTCTGGCCTGGTCTGATCTCAGATCTGGTCTCTGGTCTTGTCTCTTGCCTGGTCTCCGGTCTCCATGAAGCTTGTCTGCTGTCTCCCTTCGCTGCTGTCTCTCTCTACTTCCCTGGTCTCTGAGCTCACGTCTCCGGCGTGGAACCGCCACCCGCTGACTCTGTGTCTCTGCCTCGTTCTTGCTCCATTTAAGTGAAATTTCCCCTGAACAACACACTTCTAAGTAACGATCCTGAATTCTCTGCGCTGCTGAAACATCCCGTGTTCTCCGGCCGTCTCCTCTTGCCTGGATGTCCTACGTTCAGTCAGGGTTCGTTTGTTGCTTGTCACTGGTTTTCGTGAGCACTGCGTTGCGATGTTGAAAGGGAGGCGGCGAGGCGGTCTGCCGGACTCACTGCGGCATTCGTGCGGAGCGCCCGTCAGTCCGTCGGCGGGCTGCCAGGGCCGGTCGTTGTAGAGCGGCGCGCAGCGCTCGCAGTGATCACCTGCGGTGTTGTGTCTGCACACACACTTCCCATGGACCTGAGAGGGTGAGAAACGGAGCTCATTAGCAACGGACGGAGGCAGGCATGGAAGGACGGGGACGAACAAAGGGGTCACTGTGACGGCCGGGAGGGCGAAGACTCGTCTCCGCTCGGCGTTCTCACCGTCCCCTCGTCCTCTTTTTCACCCTCTCCTTACTTTCTCAGCCTCTCTCACACATCCTGGGCCTGAAATTACTGAATGGAGATTGATTGTTTGGCTTCATCGCTGCAAACAGGAGCGGGCCTCCGGCCTGAAAAGCCTGTGTGTGCGTTTATGAGTGTGTGTATGAGAAGAGTGCAAGTATGCAGCGCTGAGAGCACAATAACAATCTCCTTGTCATTCCTGCGAGCTGGAATGCCATGCACGCCGGATAATGATGGAAGGAGGGGGGAGCAAGGCATCTGAGGAAGCTCTTTATTTGTTTGCGTTACACCGTGCAACCGTAATGTGGGACACACAATTATACAACGATTACAGAGGTAGACACACACTAATCAACGTGCACACGGGCGTAGAAAGTCGCCACATGCACTGATCCTCGCGTGCGTTTCCCACGGTGTGCGACGATCACGAACTCTGCAGCAGCTCCGATTCTCACACGGGCGGACGCACGAACGCACGAAAGCACCGTCCCGGGTTCGGAGTCAGACCCGGAACACATGCACACGCTGCAGGAGCATGTCCTCTGCCTGAACTGACCCTCAGCCGAGGAGGTGAACACACACACACACACACACGACTGGATTCACACACCATTTCAATCAATCACACTAACAGGGGGAGCAATCGCACAAATGGTGGGGTGGGTGGGGGTGATGGGGGCAGCAGAAACATCTGGCCGCCGTCCAGACAGCTGCTGTTTCCACCGGTTTCACATGTTTACCATACCGTGATACGGAACAATTAGCACATGTACACACTGAGCGCTCCACTGCACCACGGAGGACGGGCGGGCTGGACCCCGGGGCCGATTCCCCGTCAAGCCTGGCCTCAGTTCCAATCTTCAGATCAGAGAAAACAGGAGGAACTGTTTGGTTTGGGTTGTTGTTGTGAGATAAGAGTGTGTGTGCGCGCGCGTGTGTGTGCGTGCTTGTGTGTGTGTGTGTGTCAGTCAGCTTTGTGGCCAACAGACAGTGAAATCACCCCAAACCTCAAAGCCTCCCGTGGGGTGGAGGAGTGAAGGGGGTAAACAGAAGCTCGGATCAACAGCAACCACAAACACACCGACCCCTTCCAAGACCAAGCACGAGGCTCGGGGACCAAAACTGGGACCAGCCCGAGAAGTCAAGACGGCACACTACCTGGACGCTCTCCACAAAACCAGCAAGTGACTGAAACACAAACGCCTGTTTCTGGATATTTGATCCTGATCACAGATCAGAGGAATGTCTCCTCCGTCAACTCACACTCACACACACTCACACACACACACATACACACACACACCCCACCCTGACCTGCGTCTTGTTCCTCTCTGCTTGTTTGGGTTCTGGATTGAAACAGAGACACAAAACAAGGTGCCGATAAGTCAGAAAAGACTCTTATATAACCTCTGCTGTGTGTGTGTGTGTGTGTGTGTGTGTGTGTGTGTGTGTGCGTGTGTGTGTCTGTGTGCACACTTAACAGTCCCGCATGCCACTCCTTCCTGCCCCGAGGTGTTGTTGTGAGGGCAGCTCAGAGGGATTCGAACCTGGAGCCTCAGCTCAGGTGCAGTAGCACTGATACAGTCTTCCACTCCGAGAAGTGGCCTTCAGCAGAACAACATTAAAATGATTTATTCGGCGCTTTCAAAGGACTTTCTCCCCTGGAAAGAAGGAAATCCTCCTGAAAACACTCGGCTCACTTGGAATTTCTTGGCATGGAAACGGTCGGGTTTAAAGATTTAAAGAGCGGCCGCCCAATAAATCAGCAGCCCGCTGGAAAAGACGCCGCTATCAGCAAAGAAAACAAGGATGAATGGTTTGATTCATTCATCATGGAAAAGAGCAAACACACTCTAAAGAGGAGTCCGGAGGATGTTTTCTCTGGTGAAATCTGCAGTCTGAGGCCTTAAAAGAAAGATTACAGCCCCTCAGATTAGCAGGAACAAAGGCTGTCGACCCGTCTGCGATCACCAAAACATTACAGTGAAGCCAAACACCGATTCGCTCCAACCCGCTGATTTCTGGCACCGGCAAAGGGCCCCGGAGCCCGGGATGGCAACCGGGAGTCTGCAGAACACAGCCAGGATGGATCACATGGTGAGGCCCCACAGAAACATGTTTAAGACCCAAATCTACCAAATATCAGCAGAAAACACTGGAAATTATCAGCCTTTCTGTCAGAGAGTGAAATGAAGAAAGAGAAAGAGACACGAAATAACAATAAAGACAAAAAAAAACAACAAAAAAAGAGGGAAAATGAAAGCAACAAGAAAAACCTGTTGAAGCAGCTATAGCCAGAAATAAAACACAAAGAAACCAAAAATGACCCCAAAAGCTCCAAGAAACAACATTTAACACTCCAAAAAACACTAAAGAGACTAAAAAAAATGACAGCAACAGCAATAAATAAACATTAGACAGGATTACGATGGAACAGAATCAAAACACTCCACAAAACAATAATTACAACCGGAAAAAACCCAAGAAAGACACACAAAACAACATCAAGAACACAACCAATACTTAAAACACCGGAAACGACAGAAAAAAGATGAAAATAACATCAACGGCACACAGAAAATAACAGAAAACAAACAAAAGATTAAAACAAAAAAACAAAAGAGCTACAAAATGACACCAATAAATTTCAGATTTACACAAAACCACGAATAAACTGAAGGAAATTCCCAAAAAATACACACGACACGCCACCAATAATCATCTCCACAAAGACACAGTCAACAAGACGACCGGGAACGCACATGAACTCAGCACATCGTTCTCCTCCCCGGCCCGACTTCAAAAGGCTCGCCGTGTTCAGCGTTTGCACAGAAACACTAAGTGTGTGTTGAAAAGTCAGAGCTTCCATCTTTCTGAGTGGAGGAAACTCTCGCTTTCCTGTCTGACTGCAGACGGTTCGGATACGAGACCCGCCGACGGCCGTTTGTTCACACCTCTCACATCAGAGCGCAGGGACCAAACACACCAGGAAACGGCGGCGGCGGCGGAAGCGGCAATCAGGCCCCACGCCTTCATTTCCCCCGACAGAGACAGAGATCTGCTGAGTGTTTCACTAAACAAGTGAGAGAATCGAGCTCCTCCTGGCTCCGTTAGTCCGCCTTCCTCTGACAGATCTCAAGTTAACGAGGTCTGGGACCTCAAACAGCTGCCCCATGTCTCCCAATGGGGCCACGTGCCTCAGTCTGGAAACTGATCGGCGAGAGCGGCTCGTCTTCAAATAGAAACGTTCCTCCTTCAGCCCATCTCATCCTCATTCACGCCCCGTTTCCATGACAACGCTTTGAAAGTGACGTCTGCGTCAATGGAAACGGCAGAAACGCGAGTGAGGGGGCGGGGCTAAAAGAGGGGAACGCATCAGCATGTCTATAAAGGAAAGCAGATGAGCCGGATTACCAGGTGGTGGGTGCGGTCCCTGAGGGGCCGGTAGCCCGGCGAGGGGACGCACTGCTCGGCGTGGCCGTTACAGAAGCAGCTGCCCTTCACGATCAGGTCGTAGACGGCGAAGTGGCGGGTGGGCCGGCCCCGCCCCTCCTCCTCCTCCTCCTCCTCTGGGGGGGCGCGGTCTTTGGCCTGGCAGGGACACGCCTGGCGCTCCAGCAGCCGGATCCGGATGTTGGTGACCCTCAGCTGCTGCTGGCCCTCGGCCCCGAACGGGTCCAGAGACTCCCACTTCGGGAGGGTTCGGTAGATCACCTGACGGGAACACACACACACATACACAATCTTACACATCTCATATTCAAATGAAATGAATATATTAAAAACAAACATTCAGAACTAACTGGATTTGACAGAAATACTCCAGTTTAACTAAAAAGGAAGCCAAAGCATTGAAAAGCAAGAAGAATCCCGGGAAATGGAGATTTACTGGACACTCCAACATTTTTACTAACACGGGAGTTAATTTATCCCAGTTTGAGTTAAAATATTAACGAGGTCTCAGTCGGCTCCAGGAAATGACAGTAAGAGGAGCGTAAAAACACTTTTCAGAGACGTTTTCTGGAATCCCAGCTGAAATTTAGTCCACCAAGTCATCAGGGACGGACGGACCGGAGAACACTGAGCCGAGTAAAGAACTGACAGCATGTGAAGCGAAATGAAGCCCTGATGGTTTGTTTTGGTGTCACTGGTGACCTTTAACCCCCCCCCCCCTCGCCCCCCCGTCTGGTCCCGGGACATCCTTCAAACTGAAGACCCCTTTATGGGCTGCCGTCGCCGTGGCTACCGCTGCCACCGGCAACCCACACCGCTGCCGTTGCCGGGGTGAAGAAGCTGGTGTCGGCTCTGCGCCGAGCCGCCGCCGATATGGCTCTAGGAGTGGCGAGCAGCAACGTGAGGCCGACACCACGCCTTGATTGGCTGAGGGCGCGGCGGGAGGAGCGCCGTTTAATTCCCCTGCTCTTGGAAAAGGTCACGGGGTCACGGCATTGTGGGTCGCAATTAAGACAACACGACAAATGGGACGGGGGGGGGGGGGGGGGGGGGGGGGGGGGGCATTCTGACCCCACAGACCAGACGTCAGAGTCCACGAGGCTGCGGGGTCGCCGGGGACCGCCACACACCTTTCCTCCTGTTTCACAGTGAGAAATGAAGTCGGTCCGGCGTCAACAGGACGGTCATCTGGAAAACAGGAGAACGGCGGAGAGGGGGGAGGGGCGGCCAGCCGACACGGCCCACATCCATCAGAGCAGCGGCACTTCCTCCCCAGCAGACAGACCCCACCGAGAGTCCACCGCGAGCGTGTGTGTGTGTGTGTGTGTGTGTAGCCTGCCTCTCTCTTTCCCCGTAAGGAGGTCAATCTCTACAACAAACTCTCGCATTCTTCCAGCCCAGCTGACCTCATAAATAAGACAAGCAGCTCCGACACACACGAGATGCCATGCTTTCATGTGAGCAAGCGGAGAAGCAGAACTGTCGGCTTGGAATCGCTCCCAGCTGCGACCTGCAGCGGACGCTGAGAGGCTTCACAGCAGATGGGAAAGTCCTCGTAGAGATAGAAAGATTCAGGTTGGCCAGCTGAGAAATCAGAGAGTTTTAGCTCCCGAACGCCGGCGGCAGAAAACTGATGATCCAGCAGAGAAGTCGAAAACACACCCGGAGTTTCTGCAACTCTGGGTTTGGGTTGCGGTTAGGGTCAGGTAACCCAACCCTGCAACAGTGCATCGTTTAAGCAACATTCTTGCAATTTTTTTCAAGAGTCAATTTGTGCAACATTCATGCGATATACTTCCTGCGACATTTGTGCAAGATTTCTTGTGACAGCCATGCAAAATATATAATGTGCGACATATTTATAATGTTATTTTGAAACTGGAGTAACTTTAGTGTGACAGATTGTCGATCTCAAAGGAAACTTCCTCAAAGCCTCAAACACTTTCCAAACATGGAGCTCTGGACTGTCGTTCCAGGTGATGGACGGCGCTCAGAGGCAGGGAGAGCGTGAACAGCTGTTCTGTCTGACCTCCATTAACCCCGGGGTCATCAGCTGAGGGGTGAGAGGGTGGAGGTCGCGCTCCGAGCACAGGTGGCTCGCTAACACGGCAAGTCAGAGAAGAAAACGGGTGTGCTATTTTAACAAAACTGAGAAAGTAAAACCCGAGCTTGGACTGAACACACACACACACACACACACACACACACACACACACAGAGGGCGTCGTCAGGCCGCAGGAAGCTGCTGTCACGCCTCCTGCGTTTCAGCGCAGGTGTGTTTCTTCCTCCCGCTCTACACCTGCACTGACCTGCTTTCTGAGGGGGAAACTCAAGACCTGATACTCATCTGAGCAGCTAAAGCGCCTCCGGTGGCGGCGGAGGGGCGGGAAGTGGAGCAGGCTGCAGGAGGACGCCTCACACACGACGTGAACTGCATCCTTCACACACACACACACACACACACACAATCTGTGTGAGAGTGTGTAGAGATACAAACAGATGAGAACAGTCTGTAAACCTGCTGCTGAGCAGTAATGAAGATTTCCTCTGGTCTGGAAAGTCGAGACAGTTGACAACTGTTTCCAGCAACGCCAACCAATCAGCTGGGAAGACTCGTGGCTTTGTATTTTCACAATAAACCGTCAGTCGACCCCAAAACGACTGGCCCGATGACATGATACCAGCCTTTGTATGGAGCACAATATCCAGACCAAGCATCTCTGTCACTTCCTGCCAGGCCCTCCAGTGAGGGCGCCATTGGAAACGTGTGGCAAAGAGCAGCAAAAGCTGATTATTATCGAGGATTACGAGTCGTGACGGTGGGTTTAATCCAGGTTCTGCTCCTTAAGTTATCTTTAGAGATGGGTACCGAATTTATAGGTACCGACCGAATTCTGTCAGTACTAGCTAGCATGTCAACAAAGCAAGCGGGACTAGAAAGCACTTGAAAGTATGCCTCCGGTGGGAATACTTCTAACCTGAGGACGCTCCTGGTTAAAGGTGCTGTAGGCAGGATTCCGCATCTCCGCCATCTTGCGATTTGACCCATCTAAGATGGCGATTTGAAACCCAGCACAGCCAATCCTGTCCTGTTTTCTCTAACATCACGCCCTTACACAAGTTAAGCCCCTCCCACAAGAACGTGCGACGAACGCCCCTCGACCAATCACGGTTAGAGCCTCAGGGGCTCTTCTGATTGGTCAAAGATACCTGGAGCTGTTGAGATTCCTTTTTAGCTCAGAACAGAGACAGATGGAAACGCTGCGCCCTCGCGGTAGTGCAATTATACTACACTCCTAAAGGATTATCAATGGATACTTTAACATTTAATCCAAAGAAAACACAGAAAAATTAGCACTGACTAGCAAAATCCTGCTACAGCACCTTTAAGAACAAGTTTTTTTTTTTTTACCAAGGCTGAGGAGTGTATAGCTTCAGATCTATGGCTACAACGCCTGCATTTAGTACCGTTAGCACGCTAACATCTGTTAGCACGTGAGTCCATTAGCGACTCGTTGTCTGCAGCCAGCAACAAAGCAACATTTATCACAGCATAAACACACAAAGTACCAAAAACTGGTACCGCTGAGTACCGGTAGCCTTTCCCAGGTACCAGGAATAGGTACCGTATCGGTTCAAATGCAAACTGTACCCGATTACATTCGTTTAAGCGAAAATCCTGAACGAGTGTGAAGAGGAAAGCGCTCCACTCAGACTTCCCGGTAAGCCCCGGGACGATGGAGAACCCTCCGGCTCACCTCTCCACGCCTGCAGGGAAAGGCGCCGGAGTACTTGGAGGTGCAGACGGCGCCGTCGCGGCCCGCCCTTCCCTCCTCCAGCCCGAAGGCGGCGCTGCAGTTCCCGGCAAAGTACTGCAGCATCTTCCAGGACCGGCCGAAGTCCTGCGAGCGCTCCAGGGTCATGGCGGCGGGCCTCGGCGAGCGGAACACCATGATGAGGTGCGTGAAGTAGAACTCGGTCTCCAGGTCCAGCTGCACCGTCTCGGACTCCGCCCCCTCGGCCGACTGCCACCACGTGTTGGGGTGCCGGAAGGAGGAGTCGGACATGGCGTCGGCCAGGTGGGACAGCGGCGGCAGGGCGGCGTTGCACTTGGCGCACTGGGCCTCGCCGCAGGCCCGGTTGGCGTCGGGGTCGGCGTAGGAGCAGTAGAGCTCGGTGGCGTTGTTCCCGCACACGGTCTGCGTCAGGACCCGCCGGCCCAGGGCCAGGTTCCCCATGCGGGGGTTGCACGCCCGGCTCTCGCAGCGCGGCGCCACGCCCACTCGGAACGGCTCCGCCGGCCCACCTGGACGGGACAGAGGTGCAGTGGTTAGCAGGCTGGCCTCACAGTGGCGACATCCCCGGTTCAAGCACAGAAAATCTCTAAATATAGGAGAAATTTAAATCTACGTACTAGAGGGAATACTCAAGAAGAAACAGCTCATAAATACAACTTAAGTACACTGAGGGGATTATTTGTAATCTATTACTTCCACATGTTTTCAGTTTAGAAAAAGAAGTAATTTTACTCATACCTAAGTAAAATTCACACAAGTAAAATATGTCATGACTGTAATGTCTGTATTTTATCACCTCCTCTACCCAGAATGCACTGTGGCACCACTGATGAACAGCAGTGGAAATGATGAACACAAATACCACAAAATGCATCTTTTTCATGTCATTTGGGTGTTTAACTGGAGTTTACAGTCTGACAGTAGAAGGAAATTCTCCACGAAAAAAAAACTCCCCAGCTGGTTTATGAACTGGGGTCAAGGTGAAGGTGGAGTTTGCATGTTCTCCCGGAAAGGTGTGGCAGCTCGACAGCCTCCATCCATCACTGGCGAAAGCTACCACTTCAAATCGGTTTGGGCGTGAAGCGTCAAATTTCACATTTGTGTTGATTAGCTGTTAGATCAACAGTTTGAAAATAAGGAAATGACAGAATTAACGTCGGCCTGAACCTGAAATCTAAACTGGGAAACACGAGTCTGACAGATTCTCACCACCGTTTCCATATTTACAGCAAAATTTACCAGAATAAAACAACCTTAACGAAGGGACAGAGTTCACAGCTCGTGTTCAGAGATAAGAGGTGTGTGTGTGTGTGTGTCTGTGTGAGTGAGTGAGAGAGAGAGAGACTCAAGTGGTTTACCTCTGTGGGATGTGTTATGCAGAAGAGGATAATGGCGGCATTGTTGCACCTGCCGGCTGCAGAGTCTGACACAGATAAAGTTTGGCAGCTCCGGGAGGACGAGCGGCCCTGCAGACGCCCTGCGACCCCCCCGGAACCCCCCCCCCCCCCCCCCCCCGGATTGTTCTGCACTGTACATTGATGAGCTCCTCTCACACTCATGAATGATGTGAAGCTGCGTTCCTGATGGATTATGTAACTGACTTGCAGGGGTGTGTGAGTGGTGGGGGTGGGGGTGGGGGGGGGGGGGGGGGGTCACTTGAGGAAGTTTCAGCTTTTTTTTTTTTACTATGAAGCATCATTTATATGAGCTTTTATCTTGTGGAGATTAAAGGGTAAACACGTGGTTTCACCAAGAGTTTAAAGGTAATTTATGTATATTTAACATAAAATATAAAAATAAAAGTACTTTTGATCACAAATCTTACATTTCAATCAGTGGATTCGTCAATAAACTCAATATTGTGAAACTTGCAATAAGTACAGTAAATTGCAGTTTAATCTGCACTCAGTTCCCATAAAAATCAGAGAGACTCTGCTTTCAAAAAATCCATACGACATATTTCAAGTAGACACTGCCATATAATACAAATTAACAACACAAATGTGAATATTTGTCACCTGCTTCAAGCTGGACGGATCTCCTTCAGATTCCAAAACACACTGAGGGCCCTGTAATTACCTGGAGTGGAAGGATTTAATCTGAAACACTCACATGACCTGGGAATATTCAAATGAGTTACAGTTACATGTAAATCCCATCAATTCCTGGCAGGACTGGATCATGATTCCATCTCAGGATTTTACCTTTTCACTGTAATCTGAGTATTTATTGATGCCATCACCCGTGTTGAAGTGAAAATGAGGGTTTTATGATCAGTTTCCTCCTGCTGCTCGTGTTTCATAAAGAGAGCTGAATGTGTGTGTGTGTGGAGCTGAAGGTGTGTGAGGTCGCTGCACTTGTCTCCCAGACACACACACACACACACACACACACACACACTGTTCCAGAATAATCCCACTAACCTGACAACACGGCCACCAGGATCGGGAATAAAAGCAGCATTCCTCCTCCTCCCTGCGGGAATAATCCCGGAAACACGCAGAAAGAGTGAAATCCGCCTCGAGGAGGTGAGAAGAGCTGGAAGCGGCTCCGGAGGGGGGGCAGCAGGTCTAGATCCAGGGGGGGCTTTCTCTTTCACTCGAGACCCGCAGGAGGAAGCATGATCCCGCACGGTGCGTGGCGTCCCGCAGAGGAGCAGCGCGGTTCATCTCCCCGCAGTGTGCGTCCCGCAGCCTGCGCGTCTCGCTCTAAAGGAGCGGCGGAGGACGGGGGCCGGGGGGCCGGGGGACGGAGCGCCGCGTCCCGCTGCCGCGCGACGCTCCGCCTCCACGGCGCGGCTCCGCCGCTTAAAGGAACAGCCCGCCGGACCCCGGGGCCCAGCTCCATCAGGACCCCCCTGATCCGTCTCTCTTGATTGTTTTGCCATTTCATGTTTGTTTTTTGTTTTTTTTTTCAAATCTCTCTGTTCTTTTCATTCCCAGGGAGAAGGTGCAAACTCCACTTAACACTCCTGTCTGCTTCAGTTTCAATCTCTAGACACTTTTACAGAAAAAAACCCAACAGATCCACATGAGCAAGCAGCATGGAAAGGAAAAACTCCCTTTTAAAGGAAGAAACCTGCAGACCCAGGCTCAGAGGTGGCAGCTTTCTACTGTTCCGGTTGGGTTGAGGGGACAGAAAGAGAAAGGAGGAGAACATGTATAAAAGACAAATGGCTGTGCTATTGGAAACATTGCATTTTTATTCATGTTGATATAATACAATCCTTCTGAATTCTCTCTTTTTTCTCAGTTTGTTTTTTGGGAGGCATGGGCTGTCTGTAACCTCCTGCACAGACTACTTTGACTCTTTATTCTTCAGAGAAAGGCAACACTTCTTTGCTCATTTACGTATTCCCTTGAATCTTTCTTTTAATTGCTTTTTAGAATGAGGTCTCTGAGCAGTAGAGATAGTGCCAACATAAACGCCCCTCCCACGAAAATTGCATCGCACAGTAACACTACCATGGGCCCTGTTGGAGAAGTCAAGCAGAGAAGCAGAGATACTCTCAGCAAGATCATTAATTTCGGGCAACAGCCCCAAACTATCTCATTCTCTAAATCGGCCTCGGGGTCACAGGGTTGCATAGGGTTGACTTTGAAAGCCATATTCTCAGTTGTACTGTCAGTCTGTGCCATGGCTGCGAACGCCTGTAGAGAAGAGAATAGAATCAGTCAATGAGAACATTTGATGTGACATCATCACCACAGTCATACTTGTGGCAGACTTGTTGCCATGGCAACATAAGTTGTTGTTGTTGTGTAGATGGACCTTAGGCTAAGCCCTGGCCACAAATGCAAATGAATTCAACTACCTGGATGACAGGTTGACACTTCGACTTCTTGATCTTCTGTTAATGTCTTTATTCTCAGATCCGGGGTTCCTGGACCATCTTCAGACTGAGGTGGAGCTCAGAGCTCAGGTCAGAGAAATTACACTGTAGTAATTTCGTGTGACTTCAGGGTCTTTTCTTCCACTGAAATCATTTTACATCTCATTCTGGTGCTATTGTCTATTTTTAGTCACATGATGTGAGGACAGGAGGATTTCAAACATGCACTGATCCTCTGGAGTCATTTGTTTCCTTGTGAGGCGGCCCGGCCCGGCCCGGCCCGGCCCGGCCCGGCCCGGCCCGGCCCTGTACTGTAAGGAAGTTGCTTTTATTCATTTCGTCAGGTTGGGACTTGCTGGATACTTTTGTGACAGCCGGACTCCGGCAGGTACAAAAATGTGAAGCGTGCAGACGGTTTGTGTCCGCGGGGAAGAAGCTGTCCAGACGGAGGGCTGAGCGACCCAGATCTGACTGTCACCTGCTCCGGCTGACAGAAGTGGAGCGGGAATCACACCTGCAGCATCTTCTGAGCCGGGGCGCTGAGAGCCATGCTGAGGCATCAGGGAAGACAGATCAGTCACTCCAGGGTCAGGGTCAGGCACACGAGTAATGGATCAAGTAATGGATGTCATTTGTGCAAAGATCCGTCCATCCTATTCCACATTTTAGCAAAACTAATCAGCATGTGAATGATTGCAATCTATCATTCAAAACCATTTACATTCCTGCAATCTATTTATTTTTTGCATTTTTCTAGTTTTCTATAAAGGTTAACCCGAACCTTGATAAAGATCTATTATTTGTGCAGCGTAATCAATAGATCACAAAAATCACCCCACAGCCTGAAATGATTCATACTCCAGGCAAACTTTGCCTGGAAGTTACTTTTATAGACAGTGTACAAGAAGTACCATTGTGAAGAAAAAATCTTAGATTTGAATAAAAACAGTTAGGTGCAAAATGTATTGATAATCAATAGAAAATGTATTGGCTCTTACAACGATCGAAGCAGCTTTATGAACGTCTCCTCTGGTGTTTTTGTTCATTCATTTTCAGATAGGAGCTCCACCTCTTTCGGGGTGGAGGGTCTCTCTCACTCTGCTCAGCACAGCAGTCTGCCTGATGCTGTGGTTCGGAATCTTGATATTTTGCTCTTTTTTTCTTAGTGCTGTTCATTATGATCAGGTTCCCTGCACCAATGCTACAATGGTGCTTCTTGTACACCATCTTATAATCTGTTAAGAGAAGATTGTGTCATTTCTGGTCAAATTAAACTTTTCTGGTTGAATGAATCTAACTTTTTAGTCAGCGTTTGCCGTGTGGGTGCAGTACCACCTCCTGTCCATCTGGTGTCGCTGTCACAGCGCTGTTCCCTCCCTCCGCTGCTCGCTCCTCCGGTTCACTTCCTGTGTGGCGGTAAAGCGTGCTGCAGCTTCTGAGCCTTTCCAACGTTTTCGTGACGAAAATACAACAAACTCTTCATTTATAACCTGATATATTTAACCCGAGATGGTGAGTAGAGCCTGGAATCCTTCGTTTGTGCCTCAGCTGGAAGCTTTTCTTTGTTTTAGTCTTTCACCGTGAGAATAGAAAGCCTTTACCGTCTAGCTAGTTAGCATTAGCTCATTTAGCTTCTCATTCATAACTGTGGACCAAACATTTATGAATTTCACAGATTTTTCAACATTATTATCTTAAAGATCCCCTGAAACAGCGGCTGTGTCTGCGTTTAGCTCTTGATATGTGTCTGAAACCAGTGTTTTATGCTTGAATTTGGCCTGAAAATGTAGGATGTGTTACACAAAGTGTGAAGTTTAACCAAAATGTTAATGCAAAAACTGATTCAATTCTTTAATCTTTTGTATAATAGATGTTCCACACACGTCTGAACAGGGGTGTCGTAAGATATAATGAGTTATGTCTTAAATAATTTAAACATGACTGTTGAGACGGTATGTAGTGTTCATCAGCTCATTGTTCATAATCATGAAGTTTATTCTCTTAATAACAAGTTAAACAACCATTTGTGTTCACTTGAAGAAAAGGATGATTCACTAAAGGCAAAAGAGCATTCAGCATGTCTGCACTGGATATAATCAGTCATTTACATTATCATTTTGAACTTAAATTCATCATTTAATACAGAAACAGCACTAATTCTCGAATACTTCAGTACATCATCATCAGATCCAAATTTACAAAACACAGAAGAATTACAGTGGATTGTAAGGTTAAATACATTAAGTTCAATAACTGGCTGTCGTGTGAGTGTTTGTGTTTTTGATTTTAAATAGATCAGTGTTTTGTATGAATTCTTGTGCTCTTTTATGCCTCCTTG
Source organism: Salarias fasciatus (assembly GCF_902148845.1). Taxonomy (NCBI): domain Eukaryota; kingdom Metazoa; phylum Chordata; class Actinopteri; order Blenniiformes; family Blenniidae; genus Salarias; species Salarias fasciatus. The sequence continues at coordinate 3,902,585 of NC_043761.1, read as the reverse complement.
TAGTGTGGCGCTTGCACAAACTTTACTAACAATGAAAATATAGGCTTCTGATTCTTCGATTCTCAGAAAAGAACAGAGTATGTAAACAATAACGAAGACAGTATTGTTATTGTAATGATGTGGATGATGATCCCTGACATACTTTGAATATTGTAAATTTTGAAGTGGGCTCTCTCACAGTCATTAACTCTGCCCCTTCTCATGTACATATTGGTTTTAACTTCACATATTGTGGATATCATCAAGTAGAAGCTGACTGTTACGTCTCCAGGTGTTTTTCAGCCTCATGATTAATCGTATGAACCGCTGTGTGTTGATGATTTTTTTAAACATTGATAAGTGTGTTATGCCGATACAGTGATTAATATGTGGTTGTTTGTGTCTGAATCAGAGTTTACCTCTGAACCCGAAGCCGTTCCTGAACGGCCTGACCGGGAAGCCGGTCATGGTGAAGCTGAAGTGGGGGATGGAGTATAAAGGCTACCTGGTGTCTGTGGATGGCTACATGAACATGCAGGTGGGAGGAAACAAGAAACGCAGTGGATTGATGGATGGTTGAAACAGGAATGGTCCCGCTCATGTTTGCATGTTGTGTTTGATTCGCTCTCAGCTGGCGAACACGGAGGAGTACGTGGACGGAGCGCTGGCAGGACATCTGGGTGAAGTGCTGATCAGGTCTGTGAGCGACGATCCACTGCTCTGAAACATGCTCTGAAACACTCCACTGCTCAGGGCCCTGCGGTCGCAGCCACTGGTTTTCCTGCTCTGTGCAATGGAGGGTTTCCAGTGGAGACACGCTAGACATTCAGCAGATACTAAGTGGAAATCTTGAACCTAGAAAGGGTTCTATGGTGCCTGACAGTGTTCCTGTGCCAGGGGTGTCAAACATAAGGCCTGTGGGCCAAATCCAGCCCACTGAACCTCCCAGCAAATGGAGGAGATTGATTTTATCAGTGATCTCGGTGATTCTGCCGTAGAAGGTAGCGGCCTGGCTGCTGTCAAACCAGCCTCAGAGCCACGCTGTCAGGGGGTTTGGAAAAACTCCCAGAATGCAACAGTTGCAGGAGAAGTTTCAGCCAGTTCACAGCAGAAGGTGCGGTTGATTGGACGTGAGCCTGGTCTGCATGTGCCTCCTGATCTGAACCTTCCATCTGATTCCTGCTCCGTCTGACTCCAGATCAGTCTTTATTCACCTCATCAGGACTTCCTAAAGGCAGTTTCTGAGTGTGTCGTCAAACAGGAAGTAGTTTTCCCTGCAGCTCTGCTTGGCTCTGCTCTCATCGTGAACTGTTTCCCTCCACTGTCTGTTTCAGGTGTAACAACGTTCTGTACATCCGGGGTGTGGAGGAGGAGGAAGAGGATGGAGAAATGAGAGAGTGATGAAGACTGCCCGTCCTGGTGTTTCTTCATGTGTGTGTATCTCTGTGTGTGTGAATGAGTGTGTGTGTTCACCATGTGAAACTGTGGGGGGAGGGTTAGGTTTGTTATTCCAGCAGCTTTCAGGCGATTCCTTTTGTTTTTTACTGGCTGTGTCGATGCCGTCACAAATAAAAGTCATTATTGTAAACTTTCTTAAACCGAGCTCCTGTTGTCTTTTTTTCTGTCTTTTCTTCGTCACGTGACGTTTGATTCTGTTAAAAGTTGATCCTCCCCTCTCCGTCTCTGTGAACTTTGAACTCTGCCGCACAAATATTTGCCGTCTCCTCAAACCGGACGAGGCTCACTCGTTCATTCACTCACTCATTCGTGAAGCTCGGAAATGTCCAAAATGTCTCCGAACCACAAGCTGCTGGTGAAAAACGCCAAGCAGGTGGTGTTGATCTGCAGCAACGGGGAGAAGTACCTGACCAAGGCGGACATGCAGAGTGTGAGCGTGGTGGAGAACGGCAGCGTGGTGATCGGGAGGTGAGTTCCAGAGCCTCAGCGGCTGCAGCAAGCTGCGTAAAGCTGAGATTCACACGCCGTGAATCAAACCTCATGTCTTCTTGTTTGACGTTTCCGCACGGCGGTGGCGCCGTGGTCCTGCAGCGACGGGCGCATCAAAGCCGTGGGCCCTGCAGAAACCATCGGCGCTCAGTTCTCAGAGGCGTCTTTCGATAAAGTCATCGACGCCACGGGGATGTGCGTCCTGCCAGGTGAAGCTCCGCCTCACTCAGCTTTTCTTCTCTGGAGAACACTCCCGTTTCGGCTTTCACAGCCCGAGCTCCCACCATGCAGGTGTTTCATTAAATATTAGATCTGCTGCCATTGATCACTGGGAGATCCTCAGAGTTCAGTGCTTTGCTCAAGGACACTGTCGCCTTCATGACCCATGGAGATGTTTCACTAATAAAGCTGCAAGACATGTTTATTATCTGAAATAATCTAAAATTGATTTTAAACCTGATGTTGGATTCATGACATTTTATAACTACATTTTAGATACATTTTATTACGTTGTTTTTGCTTTTACAGCCAATTTCAGCCATCGCCCCTCTTTTTTTCCTGTTTTAACCATTGTTGTCATTTTAGTCGTTAGCAACTGTGTTAACATAGCTAATTAACTCTTAATGTAACTTAATAGAAACAATTTGGACTGTTTTTAATTATTTCATCACAATCTTACCTGTTTTTTTTATGCAAATTGTTAAGTTTTTGGGACTGTTTTTTTTTATTCAGTCCTGGATGTTTCAGCTGTTTTGATTTATTTCAAATCAAATTAATCTTTATAAACACGTTTTTCATAATAAAAATACAGCTCAAAGTGTGTTACACTATTAAAATAAAAAAAAATCAATATACAATGAAATTAAAACAGCCACACCATCAAAACTGCACGTGCACTCACACGCAAACAAATGCGCATACGCACAAACACACACACTCCCACTTAAGCATCATGGGATACACCACCATCCACACCAAGAGAAGTCATGGGCCAAGAATGCTGGGGGATTAGCACCTCCTGCTGGCCTGACTCTGGCTTCTTCAGATGATAAAAAACAATCTTTGTTATATTTCTAATATGTGGGAAAAATTTCAGCTCAGAGTCAAAAATTGTGATTGTGCTGGTTTAAAATCGAGTAGTTTTGTTAAAAGTTTCTCTGTCTGGCCTTTGGCACCGATAACTAAAACCTCAATTTTATCCTGGCTGAGCTGCAGGAAGTTTACTGACATCCACGACCTGATGTCTGAGATACAGTTAAAAAGAGTTTCGATTGGCCCTGAGTCATCAGGAGACGCGACAAAGTACAGCTGAGTATCGTCAGCGTAACTATGGAAACTGATGACGTCCGCAAGGGGAAAAGATTTTACCATTTCTGTGAGAGTTTCCTGCTGCAGATCCAGATGTTGTGCTGACCCCCGCCTCCTCTCAGAGGTAACGGGGGACTGATGTGCGTTTCAGGGCTGGTTGACGCTCACACTCACCCGGTGTGGTCTGGAGACAGAGTCCACGAGTTCTCCATGAAGGTAACCTGCCGTCTCGTGACCTCTGACCCCTGACACGCTGTGACCTTGCCGCTGTGCCCGCAGCTGGCGGGGGCCTCGTACATGGACGTGCACCGGGCCGGCGGCGGCATCCACTTCACGGTGGAGCACACCCGGGCCGCGGCGGCGTCCGAGCTGCTGGCGGCGCTCTGCGGCCGGCTGCTGCGGATGCAGCGCGCCGGCACCACGCTGGTGGAGTGTAAGAGCGGCTACGGCCTGGAGCTTCACACCGAGCTCAAGATGCTGCAGGTGATCGAGGAGGCGCGCAGGACGCTGCCCATCAACATCTCCTCCACCTACTGCGGAGCGCACGCCGTGCCCAGGTGAGCCGCCGCCGCAGATCACACAGGTGAGACAGAGACAGAGGCGTCCTCTTCAGCCGGTGTCTCCCGGCGGCGCCGCAGAGGGAAGACGGTCGCAGAGGCCACTCGGGACGTCCTGCAGGTCCAGCTGCCGCGGCTGCAGGCCGAGATGTCCTCGGGCCGCCTGAGCGTGGACAACATCGACGTGTTCTGTGAGCGGGGGGTGTTCGACCTGGACTCCACCCGCTCCATCCTGCAGGCCGGGAAGCTCATGGGCCTCAACATCAACTTCCACGGAGACGAGCTGCACCCCATGAACGCTGCTCAGGTACCAGGGCTGCCGATTCACCCGGGGTGTTCAGGATACCCGGGGTTTGGTTCGAGGGTTCATTTAAAACTCTCAGTAGGCCTAAAGCAGGGGCTGCGCCCTGCTGGTCTGTGGAGGTACTGCAACAGAAGTTAATTCCATTCAGTGCCTGAAAAGTTTTCAGTTTTAGTCAGTTGAGTTGAGTTCAGTTTAGAGAAACCGTCTTTTTTTATAGGCTTTTTTAAATTATTATTTCAGGGAAGTTCTTTCTCATCAAGCACATGTTGGGATTCTGGACTCCCGTTCGGGTTGACCTTTGACCCTAACTTGACGCTGATTGGGGACATTGGACAGTCTTGGTGGTGAATCTCCCGTTTTCCTGTTTGTCTGTCAGCTGGGAGCCGAGCTGGGGGCGCTGGCCATCAGCCACCTGGAGGAGGTGACGGACGAGGGCATCGCCGCCATGGCGAGGGCCAAGACTGCAGCCGTCCTGCTGCCGACCACAGCCTACATCCTGCGGTACACACACACCATCACAGCACTTCACCTTTGTGTCTATGTGGTGTGTGTGTGACGGTGATGCGTGTGTGTGTGTTCAGGCTGCCTCAGCCTCGAGCCAGAGCCATGCTGGACGCCGGAGTGGTCGTGGCGCTCGGCAGCGACTTCAACCCAAACGCTTACTGTTGCTCCATGGTGAGTCGAGCTGGAGCGGGAGGGGCAACAAAAAGCCCTCTGCCCTCTCTCTAATGCCCCCTCTCTACTGCTTTCAGCCCCTCGTCATGCACCTGGCCTGCGTCAACATGCGGATGTCGATGAGCGAGGCGCTGGCGGCCGCCACCATCAACGCCGCCTACGCGCTGGGACGCTCGCACACACACGGATCTGTGGAGGTCAACAAGCAGGGAGACCTGCTGCTGCTGCAGGCCCCACGGTGGGTTGGGGGAGGAGTCAACGTTCTTCAGCTCTAAATGCAGGGTCATGTTTTCATTTCCTGGTTTGAGGAAGACTCTGCTTCTCTCAATGCGTCCAGATGGGAGCATCTGATCTACCAGCTGGGAGGACACCAGGAGATCATCCGCTACGTCGTCATCGGGGGAAACGTCGTCTACGACAACGACAAGACCCTCGACCTTTGACCTCCAGTGTGAAGCAACTAAAGGGAAAGTCCAAATGAGTGCAGAGTGCTGTGTCTTTATTCAACATGTCAGTACAGCACAGATCCACAGGTATGGCTCTGAAGAACACACTGAGAACCACTACAACTATTCACAACAGGAAGCGAGTGCAGACATGAGTGGCACACACCATAAATGATCATTTTACTAAAAAAGTGATTGATAGATATAGATATAGATATATATGTATTAAGAGCTGGTTGTGGTGAAATGCTGTCAGGCTTCGTACTTCTTCCCGGCTCGGTGGATCTGCTGGTACAGGGTCATGGAGAAGGCCATGCCGAGCAGCTGGGGACGAAACAACATGGAGGAGGGCTGGATTAACCCCAATACTAGAGCATCTTTTTCAATGCACATATTTTGTGCACATTGTTCAGTATTTTGTGACATTTATGCACAGCGTTGATCCACTGATTCCAGGATAATGATAATTATGTGATATAAACACTCAACACAGCCCTGGAAAGTGAACACCTGCCCCCTGCTCACTCCTCCTGTCGGTGTTGTTTGGCGCGGCTCACCTGAATGACCAACACACACATGGCGATGGTTCCCAGGAGGTGTTTGTTGTCATCCAGCCACTCCTGTACCTTCTCATAACAACCCTGAAAACACACAAAACAGTCATTAGAGGGGGAGGAATCCCACCCGGAGGGGGTGGAAACTCCGTTATTAGATCATCTTAGTTATTTAAAACACTCGCTGTGTGGATGAAAATTTCACCTGTGACCTAAACCCCCCATGCGGGAAGCAAAATGAGTGTTTACACTGGAGCAGCGGTGTGTCATTAGCAAGAGAATCATGACAGCACTGTCAGCAGCTGCTCTGAATCACGAGTGGGAGACTGAACGAGACTGTCCGCCTGTAATCCCACCGCAGACCACCGGGGGGGGGGGGGGGGGGGGGGGCTGCCCGCCCTGACTGAACGGCGTGATTACTGACCCGCGTCCAGAAGGCGTTGGAGGCGTTGCGTCCGCATCCGGGGAAGACCTGCTGGCAGCAGCGGTCAGGGACCACGTCTTCCTGCAGCGCCGCGTACCAGTCGCTGTGGCTGACCACGCCGCAGCACCGCCACTGGCGACCAGAAACACACAGTGCGTCACGGCAAAGGGGAACGGCGCCGGGCGGAGCGGAGCGAGCGCACGGCGCCTTACCTGGCCCTGGATGGTGTTCCACGCCTCCCTCAGACCGGTGTTGTCCTCCGTGTTGTACAGCACCAGCCCCTCCTTCAGGTCCCGGCTGGCGTTCTCACTCACCTGGACAGACCAACCGTGCCGTGCATTGTGGGATATGTCGGGATGGAGAGCGGGTTAACTTCTTCGGTGCTACCTTACCTTGTCCGTGTAGACGAAGAAGAGGATGAGGAGGATGAGTTCGGCCAGGAGGATGATCAGGAGAACGATGAAAAACTGAGGAGCGGACGAAAAAACAATCAAACTGCTGCCGTGCTCGGCGTTGTGTGTGTGTCGACTCGTCGTGCACTCACGCTCAGCAGCAGACACTTGTTCTCCTTGATGGCACCCAGGCAGCCCAGGAACCCCGTCACCATGACGACGGTGCCCAGGGTGATGATGAGGTTGGCGGCGGACAGCGACGGGAACGAGGGCGAGAGGGCAGCGAAGCTGCCCTGGGAGACCGACAGCCACACACCCACGCCCAGCAGGCCGCAGCCGCCCAGCTGAACACACACACACACACACACACACACACACACACACACACACACAGGAGCACTCATTTCCTGCCGATTGCACGATAACACGGCGCTTTGAGCAAGGCACTGATCTCACTGCTGATTCATGAAAAGTGGAATAATCACCCAGAAGAGCAGGTTGAAGAGGAACAGCATGTATTTCACACAGCAGATGCAGCCACGAGCCATGACTGGAGTCTCACACACACACACACACACTGCGAATACAAGAAAATTACAGTTAAACAACACACACTCACACCCCAGGTGAGCGGAACTGATGAGTTTGTTTCAGCAACATGTTCAGGCAAAGCAGTTCATTGACTGTGTGAGGGGCTCACCACGTCAACGGGCAGGAGGACACACTCTGGAGGTGGACCTGAACACACACACACACACGCACATACTTTTAAATCAGAAGCCGTGTTGGACATAAGAAACAAACAAGAAAATATACAGTATAGCAGCACAACTTTTGGTTAATTTCTTCTCATTTATTTTATTTAAATGTTAAGTTTTTCAGGTTTGACAATTCCAATAAAGAACTACCTAATTTAGAGTTACTTCTGAGATAAAATCTGTCTTGTCCTTTCACCTATCAGGGTGCTGAGTGATGTTGCTGCATTTACAAAATAAATTATTGCTTTATTTCAATGTAAACTTTTCACTTTGGAGTCAAACTGAAAGAGCTTTGAAACAGAATCATTCATTTGGAAAAGAGATTTTGCATCTCAATGAAGCTTTTAACCTGGTGAAATAAAGGAAATGGTGAAATAATTTAACAAAATAACATGAATAATTCTGTGAATTATTCCCTGTTAATTTGTGTACTTTATTTCTCACCTTGTTAATCTAAAAACCTCATTTTCGACTTTGTTGCTGACTGTTTGTTTAAGGACCCAGCAGAAGAGAAGACGGATTTGAACTGTTCATCATTTCTAAAGCATTTCCAACGTTTCGACAGAAAAACAGAAACAGGTTGATTTTAGCTTATTTTTGTCCTAAAACAGACTTTCTAACGTACAAATATCGACGTATTTAAGTTTCTCACTCCAGGAAAACAAAGTTTGTTTTTGTTGATAAAGTTTCGTCTTTGTTGTTTACCGTCAGTGACGTGGCTGTGACGTCACAGAACTTCAGTCTGCGGAGAAACTAAAGTTTTCTGTAAAAAAAACGATTAAAAAGTAACGGGCGCCATTTTTATTCGACTTTTCTTCCATAATGCTGCTCTAAAAGCCGTTAAAGTTCGCTTTGATGGGAATAAACCGTCTCGGCGAGGCTCCGGCCGTGATTGTTCTCCATGTGCAGCGTCGGGGGGAAGAAAGAAAGCGGGAGAAAAAAGTGAGTTTCTCACCGCGTCGTCACCAGATCATCTCCCCGAAAACGGCGCTGGCTTCCCCCGCAGAGCGCGTCACATGCTCCGGGGAAACAACGCGGACCCGGCGGCCTGGAGGAGCTGCGAAGCCCGCAAGAAGTCTGCTCGATGTCCGCAGGGGGAAAGCAGGAGGAGGATGCCTCTCTGCGGGGAGGGCGGAGCTCGGAGCGGGCAGCGGCTGGAGGTGAGGGGGGGGGGGTCTGACCGGGGCGCGCATCCGCCCTGGGAGGCGTGGCCGGCGGATGCACGGAGCTCGTCCACCCGGTCAAAGACCCGGGCAGGGGGAGCGCTCTGGAAAAAAAAAAAAATCATTATTTGTGTCTGGATCAATAATACAGATTTATGAATACAAAAATGGCAATAAGAATCAACTGGTGAAGTGAGGGAGTGCAACAACAATACCAATACTATAATCAATCAAACTAAAAGTCAAGTCAATAGAAATATTTATTGATTCTGAATAATTTCATAAGATGACTTCAAACTTCCCACCAATTTCTTTTAAATCTTAATGTTGGAAACTCAGATAATTAAACGAATTTGCTTTAACTTTAAACTTTACATAATGGGAAACTTTAAAAGCTAAGTTTTCAATCAAAACTCCCCTTTGATGAGTCTGGTTCTACAGAAAGTCTCCACTGAGCATTCTACAGGTTTCCTCCTGTTCAAAGTGACTTTTTCCTGACCACCGTCTCTGTCTGTTAATAAAGTTGTAGTCGTTTGTGGTTCAGCAGCGCCCTCTAGTGGCTAAATTAAGATACTGAGGATTCACATGAGGAGCAAATAAACTACGTTTTGAAATTGCCCTTTTATTTTGGTGAGTATTAGGTCAGAAGTGTACTTTATCTATACTGAAGACTGATTCACAGCATGTGATTTTAAAGTCACTGATATCTGTGGATTGTGGATTCCGATTTTAGCTTAATTTTTATTCAAACCTTTGGATATGAAAGAGTTGTTGACAGTAGATTTATGTTGTATTAAATGAGTAATTTGTAGTTATTTGTTTTGACAGAAAAAAATAATTTTTTAAATAACTTATTTTTTCATTTCACTTCATTTTATGCTTGGGGAATATGTATTGATTGTCCTGATATTTTCTAAAAAATCTTAATTGACACTCAGATTAATGTGGTCAAAGAGTATTTCAGGTACTTTTTAAAAGAGTATGCTGTATTTCTACCCAATTTTTTTTTTTTTTTATTTTTTAATAAAGTTGTCTTTTCTTGTACCTTAATTAACTGAAATTTTGGTCAAGATGAGTTGGTCTTTATAAATACTTGCTGTAACTCTTGTTTGGAGCCTAAAGTTGTCTTCATGATTCCTCCACTAAATACTTTTTGAAAACTTTTCTTGTTCTTTCTCTCACGGTCCCCGCGGCCTGGATCCGGGGACCGCAAGTGGCCCGCGGGCCTGCAGGTGAGCCCCTCTGGACCGTGCAGCTCCTTCCTGGAGCTCAGCGGTGAAATGAGACCCAACCGGCTCCTCGGACCGCCTCAACCGGCTCGTGTCGCCGCCTCACCGCGGGCCCCGCCGCCTCCAGTCCGGCGCACTCACCTGCAGCGCGCGCCGCACCTGCGCTCATGTTCGGCGCCGCGCACCAGGGCCGCAGATACGGCCCCGCGCGCTCCCCCGTCACAGAGGCGCGCGTGCCGCTCAGCGACGCACCGGAGGGAACGTGGCCGCCGCCGGGCGCCAGGATGCGCGTGTCCAAGGGCGGGCTGGTGGTGAGAGCCGCGCGGAGGAACCCGTCCCCCCGGCCGGCCAGCCTGGAGAGCCTGGAGGCGGCGTGGAGCGGGAGGGGGCGGCGGCAGGAGGCGCCGCGGAGCCCCGGGAGGAGCGGCGGGGAGGCAGAGCCCGCCGGGGGGCCGCCGCGGGCCCGCAGGAAGGGCTTCAGACCCCCCGACGTCAGGACCATCTTCTCAGAGAGGGACCCCCGGGTGAAGGAGGAGACCGGCGAGGGACACACGTTCGAGCCCCGCGGGGAGAACAGCTGGTGCGACGTCTGCTGCCACTACATCTTCCAGGAGGGGCACACCTGTGCAGGTGAGGGGGGGGGGGAGTGTCTTCCTTTCTACAGGTCAGAGGTCAGTCTGGTCACTCGTCAGACGGAGCCTCAGCGTTCCCAGAAAGTGTTTTCCCTCCATCTACACAGCAATGGAGTCGCAGCGCCTTTCTCTTGAGAACAGACCGCAAAAAGCGTGTCCACCTTAAAGCACTGTTTTGATTCCAGACTCGGACTCCTTTCATGCATGAGTTCCTTCGAGTTCCCCGGCTTCCTGCTGGAGAACAACAACAGCAGTTAATCAGTGACTGTAAATGTCCTGGAGCCTTGAAGAATCAACTTTTCACTCCACTTTCCATCTTCCCATCAGTGTGATTGAGATACAATCAGGCTTTGATCTGGAAGTTTGAAGTTTCAGTGTGTGGGTGTAGATGTATACAGATAGACCGTCACCACGTCAGAGAACAGGGAGCACGAGAAACAAGCAGACCTCAGTCCTGATCTGAGATCTCATTTGAACAAGGAGGTGATTATCAGAAGCTCCGACACATGGCAGAACGAAGCTCCGGCAGCAGGAATGCAGGCGGCATGCGGTCCGACCGGTTCAGGACTGAAAGGAGACGAGGCCGCGGACGCCGTCCTGCCGTTCCGCCGTCCACTCAAACAAAAGGACCAGGAAGCAGAAGGAGTCACACTCACTGAGCTCCGTGTTCTCCCTGTGTTCTCCCTGCAGAGCAGCTCTCACCTGCGTTCAGTTTTACCCCTCGGTCGTGGTCATGCTGCTCTTTTCTCTCACGGTTCAGATCTCACATCGCTGCTCCTGGCATGTGGTTCGACTGGATCAGCCTCCAGCTCCGGGCCTCTACCAGAGGAGTTAGGTCCTCTACTAGAGGTCTGGGGGTTTGAACAGTCCAGACTCCCCCCCCTGAAAGCTCGATGGAGTGATTTCATTTATTGAACACGTCCAGAGTTTGCATTGATCTTCATGTTTGTAGTCAGTGATTTGATTCTTTTAACCTGCTTTGTCTCTACATTTATTTATTGTGGTGTAATATTGATTTAGTTTGTTTGCTCTATAGTATATCTGTCTGTCTGTCTCTGAATTTTAACTGAAATTCAATACAAATGACAAAAAAAGTCACATCTTAGATCAGTTTCTGCTGATAACAATATCTGATTCAAACCTGTGAGATGCTGCTCAGAGCTACTTCGATAACGCTAAAGACAAAAAACATGAACACAAAGCAGTCATTACATGATTTACACCATTTGAAGCTGGGAGACACGTGGAGTTGGACAAATAGCTGGAGTGAGTTAAAATAAACTCCATTTAGACTTCTGACTTCATTATATCTGCACAATGCACGCTCTGTGTGTACACGTGTGTGTTTGTGTGTGTGTGCATTAGGCTGATATTTGTGCTAAATTCCCCTTTGGAGTGCGGCTCAGGAAGCCCGTTAAAGGCCCGTTACTCCAAATGAAAGGCTGAAGGGAGGAGCGGCGGACTGGTTCGTCCTTCACGTCTCCTCATATCGGCTCAGGCCTGCGTCTGGTTCACTTATTAACACGGCGAGTGACGGAGAACGCCACCAGACCGAGACGCCGTCGTGCTGTCAGTTAAAACGTAATCTCTCAGGCAGTGTATGAAGCTCGGACGACCTCGCTTGGCTGTTTGTTCCATAATTTCATTTAATATTTTTATTCTGCTTGTTTGTTGTTTGCATTTCTGCTCTATCAGCCTTGAATAAATCGGGCTGTTATAAACTCTTCATTAGCATCAGATGTGTTCCATTTACAGTAAACAAGTCAGGATATGGTTCAGAAATCAAATGAAAGTGTGTTGCAGAGTGTGACTTTCTGATTGAGTATGTGATCGTTGGAGAAACACACTGGAACGTCACGGCCAGAGCATCCTGACTCTGAGTTTGGGTGGGATTTCATGTTCTCCCTGAGCATTCGTGGGTTTTTCCTGGGTACTTAGGTTTCCTTTCATAATCCAGAGGTTATTTGTTGATTTGAAGTTAATCTTGTCTTCACCTTGAGCTTGCTTTGATTTGCATCAGTGCCTGGAGAACATCAGAACCCAGAGAGAACAGAGAGAACATCAGCCGTGCAGTTTGTTAAGGTGATTATTATATTTTTTCCGTTCACTTTTCCAGCTGTCATCCACAAATGACAGAATGTAGATTTTCCTCGAAGGAGCCGTTCCACAGCAGAATCATGGTTCTCTGAAATCTGTGGGCTCACTCCAAACACAGAGCGTCATCTGGCCCTGAGAGTGCTTTCACTCAGGCTCACATGGTTCTTCCTGTGGGTCCTGAGTAACAGAAACCTGAATGCAGAGCAGGGATCTGTGTCCGGCAGGGTTTAATGTTGCAGCAGTCCGTTAGGCCGGGCTGGGCCAGGACAGGACAGGACAGGACAGGACAGGCCAGACTCAAGGCTTCTCTGCAGGAAAACACAGAATCAGCCACATCCAGAGAGAACAGACGTTCCTTCAGACTTAAATACGGCATGAAATGTTATTTATGTTAAGTAGTCATGAGAAGTCTCACACAGGATGTTGTGCTGTGCTGTTCGTATATTGACCAAAGTCAGCAAGTTATCCCACTTCCTCCCGCCCCTTTAGACGTGCAGTACAGGTTTTCACCACCAGATGGCGTGTTGAGTCGCTGAAAGAAGCTGACGAGCTGGAGATTTGTGTTTTCATCTAAAATAAAATAAACGGCGACCTGCAGTCATTTAAAACAGCATTTGGGATAAAATAGAAAACGTAGTTAAAAAACTCCTGATGGAAGTAGTTTGGAGGGAAGAGGAACCCCCCCCCCCCCCCCCCCCCCCCCCCCAGCCCCCAGGGAGATGAGTTTCACATTGTAAAAGCTCATTTTGAGCGACGGTGTGAAATACTGAGTCTGGACGACCCTCCTTCACCTCCGCTGCTTCGCCGTCAGCTGCCGTCCTCCCTGTTTGTTCAGTCGCTGTGACAGTTTGGCTCCACAGGACAGCTAATGACACACACACACACACACACACACACACACACACACACACACACACACACACAGGGTCAGTGTGTGTGTGTGTGGGGAGGGACGAGTTGGGACCTGGCTCAGACATGCAGACAGCATGGATATCAGTGAGGGACGAGGTCTTTTCTGAATGAGATGAAAACTTTGAGTCGGTGCCCGGGCCGGAGTGGGACAGCGTGAGCGATGGGATTTACCAAGAACTTTGGCAAAACCTGGAGGAGAGTGTCGAGGATTTTCTACGGTTTCCCCAAAGCGATGCGGCGCTCCGGACGTGTGGAGGTCAGCCTGCTGTGGAGGAACTCCGGTGAGTTTGGAGCCAGATTCACCACAATCCTGATGAGAATATAGGAAAAGAGGAGTGATCCCAGGACGGAGCCCTGAGGAACTCTAAGGAACTTTAACTTACTGACACACACATTTTACATTTTAAAGACTTTTCTTCTTCATGGTGTATCTGAACATACTTTATATTTCTTCTACACTTCATCCAGTTTCGTTATATTAATTGTTTGTGAGTTTAATATATTTAATATTTTATATTAATCTGCAGCATTTCTGATTTCATGTCTATTCAACATGCACATTAGTATTTGTACAAATTAAAGATAAAATAATAGATTGTTCTCTTAAAAAAAGTGTTACAATGTTAACAGCTAAAATGATTGATAAAGTATAAAGTTACAAAAATGTTAAATTTTGACAACTTTTTATGTTTTAAAAGTTACAATGAATAGATTTTTAAAATGTTCAAATTGATAGATATACAGTACTCATAGTAAATCAAAAGGATAGTTTTAAAGTGTGCAGATTTTAATGAAATGCTCAAAGATTAAATTGGAAACAGCTAAAAGCAACATGTATTTCAATAAACAGTGAAACGTTAAAATGGAATAATCTTCAGACATAAAAATATTTGATATTTCAACATTATGAAATCTAAATTTGAAAAAATTTGATTGATGCCACTTGGTTTGTTTACCTGACTACATTTCTGTATTTTCCATCATATTTTGAAGTTTTGCTTAAATGAAGGAGAAAATCAGTGTTTCAGTTAAAAGACGTTCTCTTATTCTGCACACACTCTTTCTTCAGTTAAGAGTATCAGTCATTTGTCCACCTTTGCTTTGTGGTGTCTTTCTTTTATTCTGTGAAAACTTTGTTGCTTGGCGTGTCTGTAATTTGACACCTGGAGCAGCCTTTCAGTCCTGAAAACCCTGAAATCATGTCGAGGCCTGAAGAGAGAGTGAAAAGAAGGGCAGCTGGCTGGAGCGCACGCACCTGTCGCCGTGTGTGTGTGTGTGTGTGTGTGTGTGTGTGTGTGTGTGTGTGTGTGTGTGTGTGTGTGTGTGTGTGTGTGTGTGTGTGTGTGTCCTCTCTTAACGTCTTCTATGCGTGTGTGTGTGCTTTCAGCGGGTGAGTGTGACAGTAGTTGTAGCCTCGTCGTATCTCCGTGCACACACCAGCTCCATTATCGACTCCGTGCTAAAAAAAAACTCTTCACACACACAAAATAAGGAGGAAAAAAACTAAAGGTTGTGATTTTCTGACCTTTGACCTCTGACCTGTGGTCCTCCTGAGTTTCACATTAAAAGTCTAGTGTCGGTTAATTCATTCGATCACTTTATGAATTATTGCTGCTTGATAGACAGAAGAGTCTTTCGTGTGTGTGTGTGTGTGTGTGTGTGTGTGTGTGTGTGTGTGTGTGTGTGTGTCTGCCTCTGATTGAGTTTTATGGATTGGTGGCGCCTCAGAAGTGCTTTTCTCCCTGAGACAGCAGACGAGGGGAAGAGGGAAGACGGTGGTGGTCAGGAAGGAAGTGATGCTCATGGAAACAGGCGGAGGAGTGTAAGGTGGAGGTGACGCAGCGCTTAGAGACGAGAGGCGGTCAGAGGACGCTGTGGTGACCACGACTCAGCAACAAATATATCAGAGGGAAAAATACAAGAATCAAACTGACCGAACATCAATTTTAAATCAATAGATGGAGAAGAACATGGTGGATGGATGATGTAGGGGATGGATGATGGTAGGGATGGATGGATGGTGGATGGATGGATGAATGATGAATGGATGATGTAGGGATGGATGAATGGTGGATGGATGGATGATGGATGGATGATGTAGGGATGGATGAATGGTGGATGGATGGATGATGTAGGGATGGATGGATGGTGGATGGATGGATGATGTAGGGATGGATGGATGGTGGATGGATGAATGATGGATGGATGATGTAGGGATGGATGAATGGTGGATGGATGGATGATGTAGGGATGGATGAATGGTGGATGGATGGATGAATGGTGGATGGATGGATGGTGGATGGATGGATGAATGATGGATGGATAATGTAGGATGGATGAATGGTGGATGGATGGATGATGTAGGGATGGTGGATGGATGAATGATGGATGGATGATGTAGGGATGGATGAATGGTGGATGGATGGATGATGTAGGGATGGATGAATGGTGGATGGATGGATGATGTAGGGATGGTGGATGGATGAATGATGGATGGATGATGTAGGGATGGATGAATGGTGGATGGATGGATGATGTAGGGATGGATGAATGGCGGATGGATGGATGAATGATCGATGGATGATGTTGGGATGGATGAATGGTGGATGTATGGTGGATGGATGATGTAGGGATGGATGAATGGTGGATAGATGGATGAATGATGAATTGATGATGACATAGGGATGGGTGAATGGTGGATGGATGGATGATGCGGGGATGAATGAATGGTGGATGGATACATGATGTAGGGAGGGATGAATGTAGATGGAGGGATGATGAATGGATGATGCAGGGATGAATGAATGGTGGATGGATGGATGATGGTTGAATGTTATAGGGATGGATGGGTGAATGGTGGATGGATAGATGGTGGATGGATGCTGTAGGGATGGGTGAATGGTGGATGGATGGATGAATGGTGGATGGATGGATGGTGGATGGATGCTGTAGGGATGGATGAATGGATGGATGGTGGACGGAGGGATGGATGAATGGATGGATGGATAATGTATGGATGGGTGAATGGTGGATGGATGGATGAATGGTGTTTGGATGAATGATGCAGGGATGAATGAATGGTGGATGGATGCTGTAGGGATGTATGAATGGATGATTTAGGGATGGATGGATGATGGCTGATGGGTGGACGGAGGGATGGATGGATGTGTGAGTGGATGGATGGCCTTCCCTTAATGTATCAAGTTACCTGTCGTGAGCTGAATGGACGGATGGATGGGTGAATGATGGATAATTGAGGGATGATGATTCAAGGGTGGATGAATAGACATGAATGTAAATGTCCTGTTTGGGTGGATGGATGAACAGATAGATATGAATATGGATGGTTGGATGAATGGAGCGGGCTCTCAGGGTCATTGTCAGGAGGGTGTTGGGGGGCCGATGGAGGAATGGGCGGATGAATGGACGGATCGGAAACTGTTCAGACGAGAGCTCGCTAATCACAACACGCTGTGTAAGAGAGCGAAAGAGAAACAGAGCGGAGAGCGACTGAGTCAGCAGTCCTCCGTCCATCCATCCGTCCATCCATCCACCCACCCCTCCATCCACCACCTCCACCCCTCCCCTCCTGACTCTGTCCGTCACACGGTGGCCTCCATTTGACTGTTAAACCAGCCACTCAGCAACAACAACACCCACAGAGGGAGAATGGCAGCGCAGCACGCACACCGCTGCTGAACACACACTGCAGAGAGAACATCAAGACACGGTGTGTGTGCGCGCGCGTGTGTGTCGGGGCGTGTGTGTGTGTGTGTGTGAGAGCAGAGTGAGGAGGCCCAGTGAGGAGCATGAAGATGGGAGATGGGAGCAGCCATGTGCAAACTGTCCAATAAAGTTGGACAGCACGTGAGAAACAGGTCGACAGGTAGGATGAACAGACTGAGCACACACACACACAGCAGCAGTGTGTGTGTATGTGTGTGTGTTGTCTTTAATGTAGCCTCTCTGGCTCGTCGCGCTGCTGCTGGCTTGTGGCTCTTTTGAAGGTTTAGTGTTGTAAACTCGGTGTTGCTCCAGTCAACTCTCATTTTCAGTCATTAAAAGTCAGACAAACTGTTCATAATGAGGTTTCTAGAGAAAAAAGTGCTTTTAAATGGATGATGCTGCTTCAGAAAACAAAACTTTAAAATGTTTCATATTTTCAGGACATTAAAAGAGACGATCTTTATTTTTGTGACTTCTCCTGTATCTGTCAGAGGAAAACTGATTTTATGTCTTGTTTACTGATGTGTGTGAAAACCTTCCTGAAGTGGAAAACTCTCTGCTCCTTCATATTCCAACATTTCCTAATTTGCATGACGTCGGTTGTTATTTGCATGAAGGGAACTCGAACCCCAGCTGACCTGCAGGCCACACTGTAGGCTCGTTTGCATCGACGTTACCGATGTGTGTATGTGTGTGTGTGTGTGTGTGTGTGTGTGTGTGTGTGTGTGTGTGTCTCCTGAGCAGTTTGTAATGTGATGTGTGTGTGTGTCTGCAGGTTGTAAGTACACTTGTCACGCAGCCTGTCGCGACCGAGTGTCTCTGGACTGTCATCCGGCAGCGTCTCCGCTCAGCCAGGATCAGATCAACAACAACACACACCTGCAGGTGGGACTGCACTCAACACACACACACACACACACATCCTTTTGAGATTGTAGTAATGGTGATTGGCCACACGGTGGCACTGCTGCCACACAGTCACTGTGAGCTTCTAGTAGAGGAAAAACATCAACAGCTACGTTTATTTTACTCCCTTTAATGTCGTTATCCGCACGTGGTCTGAGCTCAGACCTGTTTGTGTGACATTCCTTTCTGCTTCCTACTACTCAACACACAAACACACACACGCCCAGCATGCATCACTCACCAAGAATAGTGCATGTGTGCGTGTGTGTGTGTGTGTGTGTTCCTTCCCTCATAGGATGCAGCTTCAGGATGTGTGACTCTGGCACAGAGACAGACCTGAACACACACACGCACACACACACACACACACACACACACTGGCATCATCCTCACACTCCAGCCTGGCAGCCTGGTGCTCCACACTAACCCATCCCACTGGTGTCTCTTCCACCGTGAGCGCTCTGCGTTTCAGCAGGGGAACGTTCAGAGCCAAGAAACATTCTGAAAACAGAGGAGTGACGAAATCCTGACTCTGTTGATGGACGTGTGGAGAAAGAAGCTTCAGACGTCTGTGGACAGCTGCAGATGTGTCGCGATGAAGAGGATCGTTTGAGAGCAGTTAGTGTTTCCACTGCAGCGTCGATGCGCGGCTGAGCGGTTGTGTGTTTGAGTCTCTCTCTCGGCAGACTGTCTGTCTCACGGTGGTCTGCGGTGACGAGCCTCGTCTGCAAACGGACTGTCTGAGATAAGAACACCATGTGAGGCTGTCAGTCACTCTCGTGTGTTCCGGGCGAAGCAGTGAAATTCAGAGATTCCTGCAGCTCTTCACGTCACATTCTGAGTTTCATCTCAGATGTTGTGAAACCCTGGTTGTCGTTCAGTCACTCGGAGTCACCGGAGACTGAAAACACTCGATCTCCACACCCGCAGCTCCCATCAGTCTTTGCGTGTAGAGAAGCTAACTCATTTTGATCGCTTTTGAGAACATCACAAATACAAAGCTCCCATGGTGGCGCCCAGAGTCCAGCAGCCGGTCAGCGTGTGAACTCTGTTCCAGTCTTCCAGACCTGATGGCTGGGTCAGTAAATCGGCCACCCGCTGATCATGAGAGCAGCGTGCGTCCAGAAACTGATCTGATTTAAAGGTTGACGTCATCAAACCTCAGTCTGTCTTTAAAATAGACCCTAATGTAATATTCAGAAAATTCAATCAGCTGGAGGCACAGCAGGAGAAAGCAGGACAGCAGAGGTCCAGAGAGGGACCGCTGCGTCCAGGACACAGTCTGTGAACCCCTCACACTGTAGGACTGAAGACCACTTCGTCCTGGATGCAGAGTCATAATGTTGTCATGGACGTTCTCCTGGAAGTTCTCCTTGAAGTTAAAATCCAAAGCTCTCGTTGCGTTTTGTGTCTTTTTACACCAACAGACGCCCACTATGTCTATTTTAACAGCAGACTAATTCGTTCATGACCAACAGATAACGTCTCATTCATCTAACATTACTCCAGTATTTCCTACAGTTATTTCATTTTAGAAGTAATCAGAAGTTTTTATCATTTACTTCACCAACGTAATTCAAGAAACACAGAACTGCCACAGGGAAGAAATACTTTTGAGTCCGAATCTGTGAGTTGGATCATTATAACGAGAAAATGATGTCGTTAAAATGATACACAGCTCAGGAAAATACATCCTCACTGGAGCAGTTCTCTGCTTCACTATGTAATTACCAGCTACTAACTTATTTAATGATTGGAAAAATGTTAATATTTTGATGATCTCTATGATCTTTCTGTCTTAATTTATTTGAATATAGCTAAAATTATGACATTATTGGTTCAATTCCATTGAAAAGAGCTAAAGTTACAATGTTATTGGCCGTTGTTACAGTATTGTTTGCTCCAAACTGGACTCAAACCTGGGATTTCTCGCTGTGAGGCTCGACCTCTTCACAACTACACCACAATGCAGCACTAAGGAGACATTTCCAAAATGTCTCTTTAATTTCTGAGAGGAAACTGAAAGGATGAGTCAGTGTGTTTAGACACACTCCTCCGCCGCTCTGAGCCGGTGGCCCCGGTAGCGTTGACGAGCCTCCTGCCTCCACGTCGCTCTGTTTGCTCGCCTCTCTCCGCTTCCTCTCCGGCTGCTCTGTTTGTCTTTCCCAGCAGAGAGGAAGTGAGGCTCCGTCTCTTCTTCTGTCCCGTCACTCATTCACCGCCGCTCCTGCAGAAACGCCGACCGCAGCCAGAGAGGAGTGTACAGGCCGCCGACGCTGTACCGACACTGTACAAACACTGTAGAAACGCTGTGCAAACACTCAGGACGAACACGTGGGAACATTATATCCATTTGCGCTGAAGTCCGTTCTTTAAACCGTCTGATGGAATAAATGTAGTTATAAAACTACAATGCCAAAACATTTCTAATGTAATTAATACTTTGTAGGTAAATAACTCATGTATTTCCCTAAACTTGAATTTAATCCAGCAGATCTTTCAAATGTTCTTCTCACCTGAATACACACACGCTTCCTAAAGCAACACACTCATTTCCAGTGTCAGGCTTTTTCAGAAACGCTGACCTGTCTGCTGGGGAACGCAGTACGAAGGAGAGCGAGACAGAGTTTAACCACGTTAGAAAGAATTTAACCACTTTAGAAAGAGTTTAACCACTTTAAGTTGGAGCAGAGAACTCAAATAAAACAGAGAGAGAGAGATGGAGGAATGTTGATGTGTTTTCTCTCTCGCTTTTATTGTTACTCATTAACAGCTTCAGGCTTGGCTGAGGGGCGGGCTCACACTACAGTACACACACACACACACACACACACACACACACACACACACACACACACACACACACACACACACACACACAGCAGTTGTAAAAGTGTGGGAAAACAGTTCTCCAGTCTTTAATTTTCTCGGCTTCTCATTGTTTCTCTGCAGAGTCAGTTTGACCTTTGACCTGCAGTCCGGCTGTAATCTTGAGTTAACGTCATCCTGTTGCTTTGTTTGATTTTTTTTTTTTTTTTTTTTAAACCTGTGGGACCTCAGTCTGTTGTTCCCTCGATGTGTTGAACTGATCCTTCAGTGATTTTAAATACTGAGATCAACTTTGGTCCAGGTCTTTACTGGCCTCATGCTCGCCTCGTACTTGCTCTTTCTGGTCTATGTCGACGGAATGTTGGTTTTCAACCTGTTTATGCTGGTTTTTGCAAGTCTTGGCTTCACCGATGCCAGACGATGGTCTGAAACTAGCGTGACGAGGGTCTATGCTGGATTTTCATGGCCTGACGCTGGTTTGTCTTGATCCTTTGCTGGTCTTTGCTGATCTGTCTTTGTGAGATTCCAGTTTTGGTTGCTGCAGTAGATCAAAACGTTTTTGTTAACACGCTCTGTATCATATCTCAGAGGAAGCTGCTAATCCCTGAAAGTATGGAAATCCTGCAGGTTTCACGTTGCCTCACTGTCCAGGATCTGGATTCATGCAGGCCTTCCTGTAAACAAACATCTGTTTATCATGTTGCTCTTCCTCTTCGGGCATCTCTCCCCATCTTCCCTTTCCTCCCGTCCTCTAATCAGGCTTCTATTGTGTTACACGACAAGCTGCCGGATTTACCTGCTTAAATCTGACTCACTGGAATATGATCAAACTGATGCTGGAACACTGGAGTCCTTCATCTTAAACCAACTTAGTTGCACTGTTTTTAGAAATGAATCAAAAATCACCTTTTTCTTTTATCATCTATATCGTCGTGTCATGAAAGGTCAGCACTGAAGAAGAAGAAAAGGCTCTCACGTCACGTTATCGTCCACAAAAGAGAAACAGAGACATGAACTGATGCGAGTCAGAGACCTGAGTGTGTGTTGGTGCACAGATTTCACTCGAGTCTCTATTGTCACAAACACAAAGAGAGTCAGACGGATGAATGATCGCAGCCGCGGCTCGGCTGTAATCTTTGTGGATTGTGGAGGATTAACTCTTTATTCAGATGCTGGTGGAACAGACGAAGCCCCCCACCACCACCCCCCCCAACCTCCAGCCTCCAGGACAGAAGCTTACACACACACAAAACACACACTGCACATTCAGTTCAAACACTTTCTGGCGTTAAAGGGAGGTTAGACTGAGTTTTCATTAGCATTTTAGATTTATGCAGTTCATTTTTTTCATTCATTTTTTTAAATTTTACATGTTCTTTACATTTTTATGTGTTTTGTATTTATTTGTTTGAATTCTTATTTACTAATCTATTGTTTATTATTTACATTTTGTCTCAATATACTTCGATTATTATGTTCACCTTGACAATGTGAATTGAACTGAACTGCAATAAATCATGGTTCAGTACACTGCAAATTCGAAATGAAGACATTTTAAACATGATAGGAAAGTGCGATCATTTGGGATTAGCTCATGAAAATTGTGCAGTCAGCTGAAAAAAAAGATCTGAGTTTATCATTTCATATCTGGAGGCCACAGTGCAGAGCAACAAAAAAAAAAAATCAATGAAAAATCACCAAAAACAAGAAAAACAGCCAACGGCTCTTCTTTTGAAATGCTGCTGTCCCATAAATGATGAAAAATTCAATCAAATAGAAGGAAACGGGAGGAATCACATCTCGCAGGTCATTATTAAAGTGATCAGGATTCAACAACGTGTCTGTAAAAGTCTGATTTTAACCCAACTAATGATTGTATTTAACTAATAATTGTGAAATATCCTGACATTTAGTGAGTTTTACACTTCGGAAACAGATTTCTGTTGAGTATAAAATTACATATTTATAAAATATTTCTTTATGCGCATCAATAATGACAGTAAAAAGTCACAAATGTAAAAAAACAAAGTATTTTTTAAAAGTTCCTCCTTCACAACAGATGAGTGTTAATAATGTATCTGTGAAAAACTCGTGAAGAGTTTATGAAGTCCAGTGTGTGTGTGTGTGTGTGTGTGTGTGTGTGTGTGTGTGTGTGTGTGTGTGTGTGTGTGTGTGTGTGTGTGTGTGTGTGTGTGCGTGTGTGTGTGTGTGTTATCTGGTGGATGATCTCAGCTCCAGATTCCTGTGAATTCTCTGTAACTGACACCCAACTGGCACACACACACACACACACACACACACACACACACACACACACACACACACACACACACGCACACACAGTCGTGTTGATGTTTTCAGAAATGTGTGTGAGGAGTCTGAAGTCTGAAGCAATGTGCCGAGGTCAGCGCAGGAAGTGTGTGTCCTCCAGCAGGCCTGACTCATTCATCCGGTCTGGACCGTGAGCTGGAGACCCCTGGTCCTCCATGTGGGTGTCACACCCACACCTGGAGTGAGCCGCACACAAAAGACCTGCAGCACTTTGTGGATCAGGTTCACAGACCCCGAGGCAGCGTGGATATCCAACACCGCACACACACAGACACACACACGCGGACACACCCCCACTGTGGATCTGCTTAAGTAAGTAATCTGATTACTCTCAGACCTGAACGTCCACTGCAGTCTGCATGTGATTCTATTTTTGCAGTCGTGTAACTTGAGCCGTGAACCGTTTTATGAGAGAAAACTGAAGAGGACTGAGAGAAGATCAATAGTCGGCGAAGCAGCTGTTTCTCTGTCAGGTGGTTTCCTGGACACGCCCACCACGCTGCCTTTAAATTAGGCTTCACATCAGTCAGACACACACCTGTGCAGTTGAAGGACGGACACGCTCACCTGGAGCGGTTTGAACCGAACCTCAGCTCCTTCCCGCGTCCTCCAAAGCCCACGCATTCCTCCCTGCCTGACCTGCAGTGACCCCTGACCTTGTGTGACTTCAGGCCGTCCACGCCGGCCGCTGACCGGCCTCCAATGCCAGAATTAGCCAGCGCGTTTCGTTACGAGGGCTGAAATAAACCTTCCTCCAAACCGTGCAGTAGCTGATCGAATTGTGTTTTGCCAACTGTATTTTAGACCTGGACGCTCTCTATTGTGGTGGCTTCTGTCTTCCTCTGCACCCTGACTGGGTTAAATTCATCTTCTGTAATGCTTCACCTCTTATTTATTTCCTCATCATCTACTCTGTGATGATAAACTACAGCCCAGTGTTGCTTCAGGAGATTTTATTGGAGTTTTAAGAAGTAAAACTTATGATGAATACTTTATGAGCACAAAATTGCTTTTAACACCTTAAATCCCAGGTTCCACCATCTGATTACCGTCGACCTTCAGCCGGTGAGCTCCAGCATCCAGATCCACACTGAGAAAATTGCACCACATGTTTTTGATGATGTGGTATAAAAGTGTTGAGAAGCCCTCAGCAGGTGTTTCCCACGTCTGAGGCTAAAAATCCCTCTAACCTTTGCAGAAATGTGTAAAGCGGAGGCTGAACGTGGCGTGTGAGCCGTGATGGGCGGTTCCTCCGCCCCGGGTGCCATGGGAAAGGTTCAATCTCCAGAGATACAGTCCGGTGGCAGCAGGGGTTGGGGGGTTGGTGGTGCAGGAATGTCAGTAATGTTTAACCAGACTGGCTCCGGGCCAGAACCATGGGCGGCTCGTACCTCCACTGTGGAAGGCCGGCGCTCCACCCAGCCGGACCCCACCTGCTCTGTAGATGGATTATAACCAGCTAATTACGCTATTGGTTGATTCGGACATAAGAGGAGGTGGTTTGTAAGCAGAAGTTCTCCAAAAGTTCCATGATGCGGTGCGGCAACGCCAGGAAGGAGGAGGCTAAAACACATAAAGCTGAACGGAGCTTCTCTTCAGTGCTAGAAACAGCACGGTCTCGCCGAGAGTCCATCGTGCTCACCGCTAAACCCGCTGTACACGAAACCAGCTTCATTTCCCCTGTGGAAAATTAAAGAGGGAAAATAAAATGTCTTGATTAACATTTCACAGTTATTAGTCTTTTGAATATCTCTTCAAGAAGAGAAAAAAAACCACCTCAGAATGAGCAGAGAAAGCACAGAGAGCGAGCTAACCATGGCATCTTTGGGCTTGCAGTACCGCCTTATGCCACCAGATGGTGTCTGAGAAGGGAGAGCCCATTTCAGTCTGATTTTCATGGTCAGCTGCTGAAAACCGCATTTTAACATCAATATTCAGCCAAAAACAACTGCCGCCAGTCAGCAGCAGTGGGGTCCAAGACCATGTTCTCAGCCGCGTCCAGGACCCTGTGGTCAAACCTCCCAACGCCACATGTTGGCATGTGGCACCCTCCCAGCTGCAGAGATCCAGAACCTGAACGGTGCGGCTCCACATCCAGTCCAGCCTCTCTGCCGTCCTCCAGCCCTCTGCAGCAGTTTTTCAGATTCTCGGCTCTAATTTAAAACCAGCAGAGTTAGAAGGAGGAACTGAAATACTCCTGGCTCGCTCGCCGCAGCCAAACCCCAAAAATGTGTCCTTTAAAATCTGAGTGAGCGCGGTCCAAGACACACAGAGATAAGAAGGTCAGGCCACCAGGCGGACGAGGGGGGCAAAGAAGGAAAGACACACCGCTTCAAACTCCTGCTCTCACTCAGCACACTATCATTTCTTCTGGAGATGCTTTTCTGTTTGGGAGCGTTCTTCTTTTTGGAAACATTCTTCTTTTCTTAAACATCCTTTTTGAGCCGTCAATCAGGTTTAGCAGCGTTGGAGTTTTTTCTGTGGCGCTGTAGCAGCTTTCTGTCGTCGTGCAGTGACATCCAGTGATTGAACAAATGCATTGAACATCTACAAAACAACTACATCCGCATGTTTTTAAACATGCATCTGACAGTGTAACTTGGAGAAACCCATTTGGAAAAGTTTATGAGAGTAAATGATGGAATGTTTGTCTTTTTTTTTTCACTTTGCTTGAGATGTCATTCTGTTATTTGCAGCCTATCGCGCATCATTACTCTGAAACTTCTTCAGCAACAGTTTCCGGCTGCGGCTCACATCTGGATGGGTCTGGGGGCTTCCTTTTCCAACCTGATAAACATGTAATCATCATGTAAAACTGTCAAGGATCGTTGTGTCGCCTTGGGGTGGTCAGGACGTCATCAAGACCAGAAACATGCATGAGAACAAGAAGGAGAAAGGAAATGAGGAATAAAGTGTGTTGTATAATAGAATACTGAGCTGGATTAGCCATCAGACCGTTAAGACCAGGATTAGACCTCTAGAACTCCTCACTCTCGGTATGTTGGGGGGAACGTTGAGGAGGACGTGTTGGATTTGTGAGTTTCCTTCAGGTTGAAGCAGGCGGGGTTAATCACTGCTGTTTGGTTGGTTGTGTTTATCCTGCAGTGTGTTGTCAGACTGTACGGCGTTTACATGCTGATCTGACTCTGTTTTATTTGATCTGTGTTGACTGATCTGTTCTCGTCTGTGACATGTACCTCTAAATAATAAAGCAAACTAAACATTTACAACTTAAGCACATACATGATTGGCAGTCAGATTTCAAACTTTATTCCAGAGATTATTTATATTTAGGTCAGTCTTTAGAATTATCTGAATTAAGTAACCTTTTAAAGCATTTAACTATTTGCAAGATAAACCTCTTAAACTAGTCGTTCAAGCGCTGATTGGCTGTCGGGTTGTGTTGGGCGTGCCTTGTGTAACTGTCAGACCTGTGAATGGCCGCGGGTGGTTTTGTCTTACTGCCTGTGATTGGCTGCGTTGCGGCGGTGGGCGGGGTCGGTGTAACTGTCCGTCCTGCGATTGGCTGCGGTGCGGCGGTGGGCGGGGCCATACTGTAGCGGCTGTCAGTCAGAGTTCACGCAGCCTTCAGTTTGTGTGGGACGGCCGAGGCGTCTCTTTACCGAGCGGCCCGCCGGGACTTATTCACCGTAATTCCGTTAAATTTAGACACTTCTTAAAGAAGTTAGTGACCGCGCCGCTCGTTAACAGTCGGTAGTTGGCAGTTCCCCGCGGAAATGGAAAGTTTAAAGTGAGTTCGTGCCATGCCGGGTGGAGCAGGGAGCGAGTGACGGGAGGAGGAGGAGCCGGGACCCGGCGACACGGGAGCGGATTTAATGAGGAAATCTCCCCGGGCTGAACTCTGAAGTCCTGCTCGGACCTCCGGGGTGTCGGGAGGGTATTCCCCGCTGGATGTGTTGGGTCTGAGGGGGTTTGGAGGAGAAGTTTCCCCCTCCGATGACGGGGAACAGCACGATGAGCAGCGGCTACAGCAGCTTGGAGGAAGACTCGGAGGAGTACTTTTTCACGGCCAGAACCTCGTTCTTCAAAAAACCCAACGGGAAAGTCACAGAGAGCAAGGTAAACACCGAAAAACCCACTTTCCTGTCAAGAAGAACTTACTTTACCTGCTTCTGTCGTCCAGAGCCCCAACAGCTTCACAGTTCAACACTGAAGTCTGGTGGTCTCAGTTAAAGGGGGCGTTGCTCAGAACTTCAATCAGATTTTTACCCAAATTAAATTTTACTAGCTTCTATAAATAAATCTGTGTGTAGTGAAAGTCGATTCAAATGCATATTAAAATATTTACCATGCACTCTTAAATTCGGAATATATGTAGTTTGAAATGCTTTGAGATTATCCTGTGTTTTCCACCTTCTGGATTCACCTGTTGTGCCCCCGAGCTTCAGTCACCTTGAGAGGAGCTGCAGTGTGTGAAAGGATTATTATTAAATATTTTATCAAGTATAGTATAACTATGTGTTACATTTTAGATTTTGGCTCATCTCTAAAAAAAAAAAAAATCTTTATTTTTTTCCCCACCATTATCTCATTCCAACAATGGGATTTTAATGCGTTTTACTTTTTTGTCTATACAAACCTAAAATACAGTTTTTCTAATTCTTAACTTATTTCTTAAAATGTAATATTTTCCATTTCGGATCACATCTGTCACTTTTAAAGTTTAAAAAAAAAAAAAAAAAGTTTATTTTCTCAGTGAAACTCCTTTTAACTAAAATGAAATATTACACCTTTGTTTTACGCTTTATAGTTTTAGCTAATAAATCTTGAAAAGCAAAAATAGAATATCTCTCAAAATTAGTAAATAAAAATAAGTAATAATCTGCTTGTGATTTTTATCAGTTAATAAATCTTTTACTGAGTAATGCAATGAAACAAATTGTACAATATTTGGTCAACAATATGGAAACGCTCATTTAAATAAATTATAATGCAGAAAAAAGTGAATTAAACAGCAGTGCAGAAGAGTATTACAGCCATTTGTTTCCTCATTATTCACTCCCTAGTTTGTTTCTTTGTTTACATTTCAATCAGTTCCTGTTTTAATTAAATAGCTTTTCCATAAAGATTATGAAATCACAAAGAACCCTGGCGTGAAAGAAAAGTCACCCCCCCCACACACACACACACACACACACACACACACAGTCTGTTTGCAGCTTCTGCAGAAATGCTGAACTCCTTCACGTTCCCATAACAGCCTCTTACAACACTCCTCATTCCTCATGCCAGTGTGTGTGTGTGTGTGTGTGTGTGTGTGTGTGTGTGTGTGTGTCTGTGTGGTTGCACAATGTGGCCCTTACAGTGCCGCTACAAATGTCACGACCTGCGGTTTCTCAAGCTGTGGCTCCAGACCTGGAATGGGGCGCTGGCTGCAGGGCGGCTGTAATTATAAGTGTGTGTGTGTGTGTGTGTGTGTGTGTGTGTGTGTGTGTGTGTGTGTGTGTGTGTGTGTGTGTGTGTGTGTGTGTGTGTGTGTGTGTGTGTGTGATAAAATGACTGGCTGTGCATGGTGAAAACAGGAGCATTTCGAGCAAGGGTGCGCTTGGTTTATTCGTCAGGGACGTGGACTCTGCAGTCGGGACAAAACCATCTGCAAACATTAGAAAGTAAAAACAAACACCTGAAGCATTGGACATGTTATTCTGTGCCTCCCATGCTCATATCCTCAAATCCTCACATCCTCCCAGCCTCCCAGGATTCTGACGCAGCGTTCAGGCTGTCGAATCCTTTTATCGGACATCCTCTCCGTTTGACATCCCATAATGTTCATGATGTCTCGGTGTTTGGAGCCAAACAGCAGCTCGTAGATTCACTGTGACTCCTGTTGTTGCTAGTTTGGTGTTGTTACAGGATATTTGAAACAAGGAGAAATGTTTGGAAGTTGATGAGTTTTTGAAAAACTTCAAGAAGTGGACGATGCATTCAGGTGTGCTTGGAAAAAGTAGTAAATGAGAACGTTAATCCGTGAGCTTGATGGCTGGTCTGATGGGAGAGGTTCAGGACCAACAGTAGAGAGGACTCACTGGTGTCTCACACACACACACACACACACACACACACACACACACACACACACACACACACACACACACAGACTGCTTCAGGATGGTCAAACCAGGGAAATGAGATGTAGCTGAGGAGGATTTATCTGTGGAGTGGAGCAGGGTTTATGCCCTGGCCCCACACACACACACACACACACACACACACACACACTAACCTTTTCAGTGTGTGAATGGTGTTTCTGTCAGGAAATGTCACGCTGACCAGTGGGTCTGTGTGCAACTCATGTAAAATCATTTGAGGGTAATCCCACACACACACACACACACACACACACACACACACACACACACACACAGCTAAAGCAGCTCATCTTCAATTCAGATCATCCCGGCAGACTGCATGGATTCTGACTGTTGTACTGTTTTTGTCAGTGTGTCGTGATGGAACTCTGCACTCCTGTTGTTGGAGGGTTAATACACACACACACACACACACACACACACACACACACACACACACACACACACACACACACACACACACACACACACACACACACACACACACTCATGTGAGATTCAGGGGGTTTGAATGTCATGGTGAAGCGTGTGTTTGTAGTTTGAAGCTGCAGGACTGAGGCTCAATCTGATCTGATCTGATTGTGACTGTAATATCACATGTTGAAGTTTTTCTGGGCGCCAGCAGAGGATCAGTGTTTACATCTGCAGATGCAAATAATGAAATAAGGGAAAAGTTAATTTTACTCTTAATTCAAACTTTCACATTTTAGTTTTCTTTCACAGATCAGAGAATGTAAAGTGATCGCAGTTTTCACTTCCTCTTTCAACCAGACCATAGTGACATAGCCATCTCTAATTGTGTGGATGGATGGTTGGGTAGTTTTCGTTAACTTGTGAGCAGCTTCACATCAGAACTGGTGAAACCGAGCGGTTCCCCGCTGGCGGCCTGGTCAGGGTGTCCCGGTTCAGGACCGGTAACGGCTGTCAGGTGGAGCTCATCCTGCAGCCTCGCCTCGCTCCACGGTTCAGAAAGTGTCATGTGGTTTTCTCTGACTCCGTGTGTGTGTGTGTGTGTGTGTGTGTGTGTGTGTGTGTGTGTGTGTGTTGCGCTCCAGTGGGAACTCCACCTAGCACACCCAGTTTACCGTGAAGACGCTAATCTGTGACGAGCTGCTCTGTCCACGTTTCCTGGAACTTGAACTGTGGAGCGTCCTGAAAGCGGCGAACCAAACCAGTTTATTGAGAGCACAAATATTAAAAATGAGCGCGTGTCAAGATTGATTGCTGATTGGATCTCTGTGAAAAATACAATGAAAAGACTGAAATGTGACAGAGTGTGTGTCTCTGCTCTAGAAATGTGATTTATCGTGTGGAGGAAAGGAGTCAACAGACGGCGTGTTTCTGCTCTCTGACGGCCGCCATTTATCATTATGTCCTTATCTCCAAACTCAGCAACTCGATCACATGTTTACCTGATATCTTGTAGCCAGGTCACGAGTGTGTGTGTGTGTGTGTGTGTGCGCAGAGATCATCCTAATGGATTGTCGGCTCTGCAGCAGAGTTTATAATTTCAGTCTGGATTTATCTTTTTGAAAGCTCCTTTACGCTTTGTTTCAAGTGAGAACACTGAAGTTTCATTGTGTTCTTGTGTGTGTGTAGGGCTGTCGGGGTTAATTGCATTAATCTTGATTATTGTAGGGACAACTAAAGATTAATTGTTAAAGTCATTATTAATCTATTTCTCACTTTGAAAACTGTATTTTTGATGTAGACATTGCATTAAGTTGGTCTCACCACTTTGACGT
This sequence comes from Salarias fasciatus, assembly GCF_902148845.1. Lineage (NCBI taxonomy): Eukaryota > Metazoa > Chordata > Actinopteri > Blenniiformes > Blenniidae > Salarias > Salarias fasciatus. Next base: position 3,871,561 of record NC_043761.1, on the reverse strand, counting down.
GAGCTCCAGTCTGACCGTATTAACAGCACATTCCTCCTGTTTGCCCTCGTCCTCCTCCAGGTGTGTGTTTCCCTCCAGTCTGCTCCTTTCAGTGGCTTCCAGACAGTGTGTGTGTGTGTGTGTGTGTGTGTGTTGTTTTCTTTTGACTGAGAGGTTATTGTCTGCTGTTGACTTGATCTTTCGAGCCGAGTTTATCTGTCTGGAGGAGCAGCATGTTTTTTATCTTGGGGGTGATGGGGTGGGGGGGGGGGGTGTCTCCGGATGGACGGGGCAGATACTCATCTAGCCTGTCGGTCTTTTCTAACTTCACCTCAGCCCCGCCCAGCTGCTTTCTCTCTCACTCAGCTGGAATCCTGCCCAGCCTCACCGGGTTCGGCTCTTTAAACTGAATTCTTTCTGGTTTCCTCCTCGCCACCGAGTGTTTGGGACTTTTCGGAGCTTCGCTGGGTAAAATCAGGGCCTTTCCAGACCCGGTTCTGTCGTTTCCATGGTGACGCACATCGCTTTCAAAGCGTTGCCGTGTGGACGTGGAACACGCCAGAACGCGGTGTTTTCTCCCAAAGTCCGCCGCTGTTTCTCCACGTGAATCCTTTCCCTCGTTCCCCCTCTCCACACTTCCTTCCTACGCTCCTCTCTCTCTCTCTGCCCCCCCCCATCCTTGTCCATTCAGTGTCTTCCGTCTGTTCCCAGCTCTGCATCCTGTATCCACACCACCGAGGTCACCCAGCTCTCCGCTGCGCCACATGTACAGCTCATACACACCTTTTAGGACACACAGTGACATTCTGTGGTTAAAGTCGGTCTTCCCGCAGCCTGGCACACCAGGTGTGTGTTTGCTTTCAGTGCTCTCAGGTGACCTTTGACCCTTGCCTCACTGCCATGCCGACCGTAGTCACAGCCGGTGGAGTTTATCTGCTAAACAGGGACTCGCCTCTTACTTTTATGACTCGGGTGGAGTGTGGCGGCGACCTTTAACCTTTAAGGCAACACTCTTCAGGTGAATTCTGTGAAGTTCATTTTCATTTTCTTTTTTTTGACGGTATGTGTGTGTGTGTGTAATTTGTCCTCGGCAGGCCGTCTGCAGGTTATACAAAGCTCCTGTTGAAACTCCCTCCTCCTCCTCCTCCTCTTCCTCTTCCTCCTCCTCCTCCTCCTCCTCCTCTGGCGCTCTGCAGATCCAAACCAAACGTTTGACCGATGTTGTTGTTCGCCGCGCGGGCCGTGCTATCTCTCCAAACACACCCGGAGAGCCTTTATGCCTGGAAACACACACACACACACACTCGCACAGGGGCCTCACACTCGGCACGGCGTTGTGTTGTATAATAGGATAAATGCTCCTTTGAAGCGAGCCACCTGCGTCATGGAGACGGAGATGTGTGTCAGCAGAAAAGACTGTAAATACGCCGCGTCGGGATCGGTCGTAAAACGTGGAAACAGAACCGAGTGTTCCCGTCCCGATAATCAGAACCGCAGTTCCTTCCTTAAGCAGACCCTGGACTGTACAGGTCCTCCAGCCACCTGTGGCCTCATATCACAGGGTCAAAGGTCGGCGGGATGGAGCGGTGTCCTTGCTTCTGGAGATCATTAACGGAGAAGTCTTTCCTGTTTGTGTGTCTCGTGCCGCTCGGCTTCACTCGCAGTATGTATGTTGACCGTGTGCGGCTGTCTGGGTATTACATCATAGCCGTCGCAAAGGCCGCTCACCGGTCGCCGTCTGGCCGCTCACCCAATTTTTCAGTTGCAAGTTGTGTATGTGTGAACATCCAACTTTCACCAGAAGGTTCCAGAGGAGCGAGCTGGATCATTAGAGCTGTTTACAGGAAGTTGAACGGAGCGTGTGCAGAAAGCTGTGAGACGGCGTCCTCATTGAAGAGCTCATCTGGGAGCAGTTTGGGCCGGCTGTGATCTCCGGGACGCCGCCGTGTCCAGACCGCAGCACGCCGACCCCCCCGCCCGCCGCCGCCGTTTGAAGTGTGAGGAGAAAGTGGGAGTCAGATGAAGATAAATGAGCCGCTGGAGATGGAACCTTCTGCCGGGGCTCCGAGTTTTGCTGGGGGGGGGTCGCTGTTCTCTGGCTAAAGACGCCAGTGATGGAGCCTGAGCAGCGTCACTTCGATGGATGAAATCCTGAGAGTTCCAGGCTTCTTCAGGATTCTTCTCACCAACAGTGACTCCTGCAGATCAGCACATTTTCTGCTGATTCCTTTCAGGTCATCTGTTCTGCGATCTTCCTGCGTCGGCGTCGCCGTCGTGCCCAGCTGTTGGAATCATTCGCTTACCCACCCCCACCCCCACCCCCCACCGCCACCACCACCAACACCAGCAGAGTAAAAACATTCAAACCTCCATAATAAAGGAGTGAATTAAACACAGCTTCAGTAAACGGCGTTCCAGATGCACCACAACACGCCGTAATGGCGGGTTTCCACATAATGACGGGACAAAGACACTCAGACTCGCGTGTCAAATAACCCGGTGTGTGTGTCTGCGTGTGCGTGTGTGGGGTTTTCCACTGTTGCCGAGGCGACGGGCCGGTCCGACCACGTCGTGACTTGTCACTTATCTCCACGCTGGCAGCAGGACGTCTCTCAGGTTCTTTTATCAGACAGCCGGATTGTTTATGTTGTAAGACCAAGCGTCGCCATGGTAACGTCCCCTGTAGTTCAACATCCATCCGTCAGGAGAGACGGCTCTGTTTAAGTTTCATGGAGTGAAGAGCGTTATGGCCTTCAAAGACGCAGCGCTGAGCTGAAATTTTATCAAAAGTTTTTTAAGTGACGTCCTTCACGAGTTTTTCCGTTCAGGTTTCAGCAGATGAAGGTGGAGGCGTGCATCGAGGATGAGTCTGATCAGCAGTGTACTGTATGTCATCAGGCCTGGACATGCCTCCTCCTCCTCCTCCTCCTCCTCCCCCTCCTCCTCCTCCTCCTCCTCCTCCTCCTCCTCCTCCTCTTTTGTTTACATTCTTCCTTTAACTTCGGTTCATTAATAGACTGTCAGCCTGCGCACTGCAGCCAGGTTCAGTCCGTTTCTTTGATGACTCTGAGGAGACGGCCTGCAGACTCGCTGGACCTGGACCGGACGGACGCTCAGACGACGGGGCTGAGTGCGAGCGCGACGCCGGCTGCTGGCTGAGCCTCGTTTCATCCAAAACTCGACACAAACACTGATTCCTGAAACATGACTGAGATGCTCTGAGGTGTTGCTCATGCTGTAAACACGAGAGTCCGGAGCTGACGAGTGTGTGAGTGCGTGTTCACACCCCTGGTTATCACCTCAGTGCTGTGGAGGAGTGGCACGTCGCTCCGCAGGTCACTGGGTCATGAACTCGTCAGGTCCGGCTGCCGTGTTGCTTCACTCAGTGTGGCTGAATGAAGTGGATGGACTCGTCTGGGAGTGGTTCTGAAAGAACGGGCGGTGGAGGCCGTGGAGCGACGGTGTCTAAATATGCCGCCGCCTCAGCTGCTCTCTGAGTGTTGGAAGTGGAATTGTCTTGTAGAAACAGGAGAGATGAGGACAGAGTCCTGACGGTGGCAGTGATCAGTGTCCCAGGTTTCATCACCTCTGCTCACTCATTCTGACTCACTGTGATCTCTTCCTCCTCCTCCTCTTCATCACCTTTGTGTCAGGACCAGGGCTGCAGGTTTGGTTGACTCCACTGCGCTGGACTCGAACCGTGTCTCCACGTGGTCTGACTGGTTTAGCCTGCAGCCTCCAGAACTCGCTCAGCTGGAGCGCTACCTTTCGCGTTTTCACTCAGAGTGGTTAACGTGAATGAGGCGTCAGGCTGACTTTGTGTTTCCGGTGGATTCTCCTCTTCGGACGTTTCGGTTTGTGCCTGAAGGCTCTGAAGAGTGAAAGTCTGTATCGTCTTCTGTTTCTCCTCCTGCTCTGATCTATAACCTTTACAGTTCCATTATCGTTCACATTTATAATTTCATGAAGACAAAAAGCTCAAAACAAGGCTGTACAGATTCTTGTCAGTGCAGCAGATTGTCTGTAAAAGTTCTGAAATCCTGATTTATGGGGCAGCATGTTGTTTGCTGAATAAGCAGTTTCTGTCCAGCTGACTGTGGACTCGGCGGGAGTCAGACGGCGCTCTGCAGACAGGAGCGTCCGTCAGCCGGTCCACTCCGGGACCAGAGAGGGTTTGTGTCCGTCGGCAGAGGGAAAGGTGTGAGCTGTTCTCCAGCGTTAATGAGCCGCCGTGCTCGTGTTGTGCCCGCTAGAGCAGGAATGCCGAGAGGAAAGGTGTGGCCGCCCTCCACTTCCCCCCACGGAGTCCAGAGGAAGCAACACTGAGAGAGGGTGTGGAGGGGGGGTCACCGAGGCACCACCCCAGAGAGAAAACACATCTTAAAGGAGAACTAAGGTTCCAGAATGATCAGAAATGGGGATTATTTCCATCTTCTTTATTCTCCGTTTAAATGACTGCTGCCTGTCACCGAGCTGTCCTCTGGGATCCTCCGGCTGTCGTACGTCACGGCGCCGTTATGGACGCTTTCATCATTAAACTGAACACAGGAACAGAAATAAAGTTGGACTTTCAAGTCCCTAAAAAAGTAGGTTAGGCCCGAGTTAGATCATCATGTTTAGTCTGCCTGGAGTACACACACACACACACACAGAGGGGGGACGTCATGTCTTTCCGGGGGGGTGCAGACGGTGTGGCAGAGCCAAACAAAGACAGGAATGCTGCAGGTGTGTGTGATTAAAGACATGAGGGCAGGAACAAAGTGGACGTGAACAGAGGAGCTGTTTCTGGAGATGAGATCAGGAGATGATGAAGAATGATAGAAATCTTCCTCTTCCTCTTCTTCTCTGAGAGTGTCTGAGTTTTTGTTTTTTTTATTGCTACACAAGTAGCATGAAAGTGGAAAGAGCATGCTAAACGAAACTGAAGGAAGAGTGTTGGTGGATTAACGTGGATCACGACGAACAAGACGTTGAGAGTGACTGTTTGTGGAATAGTTTTGGAGCTGTTGATGGGTCCGGTCTCCCTGGTCCTGCTTCGGCGGGAGGATCTGAAACAGGAACATGAGCTCAGTGTGTTGCTGCTTGTTGGGACTCGTTTTAACCCTCTCAGTTCTGGAAATGAGCTCTTGGCACTCTCAGTGGACGCACGTGGATCAGCGCCCATCCCATGGTTCTGCCTGCTGTCCTGAAGTCTTCCCACCTCACTACACACACACACACACACACACACACACACACGTGCACACAGATGACGACATTGTCAGAGTGTGTGTCCCCCCCACTCCCCTCGCCTCTCTGTGCGACCAGGTAATCTGCTTACCTGCCACTTCCTGTTAATGAGCTTAGACCGGGGTGACCTGCGCATGCTTCAGGTCAGCTGTGATCATGAAACACGGTCCGGGTCAACGTCGGAAGCGGCCCGAGGAGCGTGGGCGCCGGGATTCTCAGCCTGAACGTAGATCTGCGTGTGACAGAAGAGCGGAGCAGCTCGCTCTAGAGTCGTGACATCTGGCAGCTCTGGTCGCTACGTGGCGGTCAGAGGACACACACATCAGTGCTACACTCCTCATCTGGAGGGTGCGTTCATGCCGTACTGGCACCTCGTCTCCCCCCCCCCCCCGAGCAGTGTGTGTGTGTGTGTGTGTGTGTGTGTGTGTTCTCCATAAAAGGGTGTGTGTGCCTCTGAAGCCTCCCTGGATTCTGCACTGAGTGTGACTGAGTGGTTTTTAATAGCTGAGCAGCAGAGCCGCGTTATGCCCATGTAAGCACCGGCTCCGGCGGGGAAGTCGAGTCCTTGTGGTACGCTGCACATCCCGAAGGCATCAGGTCTGAACCCCAGGAAGAGCTTCTTCTGAACTGTGGGAGTAGGCCACAGGGAGATCGTGCAAACTTCCGACGGACCTGATGATGCTCACCTTCAAATCACAGGAACCTAGAACCTGGACCCTGGAGCCGGGGGCCCAACAGTTTACACCTGGCTTGATTTATGAGGATGTGTGGATCTGATATGAGGGTCGGAGGATCGGAGCCGTGGGAGGATCTGATTTGAGTCGTGGTTCTACCAGTTCAAAGCTTCTTGACCATCTCTGAGCCCAGCAGAGCTCTCTTCCTGATCACGATGTCCTCCGTGTCTTCATGAGACTGAAATTACAATTTTTTACAGATTCTTTAATCCTGGTGGGATTAAGGTAGAAGACGCCTGGCATCAGCCTGCAGTGAACAGATGTGAGCACATCTGTCAGTCAGCTGCTCTCCGTCTTCTGCAGTTATTTATGCTCCACCGCGGACACACAGCGAAGCCTCTGCCGCGGTTCACACACACATATGTGTGTGTGTGTGTGTGTCCACGTGGCCTCCAGCCTCTCCAGCTGAACCGGCTCTGTGTTTTCACTGGCAGCTCCTCCTCCAGCAGGACGTTTTCCTCTAAAATTAGAAGTCATTCGCTGAGCACGAGGCTGTCACAGATTTTAAAAGGTGTGTTTTAGTGTGGAGCCTCCAGCGCCGAGGGCGGTTCCCCTCCAGCATCCCTTCACACACCGTGAAATCCCGGTGTCACACTCTTCATCCTCGCCCTCCCGGTTCTGTCAGAAGTGGAGGATTTGTGAAATGTGTGTCACGCTTTCAGATACGTTCGGCTCCAGAGAACGTCGGTCTCTGTTCACACAGTGTGTCATGATATCGGGAATCTGCTGCGTGGCTCTTTTTCCTCCTCGTCACACGGAGCCTCCATGAAGCTCTTGACTTTGGAACGTTTGATAAAGAAAGTAGAACCTCTGCACTGGAATGCGCCGTCTTCAGGGAGCTTTTATGTTTCCGTTTCCACGACAAAGACGCTCAGTCATTGAACAGGTACTCCTCTGTTCTCCGTGTTCTGCGTTGTTAATGTTTAGAGTGTGTCGTTCTCCGTGGTTATATCTACTATCAACTTATATCAACTAGTGGACGGACCGGGGAACTGCATTAGGGTTTCAGAATGTTGATGTGGAAACGCTAAACTTTTCTGGAACAAAACTGAAAAATCGATGCGTTTTCATTTGGATCGTCGTCATGGAAACGGGGTCTTTGTGGTTGTCAGAGCTCGTCTGGAGGGTTTCCAGCAGAACCGGGTCTTAATGAATCAATAGATGAAATAGGGCCGTCCTCCTCTGGCAGTGTGTTGGTTCTGGTGTTCTCCTCTGACCTGGTGTTTGTTCCTCAGGATGTGGAGAAAGAGAGGGAGCTGAGGACGGAGCTGAGCCGGGAGGAGATCGGCCTGAGGATCGATCAGTACAACTCTCGGACTACAGACCACCTGAAGATGACCCTGGTGAGTTCAGGAGCGGCGCGTCTGCCGAGGGGGCGGTTCGATTCCCTCCGAGCTCCCAGCATTCCTCAGCGCTCGCATCACTCTGTTCCTGCCATTGTTCTGCTGCTTCACCTTCACTCCTCCGTCTGTATCACCTCCAGCTCAGCTTTCATGTTCTGGGGTTCAAGGTGTCGGTGAGAAACAGAACCTCCAGGGTACACCCCCCTCACACCCCCACACACACCCCACACACACCCCCACACACACCCCACCCCCCCTTCTATGTACAGGGGTTGTTTTTCTTTGTTCTCCTGGCCCTGCTTCATATGTTGGGAGCGTTGTGTGGTTGATAGTTTTAATGTGGGAGATTTATATCTGTGTTCTTCACTTTTTATTCTGGCTGATATGCGTCTACACTGCAGGAGGACAAGTGAGACGGTGCAGAATTTACAATAAAGCTCACTTTGACTTCTCCTCTAGCTGTTGCATTATGGGTGATTTTCCCAACTCTCCCGTGCCTTTGATGCTACTGTGTTAGCAGCCGGTTAGCTTAGCTTTCATGGCAGCATCACCGATCTGTATTGTTGTGTCCAAAACTCTGAAGAAACTTGTTTTTTTACCGTTTCTTGGGAATCGGGTCTGATCGGAGCCTCCGTTGGGCCGGTTTTGGCCCACGGTCCTCATGTTTGACACCGGGAACTGAGGAACTCGGCACCGTTCTAAAAGGAAGTTCAATTATTTCCAGCATCTGGTGTTTGGCTCCTGTTTCCACTCAGCGTGTGAGGAAGTGAGAGCTTCACGCTGCTGCAGCTCCATGTGCAGTCATGAGGTTTGAACGCTGTTCCTGTGAGAGGGACCGTCGGCCCGCAGGGCGCTCCACTGTCGCATGGCCACATCAGCCAGCAGGGCACATCTTGACTGTTTCCAATAAGGAGAACTCATGTCCAGTTGATGGTTCCTTAGCTCCTCTGTGGGCGGCTCGGCTGCGGGACCCTGGTTTGAATCCCTGCAGGAAGCGGCCTCTGTGCCTCACCAGCTCCTTCGTCCGCCGTTGTTCTTTCAGGGATCGACGGGTGTGTACACCGGGTTCATCAAAGTCCAGATGGACCTGAGGAGGCCGGTGACGGTGCGGGGGGGCCCGAGGGGGCCCGGCGGGGCCGTGATGGGGGAGGCCTTCTATCTGCCCCGAGGAGTCAGCAACACGCTGCACATCAGCTCCAATAACACAGTCCGACAGGTGGTGCACACACACACACACACACACACTGAGTGAATTAGAGTGTGCTGACAGCAGTTTAATTTCGTTACCTGGAGGTTTGCTGGGTTCGGTGTGTCAGAGTTCTGCTGCTGCTGCTTTGGTTGCAGTCAGTCCACTGACCGCACCGCAACACCACATCCTCACCGAGGCTCCGGGAAGCACCGATACCACGCCGGTATCAGCTCCCACAATGCACAGAGCACCGGTAAAAGGTCCTCCATACGCCGCGTCCAGTATTGCTTGACGTCTTCATTCAGCTTCAGCAGCAGGAGTCAAGTTTCAGGCTCACAAACCAGTAATGCTGCATGCTGAACATGATGAAAATCTGACTCATTCACTCATTCACAGCTCGGTCCCTCGGGCCAGTGTGAAGCTGGGCACTGGGATTTTCCAGGAAGCTGATCACAACATGAATCACAGCGCCAATCACGTCAATCACAGCATGAATCACACACACAACACACTCCTGAAGCTTCAGTTATTGATCAGAGTCCGCTCTGCGTTTTATTGTTTTCTTTCCAGGTCATCGTCGCGCTGCTGAACAAGTTCACTGTTGCCGACAACCCCGCCAAGTACGCCCTGTACAAACGCTACCGGAGAGAGGAGCAGGGTGAGACTGTGTGTGTGTGTGTGTGGGTGTGTGTCCCCGTGTCCACAGGGCTCTCCCCACTATAACGACTCATCAGGAATACACACACACACATAACACTCGTGCAGTGTGTATAAATACAGCACCTCCAGACTGAAGCAGCTGTTGGAGGTTCGATGCTCCCAGATCATCTTTCACTTCGGCTCTGGTCTCAGATTACAGATTAAAAACAGATTACAGGCCTCGTGTGAATGAAAGGCTGCAGCTTGAAGCATCTGACTGGCTTCTCACTAAACTTCATGGAGATTCATTTGTTTGAGGGAATGTTGCGTCCTGACTGACGGAGACAGAATGAAAGGAGTGACGGCGGAGTCCGGAGGCTTTATCGAGCTGCTGGAACATGAAGAGTCTCTGACTCTGCTTCATGTTCAGACTGCGCTCAGTTCACGAGGAGAATCGAAATTTACGAATGTAACTACGGTTCTGCAGTCGGGCGGACGGCGCTCTGGCATTCAGAATAGTCGGTCTAACAGGCTCCAGACAGCTGCTCAGCAGCGGTTCGGGTGAGGGTCGGGACCGTTGGTGCCGTCCCGCACAGACCGCCATCCCCGCACTGCGCCGCCGTGACGAGCGTCTGTTGTGGCGGCGGGTCTAGTGTCCACCAGTTGTTTTGGGCAGGAGGAAGTAAGTGTATAGGGATGAAAAAGAACTTGCACAAACTGTGTGTGTGTGTGTGTGTGTGTGTGTTGCAGTGTACGTGTGTAAGCTGGCGGACGGCGAGCAGCCGCTGTTCCTCCGTCTGATGGCGGGCCCCGACCCCGACACGCTGAGCTTCGTCCTGAGAGAGCAGCAGACCGGAGAGGTCATGGTGAGCGCGCGCACACACTCACACACACTATCAAACACTCCAACGCTCTTCCTCATCCTCGTCCTCCTCTTCCTCAGTGGGACGCCTTCTCCATCCCCGAGCTGAGGAACTTCCTGCGGATCCTGGAGAAGGAGGAGGAGGAGCAGAGGGAGGCGGTGATTCGCCGCTACGCCCTCTACAGGCAGAGACTGATGGAGGCGCTGACAGAGGCAAGGGGGCCGTCTTAGAGGCTCCGCCCCCTCCCGTACCGAACGGCTGCCCCCTACAGGCACAGGGCGGCAGTGAACCTTGATGTGAACTCATGAGAGACGATGCGGTTCATCAGCTCTGGACGGAGGGATGATGGCGCTCTGGGTGGAGGGATGAACTCTCAGAGCTGAAATATACCAAAGATTGACTCATCGTGCCAAAATCACTGGTTCATCCTTCACAACCCTCTTCTCTCCTGATTCATGGAGTCATCGGACCCCCCTCATCCCCCCCGACTCCTCCTCTTTTTCGTCCTTTAAAGACGCCGTTTGTCATTGCAGTAGTTCCACAGGGATCCAGAGGGGGGCAGCAGTGAGCAGCTCCACACTGTTTGCTTTGAAAGATGAAATCAGTTTTTTCTTTTCCTCGGTTGAACTTCAGATTCCTGACCTTCAAGCTGACAGACTGCGGCTTTAAACAGATGGTTTTATTTTATTTAAGTTGTTTTCATTGTCTGTAAATATTGTTTTCTCGTTTTAATTTATGTGCTGAAGCTCCTCCTTATTCTGAGGCTTTTTTAACAGTCTTATTTTTCTTTATATGACAGGCGGAGGAACAATCGGAGAAGAGTTTGACTACTAGATGACGCGCACACACACACACACACACACACACACACACACACACACACACACACACACACACACACACACACACACTCGCAGTCTGAAATGGGCCAAACGCTTTATTTTTTTACATTTAAATATTAAAATGTTTTTTTTTCTTTTTATTCTTTAATGTGAACAAAATTATGATAAAGTAACAAATGATATAAATTCACACTATTTTTATATAGTTTAAAGGAAGAAAAACATTTTTATTTATAATCACCAGTTTATCTTCACTTTAATTCACTTTATATTTATTTCATAGTTTTAGAGAATTTATAGCAAAATAGATTTATTAAAACATTATTGAAATAGTTCAGGTTATTATTGATATTGATATTTCAGATATTTTATTTAATATTTTCCTGGTTTTAAAATCAAAGTTTATTGAGTAGTAAGATATTTTATCGTTGAAGATTTTTTTTTAATTTCTATTTTTAAAAAATCCTAATAAACTGAAATATTTTTGTTGTATTTTTTTAATCAATCATCACTTATGATTACTTAAGAGTTTCTTTATGGTTTTTATCATAAGTCAGTTTGTGAGGAAAGAAAATTATAGCAATAACTTCCTATTTTAAAATGAACGTTTCATCTCTAAACCACTTTTGGCTCATTTCAGACTCCGTCCTGCCAGAGGGGGTCCAGGGGGTTCGAAACGGCCCAGAGTTCAGGTTCAGTAGGTTTTTAGTCTTTAGGGGAAAAGTGAAGGTGAAGGAGGTGGGTGGAAGTAGAAGTGGGTGGAGGAGGAGGAGGTGGAGATCAAAACGACCAAAGAAAGCAGCTTTAAGGAGTCCGGTTCTGCTCGGGAGGGTTTCAAACGTCACTCTGGGTCGAATGAGGCTTTAATCGATCTGACCTTTGACCTCCGATCAGACCGGTGAGATTCAGACTGGAACCAGGAAGTGGAAGTATTGAGATGAGTGGAAACAGGAAGTGAGGGGAGAGGTGGAGGAGCGGACCGAATCAGGCGGACGTCCACAGGAAAGACTGCAAAGCATGCTGGGAGTTATTTCAGCTTTAGTGGAAGAAGAGCAGCCAGGACTTCCTGTTTGCCGTGTTTTGGCGCCATCTAGTGGTCAAACTGATGGTCTTCTCTTTATGTGTCAGATTTCTTCAAACTGAACCAAAGACGTGTTTCCGGTGAGGCCCGGAGGAGCGAACTGCGTTGTCACAAATCTACATTCAGAGTTTATTTCAAGGTTTTTCGCGTCATGACGGACTTTATTTGACGTTAGTTACACTGGCTGATCGTCCGGACGCAACACGAAGCCTGGAGTCCGACAAACTGTGAGATTAAAGGGAAATTAAGCTAAATGTCTGGATTATTATCAGAGTCCATGGAAGATTATTACTGTGTTGCATCATGGGAAATGTAGTCCTTCAAAGTAAAGCTTTACAGCATCCAGGTATTTCTCTTTTTCTGGTTTATAAAAATTAAAAATTACAACATTCAGTTATCGGACTCATTTGTTTTTTTGATTTCCACTTGGTCTTTTTATTCATTACATCATTTTCACTGAGTTCAAAAACTGTTTTCACTTTTTTGCTGCTAAAATAAAAAAAAACAAAAATCTTTCAAAACATAGAAATTTCACCGGCAAATATTAAATATCCCTCAAATTATACAAGTTTCCATAGAAATAATTCAGAATTGAAATTTGGAAAGAGCAAATAAATGTTTTGAAAAATAAACACGAAAAAAAAGATTAAATTGTAAAAAACATGAAACATTAACAAATTATCTTAAAATTTTTGGGATTTTCTGAATTGTTTTTGCAAGAAATGTCAAAAAAATTAAAAATATTAGAAAGACTGAGTTGAAATATCTGTCAGTGAAGTTTATTTTGAAGAATGTCATGTCTTTGTTGCCTCCATCTCCATGTGAACAGTTTGTGCACTTGTTTAAAAAAGTTGTTCTGTCCAGATAATGTTTGAAATCTTTTTTTTTTTTTTTCGGAGCACTTTAATGAGTTCAGGGAACACGGGTTTTCATTTGAACCCTCTGGTTCTGTATCAGATGAGCCTGAGTCATTGATCCTGGATCAATGAATCCTTCTTTTGTGCAACCGGCCCCTGGAGGACGACGCCCTCTTCGTCTCTCCTTTGTTTTTCCAGCCTGGCGTCTGTTTTCCTCTGCAGGTCGAACTCCTCCAATAAAACTCAAAGCTCCACTGCTCCGTCGTGTCTGTGTGTTTTCAGGTTTTCTGGTGTGTTTGAGGTCAGAGGTCAAATAATCTGGTTTAAAAAAACATTTTAAACCTTATAAATGAAACGTTATGAAGATTATTGGATTTAAAAGCCCCAGTTAACAATCTTCATCATCATTCGGAACAGTTTTAGCTTTTTTAAAATATGGTTTATTCACATAACAAGTGTTCGAGCCTTTTTTAGATGTTTTCCACCAATATTTACATTTATTTACTTGTTTAAACCTTCAAACTTTTTTGAAATCTTTCTGTTTTGAAGCTGTTTTCACCATTTTCCATAATTTGAGTGTTTTTTGAATCGACCTTCTGCTGCTGAAGCGATCAAAGCTCTTTATTTGGTTCTGTCCACTTTCTATTGTGTGTCTGAGCAGTTTGGAACACAGTGGAGCTCCGAGCTCCTCCTCCTGTCCTCCGCCTGACCCCGGGGGGGGGGGGGGGGGGGGGGGTTGTGGGGGGGTTTGAGGAGGACTTCAGCCCAGACAGGAAACAGCTTGAACCTCTTTCAAAGGAAAAAAAAAATCATCATTCTTTTAACCTTCTTAAGCAGATTTTTTGCTTAATTGGCAATTTTTTTAAATACAGTTTCAGCTGTTTTGACATAATTTGCAGTTTGTTCAACTTTTTAACCATTTCAGGAATTTTCGACTTTAACTCTGTAAAAAGTCTTTTGCAGCTTTTACTATTGCAGCAACATTTTTGTTTGTAATGTATTTAGCCTTTATCCATTTTTTTTTACATTTTCCAACAGTTTCAGCCTTTTCTAACCATTTAATAAACTGTTTTAGCTTCTTTCTAAACAGTAGTACAGTTTTAGCTGTTTAATATTGCAGTTTTACCATTTTAGTTATTTGAACCATTTTTACCCATTTTGTTCTTTTCTGAGTTTCAGCATTTTTTGACATATTCAGCAGTTACAAATTTCTTTTGCTAGTTTTATTTTTACATATTTAGAGGTTTTCGTCATTTTTTTCAGCCATCTTGAAGCATTTTATTTTTTAATCTGTTTTGTACTTTCATATTAACTTTTTGATATTTAAATTTCAACTCTTGATCCCTCTGAGTCTTTTGATTCTGAGACTTTATGGAGAGTTTGATTAATCCGATAAATTAAATTCAGCCAAAAGGAAAAGTTTTCTGATTTTAAACTGAGATTTAAAAGTTGAGATTTAAAAGTTGATTTGAAAGTTTCTTTTGTACTAATTAAAAAACGTGAAAACTTTTCTGAAGAGACAAAACTACATAAAATCTCTCCCAGGCAGTTTCACATTTCTGAGGTTTTTCCTGGAAACGGAGAAGCTCTTATTGTGAAGGTCCACGCAGGACGCGCTCGCCCCCTTTGAGCAGCGTGAGCGCGCGCGGAGGTTTGAGTCGCTGTGGACGAGCCGGAGGAGCCGCGCGCGGAGAGCTGATCGACATGTGAGTCAAAAGATTCGATTTGATTGCTTCTGATCGGGAATTAATAGTTCGCAAAGTAGGTCAAAGGTCACCGGAAATTCACCGGAAGCACTCCGAAGAGCATTCTATTTTGGCAGTGTCCGCTCGAGCTGGAAAAGCGTCAAAAAATCTCATTGAAATAAAAAAAAAAATGCTTCTAATCTTCACTGACCTCGACATAAGGGGTTTTAAAAAACTTTTAAATGTCTGTTTGGAGATTTAAGAACCTTTTTAAAACCTTTAAATGTTTTTTTTTTCCAGGAGCTTCTGTTGTCTGTTTTATGACTTTATTTAGCAAATATCCTCAAAAAATGCCCTCAAAATGTTCTGAAAATCAGAATTCTAATTTAAAAAATCTTTTTAGATTTTAGGATTAAAATTATGTGACGTTCGTAATAAGAACTTCTTTATTTGATTTTAGTTTTAATTGTTTGTGAGTCTGTGTTGTGATGGTGCGTTCAGGGCCCTGTGGTTGATCAATACTTCTGGTTAAAGTGTGTTTTCTGTGCGTCTCTTATCAGTTAAGCCTTTCTGGAGATACGAAGCATGAAAGTCGATCACAGCGTGAACGCAGTGATGAGATAAAGAGTTTATATTTAAAGAAACGTGGCTGTAAAATGGGACACAGCAGCAACACGTTTTTTTCTGTTTTCAGTGTTGAAGTTTTTCAAATTTGAAGTTTCTGTATTTAAAGAAGTTTTATTCCTGATTCCACACACCAGATCAGCATTCAGTGTTTTCCTTCACATATGAAGGATTCATTAGAAACCTGAGAGCTCTCACACAGGGTCAAAGGTCACTGCAGCCTATGCAGATAGCAGCAGAACTGAACCGCTCTGCAGTAAAATGCCTGTTTTTTTACATCATCATGCAGAAAAGTGTCTTTTCTATCTTTTCATTAGTTAGTTTCTTCCAAACTGGTGATTTTCATTGATGACAGTCAGGAAGAAAACCTTCGAGCCGAACGATATGAACTGAATCCATCATTATTTTAATATTAATGTTCACATTATTATCTTCTCAGGAGATGTACTGAAACTCTGAGGGTCGTTCTTAGAAGAGGATTAAATGGCTAAAATATGTCTGAATGAGAGCTGCAGGCAGATCAACGCACTTCAGTGTGATTGAGTATTAATCTCATCTCTTCCCTTGCCTGGTTCCCCTGCCTCAGGTTCTCCTGGCTCGGGTTCTGGAGGCGGTCCCTCTTGGTGGCGCTGCTGGCTGTTTCCGCTGGACTCTACCTGCTGCCGTCTCCCATCGACCCGAAGCCGCACCGGTGAGCGTTTGGTTTTCATCTCAGTCACGAGTCTGACGAGGAGAGAAGCTTCATCCTCCGACCCCTGACCTCAGGTTGAAGGGGCCTCCTCCGGCCCTCGAGGGCCCGCTGGCCGTCAACACGCGGCTGCAGGCGGGCCGCAGGCTGTTCGCCGGGGAGCTGCACGGACCAGAATCCTTCACTGCGGACCAGGACGGTGAGCCGGCCTCGCTGGGAGCCGATCAGAACGCTGCGTTCAGCTTCAGGGCTCAAAGTCTCACATGTTTCTGCTCTGCTACAGTTTAGATTAATTAAAAAAACATTTAAATATCAAGAAGGAAGAGAAACAGGAGGATCAACCAGCGAGACGGTGAAAAGAGAGTGGAAGCAAACTGTAGCTCAGAGATGAAATTAAAGGCTTCATCACTCAAGTTCGAATTAATACAGTGACAAAGACTGATTTACATAAAATGCACAAAACCAGTGGTGTGTGTGTGTGTGTGTGTGTGTGTGTGTGTGTGTGTGTGTGTGTGTGTGTGTGTCTCAGGTAATGTGTACACGGGGACGGTGGACGGGAAGCTGTGGCGGATCGGTCCTGATGACAGCCTCACACTCATCACACATATGGGACAGAATCTGCCTGAATGCGGTTCGAGTTTTTCAAATTAAAACTCAAGGACACAACTCTGACGCTGTTTTTGAAGTGTGTGTGTCTCTGTGTGTGTGTGTGTGTGTGTGCTTGCAGGCAGAAGCTCTGACCTGGAGCCGCTATGCGGCCGCCCTCACGGCGTCCGTCTGGACCGCGGCGGTCAGCTGATCGTGGCCGACTCCTACCTGGGTCTGCACAGCGTGGACCCCCACAGCGGAGAGAAGACCCTCCTGCTGGCCAACTCACAGGGTAAACTCAGCCTACCAGTCAGAACTGAGGGCATAATCCCAGCTTCCACTGAGGGAATATGGTGGACCTACAAGTCTAAACTGAGGGCATTAAACCCTTCATCATTCTTAATCTAAGCGGAGGAGGAGACATTTACACACACACACACACACACATCATTGTGTAACCTGGATCTCAAAGTAATCAGATTACAGCTGGAGCTCTTCTGTTGTCCTCTCAGGCGCCGGCGGCGTTCCCTTCGCTTTTCTCAACGGTTTGGAGATTTCCTCCCAAACCGGGATAATTTACTTCACCGACTCGTCCAGTCGCTGGGGACGAAGACACGTCAAACTGGAGGTGAGACCAGGAAGAGGAGGGAGGAGGGGCGGGTTTAATCCGGGATCCTCCATTCAGGAGCAGGTTTAATTCAGGATCATCCAATCAGGGGCAGGTTTAATCCTGGATTTTCCAATCAAAAATAATTTTTTTCTTTTCAGGCTTTTTACACTTGTGGAGCAGAAGTAAGGTCAGAGTGTGTGTGTGTGTGTGTGTGTGTGTTCCAGGTGATCGAGCTCAACGCTCTCGGTCGTCTCCTCTCCTTCGATCCTCGGACTCGAACCGTCAACGTTCTGCTGGATTCGCTCTTCATGCCGAACGGCATCGCGCTGTCGCCGGACGAAGACTTCCTGCTGCTGGCAGAGACCAGCATGGGGCGGATCCTGAGGTACACACACACACACACACTCACACACACACACAATCTGCTGATGTGTGTGTGTGTCCAGGTATTGGCTGAAGGGACCTCAGGCCGGCTCCTCGGAGGTCGTCCTTGACAACATGATCGGTTACCCCGACAACATCCGCCTCAGCGACCACGGGACCTTCCTGGTCGGCATAACGACGCCTCGCTTCCGGAGGCCGCTGCCGCCCTTCCTGGACCTGATCGCTCCGTACCCGGCGCTCAAACGCTTCCTGGCCAAGGTGAGGAGTGACGCAGCGGCGCCCCCGGCGGTCCTGCCTGGAGCTGCAGGCGGACGGTTTGAAACGTCGCCTGTCTCTGTGTCTGCAGCTGGTTCCTCTCAGCTGGTACAACCTGCTGCTGCCGCGCTACGCTCTGGTCCTGGAGCTGGGACCGGACGGGGAGGTCGTGGGGTCACTGCACGACCCCGAGGGCCGCCTGACCTGGGCCATCAGCGACGTGTTCCAGCACCGGGGGAGGACCTACCTGGGCAGCACCGACCTGCCCTTCCTGCCCGTGCTGGAGAGTGACCGGCGGTAAAAATGTTTCTAACATTTTAGTCGCAGCGCGCAGTCAGAACTCATGTTTTCCCACAACTAGTGATTGATTGTTGATTGTTTATCTGAAGACTTGCAGCGTGACGACCATCTGCCGAACAGACGGAATGTTTTAATCCTAGAGTCTGTTCAGACTTTAACTCTGAAGGAACGTTTCACCAGACTGAAAGTTGTTTTTCGAGAAGAAACTGTTTTAATTCTGTTCTTTAAATCTGCTCTTCTTACTGCGTTTAGTGAAATCAGATCAGTTTCATGGTTTTAAAGGTGGAGAAGAGTCCAGACGTTCACCACTCGACATGCTGAGAGGTTAAATAAATCTTTTTGTAAGAGTTAATCTGGTTCAATTAATGTAGAGATAACTGCTACGATCAATTAATCATGAAGAATAGAAACCGTTAAAGTAGCATCTCTCGTCCAGTGAGGAAAAGTCAAAACACTGAAATGTGATTTATGTCTGATTTCAATGTTTTCGAGTCAGCAAAGAGAAATTACATCCAGTTTTTTTTTCTGTTTTTTTGTATATTGAAAAATAGTGTATTTTTTTGACATTATGATCTCAATAAATATTTAAAGGAACAAAAAAACAGAAATCAGTGACTTTTTGAGATCGACTTAAAAAAATATATTTATATATTCACATTGCTTTTTAATGTCTTTGCCGTCAAAAAAATATGTAATCTATAATATCGTCATCATGAGACATTTTATACTTCAGATATGTATCCAAGAACAGTGAAATATTAAAAAAAGAAATTTAATTAATTATTAAACATTATTAGGGGGAAAATGTGTTTTGTTTAAATTAAAATGTGACTTAAAAATCCTGTGGTCACTAAACCAGCCCCCCTACAGCCCCTGGTCTTACTGAACCAGACCCCCTCCAACCCCGAGCCGCACCTGTAAAATCTGTCCTTTAATCTGAACAGAACCGGGGACAAGGGGAAACTCTGCTGGAGTCCAACATGCACCAGATACAGGTCTGACTTACTGCTGGCAATGTGGAGTGTGATCCCCCTGGAGTTGGAACTCACCCTCGGGTCCCCCTTTTTTAATCAGGGGACCCACCACCCCGGTCTGTCCATCCAGAGGTGCTGTCCCTGATCGACACGTGATGTTACAGAGACGGGTCAACCAAGACAGT
Source organism: Salarias fasciatus (assembly GCF_902148845.1). Lineage (NCBI taxonomy): Eukaryota > Metazoa > Chordata > Actinopteri > Blenniiformes > Blenniidae > Salarias > Salarias fasciatus. The sequence continues at coordinate 3,852,512 of NC_043761.1, read as the reverse complement.
CCCTGCACATCCAGGGCCTCAAAGGTGCATTAAGGAGGTTTTCAACCTTAAAAATACTTATTTTCCACCATAAATATGTTAGACATTTTTAATGATGTGTACAATGCGCCCTGACATATTCATTTTAAGTACCGCTAACAGCGCTAAATTGTCACTTGAAAGTTGCAGTGTCGGTCCAGCACCAGAATTTTTTGGGGGAGAATTTGAAAGCAATGACGTAATGCGCGCTCCGGCTGGCCTGATGGAGTTAGGTTTCGTTTTGTCCGCCATTACTCCGCCAGATGCTTAGTGAGCAACAACTGAGCAGGATCTTCCAGAAAGTCAGAACAGACTGGCTTCTAGCACTGCCACAGCTCCACACAGACTCCACCAGGGAAAAGAAACTTAAATCTTACTCAAGCGCTACTAAACGAGCGAGGAAGGAGTTCCTCTCTTCCGTGCACACGAGCCACAGGAACGAGTTTTTCACTAAGCTGCATTACGCCCAAGGCCTGCAGGGGGCGCTGTTTCGCCATAAAACGTGCAAACTCCTTAATGCACCTTTAAGGGACTCGGGGCAAATCTCATCCACCCCCGGTGCCTTGCCACCAAGGAGCTGACCAACCACCTCTGAGACCTCAGACCTTGGTCCACATCTGAGACCTCAGCCTCTGCTTCCTCCATGGAAGACGTGGCGACGGGATTGAGGAGGTCCTTGAAGTATTCCTTCCACCGTCCTATAATATCCCCAGTTGAGGTCAGCAGCTCCCCACCTCCTGGCGGAGACCTGCTTTCCAGAGGTTTACCAGAAATTCCTGGAGGCCGACTGGTTGTCTTCCGCCATGGCCTCCTGAACTCCTCCCAGACAACAATTTGTGCCTCCACAGCCCCTCAGGCTGCAGTCCACCTGGCCTGCCAGTACCTGTCGGCTGCTTCAGGAGTCCCACGAGCCAACAACACTCAGTAGGACTCCTCCTTCAGATTGATGGCGGCACCGGAAGCCTTATGACCACAGCTCCGGGCAGCTGCTTTGACAGAGCAGGCGGAGAAGATGGTCCACTCAGACTGAATGTCCCCAGCCTCCCTCGGGATCTGGGATAAGTTCTCCCGGAGGTGGGAGTTGAAAACCCTGCTGTCAGAGGGTTCCATCAGATGTTCCCTCTCGACACGTTGGGGTCTGTCAAGTCTGTCTGGTTTCCTCCTCCGCCAACAGATCCAACTCACCACCAGGTGGTGATCGGTCGACAGCTCTTCTTCTGTCTTCACCCTTCTGCCCGAGACACAGGGTCAGATGACAACACAGTCGATTATCGACCTCTGACCTAGGGTGTCCTGGTGCCAAGTGCACTTGTGGACCCCCCTCTGCTCGAACATGGTGTTCGTTATGGACTAGCTGTGGCTACCACAGAAGTCCAATAACAGAACACCACTCGGGTGTTGAAGTCCCCCAGGAGCACAATGGTGCCCTTAGTCTGAGCGCTGTCCAGCACCCCTCCCAGGGACTCCAAGACGACCGGGAACTCTGCACTGCTGTTCGACCCGTAAGACAAAACAACGGTGAGACACCTGTCCCCGACCCAAAGGACCAGGGACTCTCTGACTTGCCGGAGTGAACTCAAACACGGTGTTTCAGAATTAATGTCACCTCAAATAACCAGCTGTTACCAAAAACAGTGGAGGTTAAACCTCAGAGAAGCTGATTCTCAGTCAACAGGTTAAATTTGCCCTGGTCAGTCTCACAGTACCAGTTTTCACCACCAGATGGTGCCTGGAGTCGCTCAGAAACATCTGGAGGAACAGTTACAATCTCCCAGAAATCCTTATTTCACCTCTCAAAGTCTAGGGTCAGGCTGCCACCTAGTGTACATCAGCAGCATGACAGCCCTTTCACATGAATCCAGTGTGACTTTTCGACTCCAGGCCCAGAGAAATAAGAAGAAAACTTTCAAGAATCTTCTCAGTGAATCTTTTTATTTGGACAAAAACACAAACCGGAAACACCATTCATCAAAAAGAGCTTGAAAAGGAAAGCTAACGGCGCCAACACGGCTGCTCTGACTGATCGGAAAGTGCATCAGCAGACGCGTCGGCCCCCCTTCAGTCCAACGAGTCGATCACAGATCAGATTCTTCGCCGTTAGCTGAAACACAAACAGCAAATTTCACCTGGACGAGCCGCGTCACGCCGAGCTCGTCTCATTGGCACAAAGTCGTCACGAACTGCAGCTGGAAAGCAACAACAGCTGGAACTACGTCACAGGTCGTCGACTAATTGATCGCGTATCCACATAATGAGAACCAAGAGAAACAATCTGGATATGTAGACTGATTTAAAGTGATGTGAAGGAGCAAAGTGCAAAAAGAAGACCGTCTCCCTTCAGGTTGTCTCTTTCTCACATCTACGGACAAACCGGATGAATTGGCGACCTGAGGAAGGCCCCCGGTCTCCATGGGAACGCACTGTAACCCCCGACCAGCTGATCCCTTCTTCGTTCTTTTGGTAGAAAAGAGTTTGGCGCCGGAAGTCCCGGAAACAGGCAGGAAGTGTAGCCCCACCCCCTCCTTCCAGCCCCGCCCCCTTCCCTCCTCCCCGTCACTTCAGCTTCTGTCGCCGTCTGTTCAGCCTCCAGCTGTGGCTCTGGAACATCTGTCGAGGGTCGAACTTGTACCTGGGAAGAGGAAACACGGTTCGGAGGCATTTTATCAGCGACGTACCGATACCGGTGCAGGACACCGGTACTGACCGTGGCACTGGGAACCCACCTGGGGTCGAAGACGCCGGCGGTCCGGCACGTGGCGCCGGAGCAGGACTGCAGCATCATCAGCCGGTGGTTCATCTCCTCCAGGACTTCCTGCTCGATGCTCTTGGCGATGTTGTTGAGCTGGAAGGGGTCAGCCGTCAGGTTGTAGACCTCCACGAACACCTGCGGGCGAGCAGACGACCGGCTCAAGCACTGGAGGCCGACCCCGCCGGTGGGGGTATCGATGTCTGACCGGTTACCTCGTTGTCGTCAAACTCGCAGTACTGCAGGTTGACAGAGGGGGTGACGGTGCGCACACAGGCGTACGTGTTGTTGAAGGCGTCTTCACACACACAGTCCGGGTAACAGAACTGAAGGAGGACAGAGCAGGTGTTAGATTACTGATTCCTCTCTGTATTGATCAGCCTCTGTTGACGGGTGTGTGTCGTGGTCGTACCCACAGTCCGGGGCCCAGCAGGGGGCAGGACGGGATCGACACGTCGCTTCCTTCACCTTCATACTCCACCAGGATGTCTGTTCTCCAGCTGCTGCTGTTCATCTGACCGTGCTGTAACACACACACACACACACACACACACACACTCAGTCCTACTTCCGACATCTTCATGGATTTGTTTCTACTTCAGTCTCTTATTTTGAATAAGGTTATGCTTTTATTTTGAAGCTGTTTGGTGATTTTAACATTGCAGATTTAAAGCGATGTCCAACATTTGAGTTTAGAGTCGATGAAAACCTGAAAAATGTGGATGGTTTCTGTCAAAGACACGGAATTTAAACTCCTGAAGGTTAATAAGTGAGATTTGAATTCTGAAATATGAACTCATTATATGAAATATGAGTTCAATATATCGATGGCCTCTGGATTCACTTTGGTTTGGTGTCTAGAAATGTTTAAATCTTGTGTTTTTGACGGAGGGAGAAGTTCGTCTCTGATTGGACGATCTCACCGCTGACGGCAGGTCGACGATTCACAGAGTCTGAATCCGGACCGGGTGTCTCCGGGTGGACTCCCCGCTGCCGGGTGCGCTCGTTTTTCTCACCAGGATGGGCAGGAAGGACATGCCGTCCATCTGTGTCTTGTTGAGGTCGTAGCCGGCGATGTCCAGGAAGGTCGGGCCCAGGTCCACGTTGGCCACCAGCATCTGAGACGCAGGGAGAGCGTGAGGAGCTGCGTGCGTGCGTGCGTGCGTGCGTGCGTGCGTGCGTACGTGCGTGCGTGCGTGCGTGTGTGTGTACCTGGCTGGTCTGGTTGGGTTTGATCTTCGGTCCTCGGACCATCAGAGGGACTCTGATGTCGAACTCGTACAGCTGACGTTTGTCCATCGGGAGAGAAAACTGACCTGAAGCAGCAGGGAAGAAGCTGTGAGTGTGTGTGTGTGTGTGTGTGTGTGTGTGTGTGTGCGCGCGCGTGTGCGTGTGTGTGTTCCTACCTGTATGGTAGCCGTTGTCGGAGGTGAAGAAGATGTAGGTGTTGTCCAGTTCACCTCTGACCTCCAGCCTCTGCACGATGGTCTCCACCAGGTCGTCCACTGACAGCAGCGTCTGCCAGCTGCAGGACACACACACACACACACACACACACACACACACACACACACACACCCACACACACACACACCCACACCCTTCAGTCCACCGCGGGGGCGGGGGGCGGGGGCGGGGGGGGGGGGGCGGGGGGGCGGGGGGGGGGGGGGGGGGGGGCTGGGGGGGCGGGGGTGGAGCTACTGACCGCTTCCTGAAGGCTGTGTCCAGGAACTCGACTGAGGAGTTGGCCATGGGAGTCTTAGCCTGTCTGATGAGCCAGTGTTTGTCCTGGGGGGGGCAGAGCGAGGGGGGGGGGGGCAGAGCGAGGGGGGGGGGGGGGGGGGCTCAGTCAAGACCACATCACTTTATTTACTGTGTGTGTGTGTGTCTGTGTGTGTTTTACCTTCCCGTGGTGGTCGAAGTTGGGGTCTCTGGGGGCCTTGGTGCTGTTGTAGTGGTCTTGGTACTGGGGGGCCGGGGTCCAGGGGTGGTGGGGGGCCGGGGTGGCCACCATCATGAAGAAGGGCTGGTAGCTGGACTTGTACTGCAGGAAGTCCAGAGACACGTTGGCCTGAGGAGACAGGAGGACGAGGTCAGCCGTCTGATTTTTATTTCATTGGAATTCACCAGGAACAAAAGTAAAAGATAAGAAGGAAATGTCTTCAGAAGTAAATCTCTGTCTGTCCGTCTCACCAGCAGGTCTGTCAGGTAGTCTTTGCTGTAATCTGCTCCGTGTTTCTGAGGCTTCCCGTTCACTGACAGAGTGTAGTTATAGTACCTGGAGTCCTGATCCTGAAACCCCGAGAGAGGAGAGTGTTTCAGTCTGATGGAGGAGGAAGATGCTCTGTAACCTCTGGTTCTACAGTCTTACCAGTCCGACCCAGTAGTTCCACCCTGGAGGGACGTGTTGGAGCCCGCCGGCGGCTGAGCGTCCGTACTGCCAGAGAAACACCAGAAATCTCATCAGTCTGCAGAATTCAGTTAATCTGCTCAGATTACAGAGAAACGCCTGGATCGTGGTCGTCGGTTGGATTCTCGCTGGATTTCCTCCTTCGCTCCGACGTCTCTGCTCACCTGGTTCAGGTACTTCCCGGCGAAGAAGGTCTGGTAGCCGGCGGCGCTCCGCAGCAGGGCGGGGAAGACGTTCGGCTCCTCGCTCTTCTGCCAGGCGGCGCTGCTGCAGTTGCCCTCCAGCGTGTTGTTGACCACGCGGTGGTTGTGGGGGTACTTCCCCGTCAGGATGCTGGCTCGGCTGGGGCAGCACAGCGGGCTGGCGACGAACTGAAACAGCCAGCTCTTAACGGAAACCCTGACAGCACCCCCAGCAACGTGCCGCACCGACGGTTCTACTCACGGCGTTGGTGAACGACATTCCTGCGTCTCCGATCAGCCGCTGGGTTTTCTTCAGCGGCGTCTGCAAGGTAAAAAAAAAAAAAAAACAAGTTTGACCACTGGCCCGACTGCATTCCTCCAAACTGGACCCCTTTTCTTTTTGTTACTGCAAAACATCACATTTGATTCGATCTCTATTTCAAACATGTAAAAAACACAAAATAAACAGAAGAATCTAGCATCAATAGATGTGTTCTTCAGAACAGTAATTTCTCTTAATCTAACATCAAATATCAATAGTGATGCATTTATGGTAATTTCACACACAGTCTGAAACAGGATCATAAATCCAGAGTAATGATTGATAAAGATAATAAATAGACATAAAGCCTGAACCAGGCTTTAATTGGAGCTGGTTTGGGTCGTTTCCAACAGGAAGTAAAGCCTAAACTGTAGATTAAAATGTTAAAACATGATTTTTCAGTGGAGGTCAGATTCTGGACTTGGATAAAGATTTAATTTTAAATATGTGACAGAAAACAGGAGACAAAATGTCTTAAATTCTAACTGAAACCTGTAGCTCAGAGGAAGAACTGACACACATCTGAAGTGTGTGTGTGTGTGTGGTCAGGCTGCTGACATGTTGTGTCTCGGGAATGAGGACAGTCAGCTGGTCCAGACCGGTCTTGGCGAGGAGCGTCACTAACGTGTCGTAACAAGCGGCCGGCGGCCCACCTACCAGCCCCCCCATGGTGAGGTCCAGGTCGTCCGTGAGGATCAGGACGATGTTGGGTCTCCGGTAACATTTCACCCCGCTGCTCCACAGACTGACGCAGATCAGCAGGCAGCAGGCGAAGCGGCGCGCGGAGTCCATTATAGCGTCCGAACCGAGCCGAGCCGGACCCGTGCGTCCCGGTCCACCTCCGTCCGTCCCGGTCCGACCCGGTCCCGATGCTCCGCACGGCCCGAACTGCGTGAAAACTGCGGCGTCGGCGTGAATCAACCCGCAGGCCCGTCTCCGCTCAGGCTTCCGGGTGTGAAGGTCACGTGACGCCCGGATCAGCTGATGGAGTGACGTAATTTTCGAACATAAACAAACTTTAAAACATATCTATTTATAGAAACATTTGAAATGATACCGTATACAAATAGAAAAGACTGTTAATGTTTATAATTCTTTGGACTAAGTTATTAAAAAGTTTTACATACCATAATAATATTATAATAATGGTGTTAATAACAAACTGTTCTAAAACGTCCTAAAGTTTTGAATAGAATACTTTATTGAAGCTATGGAGGAGTCTTTACAGCGTTGCTCCACACAGCATACTAATAATTTAGTTAAAATAACTCAAGATGTAACTTTTGTAAAGGCTGTTGTTGTTTTCTCCTGGATTTGTCCTCTGTCTGTTGTCCTGTTTAAGGATCAGAGGTCACCAAAAGAGCATTCGAAGGTTAGGATTTTAGCAACTTATAAAACTCCTGAAGGAATTTCTTCTGTCATTTCATGACTTGACTAACTTTCTCACAATTGATTATTTTATCATGCAACCTTACGAGTCTGTACATCCATCTTTTATACCACCTTACTGTTGCAGACACTGAATCTCAGTTGACCTGCAGAGACATTTGGACTCAACAGTCAGCTTTATATAAATACCTGAAAAGAGAACATTCAAACTCCACATGAATTTAAATAATCAGTCACAGTAATCTATTTTAACATCTGGTTATGTTGATCTGGAGATTAAAGAAAAGGTAGAGAAAATTAAAACAGGCAGAAAAAAATGTAAAAATGATTGGTTTGGAGTTAATTATTTATATTAATAATATCAGTTTCTTACTATGTTGAATCTAGAATGTATCCAAGATATTTATCTGCTTTATTTATTTATATCTATTATAACTGGACTTTTGTTTCAGAACATTTTCATAATAACAAAGAACAACAGTTGTAAACCAGCCATTTTGGATAAATGTGGTTTGTCTTTATTGATAATGATCTTCAAGAGCTTTGATTAAATTTAATCGAAATGAAAGAAAACAGATATCTAATTGTATATAGTTTATAGCTTCATATTCTCTCAGTGAGTAACGCTGAATAAAAAGTCCAGAAGAGGGAGTGAAAATAATCAGATGTCATTAACTTGACTACTGGGTGAGTGAGTGAATAAATAAACATCATGTGAAAACTACATTTGAAAATTCCTGATGTGTGTCAAATGTTTTATTTAAAGAATCATATTCTAATGGAAAATAATGTTTGAAAAACATTCACATTTTTTTGTTAGTAATTGTGCATTGCAGTGCAGGTGTGAGGTGCAGTTCCTCTATCTGCCTGCTGAGGGCAGACGGGAGCTGCTGTGTGCTGCAGTACTAGCATCCGCCTGTTGGGGGCAGCAGAGTCCCGAATGCGTCAGCTTTATCAAGACGTGATGACGTCAGAGGAAGTGTTGAAGATGGCGCTGGATTTGACTCCTCGCTTCAGACGTTTGAACAGTCAAACTCGAAGTTTTCGTGAAAGTTTGCGACATGGTAAGATTTAATTATGACTTTAATTCATCTTTAACGGCGATGAGAGACTTTTCTGCTGACACGGCCGCTCGGACCGACATAAAGCTTTACGTGAAGGTCATTTCCACCGACTGTCTTATCGCAGCTGAATGTTAATAAAAACACACCGAAATACCATAATATGTCTTTTATTGGTGGTTAAAGGCTTTTTGTCACATATATCGAGTAAAATTTAGGTATGTTTCAGTAACTGTATCTACAATCAGTTTGACAAAGTGTGCAAATCTCAGATTAAATATGCGGGATTATATATTTTTCTCATGTATCTAATAATCAACTGCAGGATTACAGTGTTAATACTTTAGTCTCTTTCCATCATATTGAAATTGGTCCATTTTCAACTTGATTGAACCATATAAAAGAGATTTGAAGCACAGATTAACAGTTTTTATGTCTCTATTTGTCAGAAATCTGTCATTTACAGTTTATTTTCGTTGTTTTTGGGTCCCGTCAGCACCAGAAAAAGCTTGTAACTCCTCAGAGTTTCATCAGTGTCAGTCCAACCAGGACTTCCAGGAACATCTTGGTGTAAAGAGTCCAAATGCTGAAAACTGAGCCAAATTATAAAGCACCTGAATTATATTAAGTGTTAAGAGAGATATATAATCAAAACTAATTTCCGGGGCAGTGCTTCTCATGATAGATGGATTTAAACAGCTGTAATGTGAAAAAAAAAAAATTCAGAAATACAGGTTTCAGCCCACAGTTTATATTCTAACACATCTGAAACACTGAAGATGTTCAGTTATTAATGTTATCTTCTGCAGGCTTCTCGGGGCCTTTCGGCGCCACTCAGCTGTGGCACAACATCATCCGGGCCCTGCAGACCCAGGTGGAGGTGCGGCGCCGCAGGAGGCACCTCCGCGTGCACGCCGACTGCTTCACGGGCTGCGACGCCGTGGACGCCGTGCTCAGCTACCTCATGCAGAACGTGGCCTTCTGCACCAGCGAGGTGTCGCGCCTCAAGGCGGCGCGGCTCTGCCAGGCACTGATGGAGGCCAAGGTGTTCGAGCCCGTGGGCGCCAGGCCGTTCCACAGGAGCAAGGAGGCCGTCTTCGAGGACAGCAGCTGCAGCCTGTACCGCTTCCTGGACTACCAGGTGACCTCCGACCCCTCTCTGAAGGAATCTGAGCCGGAAAACCTTTCACCGGGACTGGAGACGAAGAGGAGGAGGAGCTCAAGGTTGGTTTCACTCAACATCTTCTCTCTAGTGGGTTTTTTTTGTGCCTCAGATGACGGTTCGCTGAGGAGGAAGCTCGAGTTGAAGGGTACACAAACTCAGAGGTGAAAAGGAAGAACATGAGTCATGGAGTCCTCAGATCTTACCTGATCCAGTCCTGGTTTTCTTTGTGATCTGTAGCCTCAGATCCCAGCAGATCCAAACTTCACCCTGAGAGTCAAAGTTTCCTTTAGAGAAGAGCTTTGACCGTGAGGGTTTTTGCAGGCTGAGAGAGGTGAGGACCTTCTCCAACCCCCTGGCTGTGGGCTCATCGGACCGGCGGGTGGAGCAGCTGCTGCAGACCATCCACCTGCAGCCGTCCTCATCTCCAGGGTCTTCTGCCTTCCTGTCCAGAGCAGGTAAGAAACTGGGCGCTCTGCGTTCTCCTGCTCTGCTTCCTCCCTCCTGCATCAACCCTGCTCTCCCTGCTCTCCCTGCTCTCCCTGCTCCTGCAGAGATGGACGAGGTCTGGAAGCAGCAGACTCTGCTGCAGCTGCTGCAGCTGGTGGAGATCCCCATGCTGGACTGCATCCTGACGCCTCCCGCGGCCTGCAGGGCTCCGGTCCTCAGCCAGGACCTGGTCATCTCCAACACGTGTCTGGACCGAGAGCTGCCCGACGCGCTCAGCCTGTCCCCGTGAGTCGAGCTCTGCTCAGCGCCTGCTGGTCAATCAGGCTCCGGTCTCACTGCCCCGCTCCCCTCAGGCTGGACGACTGGCTGTCGGCCGCCGCAGATTGTCTGGAGCTGTTTCCAGATCAGCTGATCGTGGTCGCCGGGGAGCAGCTCAGCCGTAGCGATGGCGGCGGCGGCGGCTCGTCGGCGTCTGAGCAGGAGGACGGTCAGAAGAGGCTTCTCTTTGACACCATCGTGAAGCACTACAGCAGCCCGGACCGAGCGCCTCTGCTGTCAGGACGCTACCTGGACATCCACGTGGCCATCCTCCACTTCCTGGGTCTGGAGAACACACGCAAACCAACCTTTTGATCTTTGTATCAGATATTTATTCTTTAAAATAAGAAAATTCCTCTTTTACATTGACACTCTTTCACCACAGTGTCCGGTTTGGTTCCGTTCTTTACATTTCTGCTGAATTACAAGTGAAGTTTCGGCTGTTAGATACACTTCCTGCTGGTGTGTTACCTGTAGTTTGAATCTTACTCTGTCCTGTAACTGAGTGCCATGATTAGACGGACACTGAGCTGCAGCAGTGTCGATGTCACTCCACTGTCCCAGTGTGTTTACCGGTGTGTGTGTGTGTGTGTTTCCTCCTCCAGATGAGGGCAAAGTGCAGGAGGCCACCCGGGCCTCTCAGCTGTGTCTGCGGCTGCTGGAGTCCGGCGTGCGGGACGAGCTGCGCCGGCTGCTGGCCTTCATGTCGCAGGCCGCTCAGCGCCACGCCTGCCGCCTGCAAAAGCAGGTACCGGCCCCACGGCCTTCCCACCGAGACTGAAACACACACCATGAGGAACACACACTGCTCCCACAGCTAGTAATCCCCAGACTGACCGCTGTGTTTCCTCCTGCCAGACTGAGAACAGGACTCTGGTGTGCCGCTCCTTCCAGAGAGCTCTGCTGCAGAACCAGGACCTGACCCGGGACCAGACTGAGACCCTGGTGCTCTTCCTCCTGGACAATCACACCGAGCTCTTCAAGGTCTTCCTCACTTGTTCAGTCACGAACCCAAAGAGCAGCTGCTGTTTGCCTTCTATTGACGGTTTCCTTTACCCCCCCCCCCCGTGGATTCCAGACTCCCACCACCCTGATTGAAGCTGTGAGGAAGACTCTGAGGTCCATGCAGCAGGGCAAAGATCCAGACTCCATTGCTAGTATATATGCCTAATCAATACTCTAAATTAACTCCAGCACCAAGATTATATCATTAAAATGCTCCAACGTGTCAACAGCGTCACTCTGAAGCTGTGGATCTTCTCTCTCTGTGTTGCAGCGTTCACCTTCTGCCAGCAGGTGTCTCCTCAGGAGTATGAGGACCAGCGGGAAGCCACCACCCTGCAGAGCCTCAAGCAGCTGCTGCAGCACATCTCCTCCACCCAGAGCCTCGGCGCCAAGCAGAGGAGGGCGCTGCTGAGGGACTTCCAGAAGCACCACCCGGTGGTGTTCCTGCAGCACGTCTCCAGCTCCTTCTGACGCTCACCGCTCTGAGTCCGCAGATCGTCAACGTTTTGCACGAGTTGGGAGTCCTACTTTAAAACAGGATCCTGCAGTTTGGAGGCTTTTATTGACGAAAGCTTTTTCTTTTCAATTTTTAATGCTGATGCTTTAAACTGATTGTAGAGATCATTCACATGTTTTCTACTCTAGCGAGTCGACACTGTTTTAGAAACATTAACAAGAAAAACATTTTGTGAAGGGACTATTTCTGTAGCGTAAGGGGAGTTCAATCAACTGTTTAGATCTAACCTCTAGTTAACGGCTTAGATCAGGGTGGCCAAACACATGGCCCGCAAGCCAAAACGGGCCCTCATGAAGGATTAACGTGGTCACATCACTGTGGTGTGCAGTGTAGTGGCTCGCTCCCCACCCCCTGGTTCAAGTCCAGGTTCAGCTGGTGGAGTTCCCATGCTGTCACAGGGTTTTACTGATAACTTTATTTGGTATGAGCTGTTTTCCATTCTTTGGACTTTGGGGAAGTGTTTTGCTCTGTACAGAGACCCTGATCCGGTGATGAAGCTTTAACGTCGCTGCACATCCAGTGAAGAAGAGCTCTGTGCTCCAGGCCGACTGGAGCAGCTGAAGTCTTGGTAAACACTGCAGTCTGACACTGAAGGAGCCGCTCTCTAGCTCAGGTTTAACTCTCTGGATTTTAAAGTCACTGTAATCTCTTCTTAAAGATAGAAGCTTTTTAGGATTTCACTTCTGTTTTGAGGGAAATGTTTGAATTTTTTTTTCTGACACTACTAATTTAAGTTTTGGGTGAGATGCCTTAATTGTGTGTTTGTAACAGTTTCATGGAGCCGTGATGAGAAACAGGAGCTGACGGTCATGAATGCACTTTACGATGCTGAAACTTCAAATAAACTTCTCCAAAATGAGTGTGGCATCTCTCCCTTCATTCAGCTCAAATCTTTCCAAGTCTTCATAAACATACTCATGCTTCAATTCTGAGTTCTTCTCTTGTTTATCAACTGCAGCAATTTAATGTGACTGAGTACAGTTTTTTTTTTTTTTTTTTTTTTTTTTTTTTTTTTTGGTGCTTTGTCTTTTTTGCAGAAGTTAACATGTAATGAAGGTAGTAAGGTGGATTACATGGTGTAATCCAGACCAAGGCATCGTAAGGCCCAGGGACCATGGAAAAAAATAGGGTGGGGGGGGGGGTTTATTTAAAAAAAACAAACAATTTTTTACGTATACATCTGGAAATTTAGAATAAATGAGTCACAATCATCAGACAGAAACGGGACGACAGATCTTGTGATGCAGAGCAGTAGGGACAAGGAATAGTGTCACCATCTGATTTTCATCAGGAGTGCATCTGAAGTGAGCTTTCTGCTGTCGTCTTAAATCTTTTATTAGTTGCCTTCTGATGTTGTAAACTGAAATTAAAAGTGGTTCCGACAGCCGTGTCATTGTTTTCATCTGGTTATTTACACTCCTGACCACTGTAAAAGATGGATTTATGAAGAAAAACACTTAAAATCAGAAGCAGAAAAGCCTTTGCTTCTCGTGTTCCCATGGCAACAGTTTAGACCAGTCACGCAGCACGTGACGTCGGGTGACGCAAACGTCGCTCCGTGCGGAACCCGGAAGTTTAGCTTCCTGTTAGCCTCCTCGGCTAACTCATTCCGATTGCTGTTAGAAGACATGGAGCCTGAGTTCACTGAGTTGAACACGTTTTACTGACGGCGGAGAGTCCTCTAACACCCACAACCCGTTTCACATCCCGGAGAGGAGCGGCGGGCTGTCACACTGACAGGTTAGTGCTCTCATGACACACACACACACATCTCTACCTGCGCTGTGTGGCTAACTAGCTTTAGCCGCTAACTCATTAACCTGTAAAATAATCATACAGGGAGTTCAGCTGCTCCTATTTCTCCCGTGTGTGTATTAAATGTGTCGAAACAAGGTTAAGGGGGAGATGTCTGTACCTGTAAATGACATTGTTAGTTAGCTGTGTGCTAATGTGGACGATTCTCCATCAGACGTGTCAAACAGCAACAGCAAATGTTTTAATCCAACAGATTAGCTTTATTTCAACAAGTTAATAGCTTCTCTCAGGAAAACGCCCAGCTGTTAACTACCTGAGAACTGATCGTGCTAATGACTGTCAGACTGTGGGATGTGTGAATGGAGCCAGTCTTGTCCTGTGTCCCTGTCCTCTGCTCCCAGTCCTGTCCTCTCAGTTCAGTCCATATAAACCCACCTGATGATTGCTGACTGCCAGGTTAATGTATGATGAAATCGTCCCAAACTGAACGTGTCGTTTGCAGGTTTTCCTGCAGAGTTTTACCTGATTTGTCCACTGAGTGAGCCGTGATTTTGCCATTCCTGAACATTTTCACATTTTGTGCACCTGTGTGTGACAGCAGAGGGAGAAACTGCTTCAGGTGTAGACACACTGTTTAGATGAAACACTCTTTGTGTCACTGAAGACACCAGCATGTTTGTGAGTGTAAGAGAGATGTGGTTCAACCCTTACTTTACATGCAAAGAAACTCAGTGAGCGCCAGTCCTGATCAGTAAACAGAAACAAACCTTTGATAAACCCTTCACACAGACACTACCAGACATGTTTATTGATCTGACGCACTCTTGCCTCACAGGCTTCAAATTTGCTCTTCTGCTTTTTAAGAGACAGTCTTGATGTGTCATGGCCATGTCTGTGAAGATAACAAATTCTGCTGGTCGATAAACAATATTATTGTCAACATTGTTTTGAGACCAAATTAGCCACTAATGTAATGATAACACGTCATAATGCAGCTGCACTGTTTTTTTAATGCAATTAACTTTGTTTCCCATATTTTATCATTGAAATTTGAATGTTAAGAACTTTTAAATAACTTAGTTAAATTAAGTGAACCGGTTGTTCCATGTTGACGGACACACTCGGTTTGAAGCTGAATTATTCAGACACTGAGGCTGACATTTGGCTTTGCTGTCATTTTATTTGCTCCTAATTTGTAAGACTGCGCCTGGCACTGCTCCTGTGGAGACTGTGTGTGTGTGTGTGTGTGTGTGTGTGTGTGTGTGTGTGTGTGTGTGTGTGTGTGTGTGTGTGTGTGTGTGAGCGCGTGCGTGCGTGCGTGCGTGCGTGCGTGCGTGCGTGCGTGCGTGCGTGGAGAAAACAAACCTCGTGCTAATATGACAAATTATTGACTCTATTTTCATTTATTGACTTTTGACATTGACATTAACTGAGCGGCTTGATGCCTCAGTGTGTCTCTAAAACAACTGGATTGTGAAAATGTACCGAAGGCGAACAGCCCTTCTGAGTGTCTCCTTGTTTGACTGAAATAGTGTACTGCAGCGGTGGCGGGCTCGAGGTGCTTCAAGAACTTGAAATACAGCCAGTGACATTTAAAATGTGCTTCAGCTTCTTCACTGAGCTGTAGAAGTGGTGTGTGACGCACAGAAAGCTCATTTCAACATCTGAAGGACTGCATGTGATCACATGAAGACAGTCATGGATTTGACTGGATTAGCGACTGCAGAGGATCTGAGAGGAGTTCAGGAAGGAGAACGCGCCTGTCTGCAGAATTCAGTTGTTACAGAGTTGGTGTTTGGTGCTGATCAGCCATGTCTCCTGTGTCTGCGTGTGTTAGTGTGTAAAACAAACAGCGTAAGGAGCTGTGATCTAGTGTAACCACACACACAAACGGCTCCGTTTTGATGGTTTGCTCACACTGACCTGCTGGATTAAGTGTTGATCCTTGACGAGCAGGAACAGCTTGAAATCCTGGGTCCACAATGATGAAATCTGGGATCACAGTTTCCTGGAACCTGACAGGTCTGATACCTGGATTTTCTTTGTATTCTGACCCACAAAGTGTTTAATGTCAAACGAAGAGACGGGAAGTTTTTTCTTTGTTGTGATTGAACTGAAAAGTGTCCGAATCGCTCCGGTCGGCACTGACGACCAGCCGGTCGCCTGTTGTGACGTTGTGTTTAAACGCAACCGTTGGCCTCTCTCTGTCCTCTCAGAGTCCAGGACCGGCCTGAACATGGAGTCCATGCTGAACAAGCTGAAGAGCACCGTCACCAAGGTGACGGCCGACGTCACCAGCGCCGTGATGGGAAACCCCGTCACCCGGGAGTTCGAGGTGGGGCGACACATCGCCAGTGGAGGTCCGGGTCTGAGCTGGAGGATCTACAACGGCACCAAGAAGTCCACCAAACAGGTGTGTGTGTGTGTGTGTGTGTGTGTGTGAGAGACGTTACACAGTGGTATCAGGAGTTCTCTCGTGATCTGATTGATCTCCTGAGTCGTCCCCGTCTCTCCCTGCAGGAAGTGGCCGTGTTTGTGTTCGATAAAAAGATGATCGACAAGTACCAGAAGTTTGAGAAGGACCAGATCATCGACTCTCTGAAGAAAGGAGTGCAGCAGCTCACCAGACTGCGTCACCCTCGTCTGCTGACGGTGCAGCACCCGCTGGAAGAGTCCCGGTGAGTAAAACACACCGAGCTCCCGAACGCCAGGATGGAGGGACAACGCCCCGAGACAAGGCCAGAGATAGTTCAGGCCAGGCCAGAGTGTTAAATGTGAACGGGTCCTGATTCAACCTTTCACCAAGTGGAGAAGTGTTGTGACGTGCTTCCGTCCTCTGTCCCTCAGGGACTGCCTGGCTTTCTGCACTGAGCCCGTCTTTGCCAGCCTGTCCAACGTCCTGGGCCAGTGGGACAACCTGCCCAGCCCCGTGCCCTCCGACATCAAGGAGTACAAGCTGTACGACGTGGAGACCAAGTACGGCCTGCTGCAGGTGAGAGCGGGAGGGTTAAACTCGACCCGAGTCGCTGTATTTCTGCTCCACTGCCTTTCTGACATGGCGGCTTCTCTCCGTCAGATCTCGGAGGGCCTGTCCTTCCTGCACAGCGGCGTGAAGATGGTCCACGGGAACCTCAGTCCAGAAAACATCATCCTGAACAAGAGCGGCGCGTGGAAGATCATGGGCTTCGACTTCAGCATCTCGTCCACCAACCCGTCGGACGCCGAGGTCCGCAGCCGAGCGCCGGTTCAGTGGGGGGGGGGGGGGGGGGGGGGGTGGGCAGAGCTGGAACCGTTCCCACCCGCTGACTTTCATTTCCTCTCTCTCTCTGCCAGCCCAAGTACTCCTGTAAAGAGTGGGAGCCCAACCTGCCCCCCCTCTGCCTCCCCAACCCCGAGTACCTGGCGCCCGAGTACATCCTGTCCGTCAGCTGCGACTCCGCCTCCGACATGTACTCGCTGGGCGTGGTCATGCACGCCGTCTTCAACGAGGGGAAGCCCGTTTTCCAGGTCAACAAGCACGACATCTTCAAGAGCTTCAGCCGGCAGCTGGACCAGGTATGGGGGGAGGAGGGGGGGGACGGATCCCGTCAGGGAGCAGCTGCATCATTGTCTCTCCTGTCCGCTGCAGCTGAGCAGCATGAGTCCCTCCGTGCTGAATAAAATCCCCGAGGAGGTTCGAGAGCACGTCAAGATGCTGCTGAGCGTCACGCCCACCGTGCGGCCGGACGCCGACCAGATGACCAAGGTTCGCACGGCGCCGTGAGACCTCCGGGAGTCTCGGGTGGAGACGGGGGCCCCGCTAACGGTGACTTGTTTGCCGTCCCCAGATCCCGTTCTTCGACGACGTGGGGGCCGTCACGCTGCAGTACTTCGACTCGCTCTTCCAGAGAGACAACCTGCAGAAGTCCCAGTTCTATAAAGGACTGCCCAAAGTGCTGCCCAAACTGCCAAAGGTAGGCCGGCGCCGCGGTCCCGCTGCGACCACAGAAAAGACGCTGTCAGCTCCGTCTCTGGACTCGACGCTCTCTCAGCTCTGTCCGTCTCGTCCCTCAGAGAGTGGTGGTCTACCGCATCCTGCCAGCACTCACCTCGGAGTTCGTGAACCCGGACATGGTTCCCTTCGTTCTCCCCAACGTGCTGCTGATCGCCGAGGAGTGCACCAAGGAGGAGTACATCCGCCTCATCCTGCCCGACCTCACGCCCGTTTTCAAGCAGCAGGAGCCCATCCAGGTATCCACACTCACCTGTCTGGCCTCCGATTGGCCCAAACGCCCGCTTTCTCCCTCCCCGTCAGACATCCTGCACCTCAGGTTGAGAAACACTGCATTCAGAGGGTGATGGACATGAAACAAAATGATCTGCTAAGCTCAGCAAGACATTAGTGGGATGTTGTGTTCTTTTTCGGTAAAAGCTACAAGACGCGTGTTTGTGTGTGTGTGTGCGTGTGTGTGAAAACAAACCAAAGTGAACTAAGCAGCATGCTGTTTTTACTTTATCACAACCTGTGTCTGTTTTTCCCTCCATGCTCCTTCAGGCTAGTAACATGGTGAGTGTGTTTCTGCTGTGAATACGCTTCAGTCCCATCTGTGTGTGTGTTTGTGTGAGTGATGAACTAAACCCACTAAAAGTCGCAGCCTTGCAGAGTTTTACTCACTCATCCCTTCATGTAGGTGAGCAGGCTTCATGTCCACCTTCTGCTCCCGCTCACGCTGCCCTGTTCGCTGCAGATCCTGCTGATATTCCTCCAAAAAATGGACCTGCTGCTCACCAAAACCCCGGCGGAGGACATTAAGAACAGCGTGCTGCCGATGGTGTACCGCGCTCTGGAGGCGCCTTCAGTCCAGATCCAGGTAGGAGAAAACCCACGGTGGGCTGGAGGCTGTGTCTAACGTCTGAACCGAGAGACGGCAGAACTCTGTCTCACGTCCGTGTCGTCTGGCCGAGCAGGAGCTGTGCCTCAACATCATCCCCACGTTCGCCAACCTGATCGACTACCCGTCCATGAAGAACTCGCTCATCCCTCGGATCAAGTCGGCCTGCCTGCAGACGTCCTCGCTGGCGGTGAGTGTCGGCCGGCGGCCCGCCGCCTCCGTCGAGCGCCCCTCACCCCGTGTCTTCCCGTGCAGGTGCGAGTCAACTCCCTGGTGTGTCTGGGGAAGATTCTGGAGTATCTGGACAAGTGGTACGTGATCGATGAGATCCTGCCGTTCCTGCAGCAGATCCCCTCCAGAGAACCAGCGGTGCTCATGGGGATTTTAGGTACGTCGGCGTCTCCTGTCCCTCGAACAAACCCGAGCGCCGGTGGAGGAGTGGAGTTCACTCAGTGCCTCTGCTTCCTCAGGGATCTATAAGTGCACCTTCAGCCACAAGAAGCTGGGAATCCCCAAAGAGAACCTGGCCTCCAAGACGCTGCCGCACCTGGTGTCTCTGAGCATCGACAACAACCTCAACCTCAACCAGGTGCTGCCCGGCAGGGCTCATCCGCCCGTCAGCCACCCGTCATCTACCGCACACACTGGTCTGAGGTGAAACGTTGTGTGTTCTGCAGTTCAACTCCTTCATGGTGGTGATCCGAGAGATGTTGAGCCGCATGGAGGCCGAACACAAGACCAAGCTGGAGCAGCTGCACGTCATGCAGGAGCAGCAGAGGTCGGTTCCTCTTCCTGTCTGGGGTCTGGAGGAGCAGGAGGAGGAGGAGGAGGAGGATGGGCTGTAACTCTCACTCCATTCGTTTCCCTCCAGGAGCATCAACATCGCTAATCCAGGGAGCCAATCGGAGGAGGCGCGGAGCCCGCCCAGCTCGGCCAATCAGGTGAGAGCAGCAGCGGCGAGCGTGAGGACGGAGGAGTGAGTCGGGGGGATGAGGAGTGACGAAGAGTTGGTTCTTTCAGATGGACGACCTGTTCGGCAGCTCGGGGGTTAACGGGAAGGAGAACGGCTCGTCGGCACCGAGCTCGCAGCCCAACAGAGTAATCAGATTACATCTCAGCTCAGTCAACAGGAAGGACTGTACTCATCCTCTTCTCTTTCTTCCTCCTCCAGATGTCTCTGACTCTAGAGGAGAAGCAGCGTTTGGCCAAAGAGCAGGAGCAGGCGGCCAAACTGAGGAACCAGCAGCCGCTGGCACCGCAGACCGTCAAACCAGCGTCCAGCAGCAACACACAGGTACAGTCCCACCACACACACACACACACACACACACACACACACACACACACACACACACACACACACACACACACACACACACACACACATACAGTCTGTAACGGTTTCTCTGGCGTTGCAGACGAAGGATCTGACCAGCAGCCTCCTCACCAACATGACGTCTCTGAACAGCCTGTCGCTGGCGGGCGGGGCGCGAGGCGGAGGCGGCGCCCCCGCTCAGGGCTCCGCCCTCTCCGCCTTCCCCTCCTCCGGCGCCATGGTGGGCTCCATGGTCCCGCCGGTGGCGAACGGCTTCAGCTCGGCCATGGGCTTCCCGGCCGGAGGTCTGGGGATGGGCGTGCGGCCGGCGGCGCCCGGCCTGTACGGCGGCATGGCCACCGCCACCAGCACGCCTAACTTCGGAGCCCTGACTCAGAACCAGGGACCCCCCGGTAGAGCCCCCGACATGTCAGCCCTGGACAGCCTGTTCACCCCCAACAAGCCCAAAGTCACCCTCAACCAGATGGGTCCCAGACCACCGGCGGCGGCGGCGGGCGGCGGCGCATGGCTGGGTCAGTTCGGCTCGGCCCAGAGCGCTCAGACTGGGGCGGGGGGCGTGGCGATGGGTTTGGGGGCGGGGCAAGGGGGCTTCGGGATGCAGGCCAACCCTTTCTTCAGCCCGCAGAACTTCTCCCAGCCCGCCGGCGCCCCGGCCGTGAACCCGGGCGGCGTCAAACACAGCACGTCCGTCAACAACGACCTGAAAGACTTGTTTGGGTAGAAGGCGGCGTGCAGACGGTTCCCCGGAATCCTCGCAGAACAAGTCGCCGACCTAATGTGAAGGTGTAGTTTTTAAAGGGTCTCACGGTTTGTATTTTTAATGCGATCTGCTTGAAACTGGAACTCCGCCGGCTAATTAACCCCAAGGCGGAGGACCGGCGGCTGGAGCGGCCGGATTGGCGGCCGCCTCTTCTTCTTCTGTGGTCTTTACATGCTGGGGGTTTCCTACTGTTTTGTACTCGACACTGACGGTTTGTGTGTTGGTGTCACGCCGACTGGAGCGTTTCCTCACTTCCTGTGAAGATCCTCCAATCACTGCTTCTCCAGGCTGGACTGACAGACGTGCAGCCCGTCGCTTCAGGGCGGCGGCTGCGTCCATCGTGACGCCGCAGTGTGGCGAAACCATTCTTTTGACCATCAGTTGGACTCGAAGTCCATTTAGCAGAACATGGTATGAAAGATTTGACGGCAGAGGCGCTTAGCATGTTGCTAGTAAAGCTACATGCTAAAAGTAGTTTTTCCAGTTCGATGCTAACAGCTGTACACATGGTAGCGCTGCATGCTAAAGACGGGTCACGTTCCTCCAGTGGCGCCTTTAGCGTGGAGGAGCGACACGCTGGAGGAGGACTGCCCATTCAGGCTTCGGCGTCGCAGTGGAAACGTTGCACGCTTTGAACGAAGCTCCGGTCTTCTGGTTGTGCTGAAAGCAGCACACCGAGCACAGCGCCGCTATTAGCATCGATCTGGAAAAACCGCATGCTCAACATGATGCTGCGCTGTGTGCGCTGCCGCACGGCTACATGCTACCAAAGCTAATGCTAACGGCAGTGCACACTGAGCACAGCGCGGCTTCTGCTGTTGTGCCTTATGTGGGTACATGTGGCAACCTGGACCACCCCAACACGTTCCCTGACCTGGCCCCAACACGTTCCCTGACCTGTCCTTCACCCATTCCCTAACATGTTTCCGTACCTTGACCTGTTCTCTGACCCATTCCTCGACCAGTTCCTGTCTTGTTCCTATTTTCTTGCTCTGCTGCATGTTACTGACTTCGGCCAAAATCATGTCCTACCCATAATTCCTCTGTAACGTAGTGACCAATGGCGTCCTGTGATCGTTCCACATGTCCTCCAGATGAAGATGATCTATTTTAATTCCAGCTGAGCTGTGCTGGTGACGTGTAGTGTAAATACAAAGTTATTTAAAACTCTGCGAGGGCCTTCACGCTCCGGTTCCGAGGCCTTAGACGAGTCCCGTGCAATAATCCTCCACCCCGATCGGACCTGGACCTGGACGCCGCCGCTGAAGGCTCTGGATGCACCTTGGTCACACTGTGTTCTGCTGCTCATGATTGTTGTTGACATGTTGGATTGTAACGTCTCTCGTTTGGGTTTTGTATTAAAACGTCTCCGCTCCGTGGCGGGCTGTCTGCGGCGTCACACCTCCGTTACCTTCGCTTCATTTCCGGATCGCCTTCATCAGTGGAGGAGCGGTTTTCAAAGTGTGGGGCGTTGCCCGGATGCGGCCGCAACAAGAAGAAACCTGACTGAAAAAGTCTGAATACGATCAACTATTTTAATAAAACAGTTTCAGAGGTTAAACTATGTGTCAGAGATGAATTAAAGTTTAATTAGTGAAAAACCGTAACTCTTTGACTTCTGACCTTCCGTGGTTCAACCCGTGGTTCTCGGTCACTTTGAGTGGAAGAGGCGGAGTGAGGAGAGAGTTAAACCTCACAGCTGGTGGTTTTTCAGCACCTTTATTTCAGATAAATCACACCGTGGCACAGTGATTTCTGAGGTATTTCAGCCCTTCTGCAGGTTTTTCACATTTTTCAAACTCGGTTAATGAAGCAAAACACAAGAACTTCACAGATCTTCAAATAACAGTTTTTCCAAGTACAAGAAATCTGACGGGGAAAAAAAAAATAGCAGCGACACGGAAACATTAAATCCACAGAGAAGTGACTTTAGTTTTTCTCCCTTCACCTGAATTTAACCCGGAAACCTTAAAAAAAAAACACCTAGTAAACGACAAGTGCCCAGTTCATAAATTAACCAGAAGATAGTGTTTAGTTCGGAAATATTTTAAAAAAGAAAGCAAAATTACTGTGAGGACATGTTTTCATTTTCTACACAAAACATTATTAATCGTTTCTTATTGAGAATTTGAATCAAACGTATTTAAAAGCCATTGGCTGTTTTCCTTGAAGTTAATTGTAAACATTAAAACAGTTTTCTGCACTAAGTTCAGCCTGAACCAGTTTAGTGTCAGATGTTTCCACACAGAAGAGACCTTTCCTTTCTGTGGAGCAGCTGCTTTCCTCCCTGACCGACGTGGGATGGGCGTGGAGCAGGAAGTGAGGCCGTGACCTCTGACCCCGGAGCCAGATCACTGCTGGAGCAGGCGGCGGACGTCTCTGGAGGTGTTTGTGGAGACGTTCGTCTGCGTCATGTCTGGAAAACAGGTGAGGTGGTGAGCGGCTGCGCGCACGTGAAATGTGGCGAGCGCCGCGTCGAGCTGCTGACCTGTGAAGTCCAGCCGGTATCTGAACATCGCGGTGCTGAAGTCCAGCGAACCCGACGGGTCCTGTTGGTACCGCAGCTCCACGTCCTGGCTGGAGATGCTGCAGCCGCCGTTCCCCTGAGAGGAACCGGGAAGAACGTCAGCAACAGGTGGGTTTCACCTCATTCTGTCGACACGAAAACACACAGCTCTCACTTTCACATAGTCCATCCACTGTCCGTCTACATCCTGGAACTGCCACCGCGGGGGCACCACCGCCGCCGCCGCCACCGCTGCCGGACTGAGGAGTCAAACACATTGACAATCATTTAAACGGAACGTAGAACCTACTGGAAGTGAGATCAGACTGAAAAATGTCATGAACGATCCTGTAAAAAGGCAGCTCACAGTGGTCAGTGAACGCGTCATGGAAACAGGTTTCTACCACTGCTTCAAAGTCCAAAACTTAATGTAAAATGAAGGAACGGTAGCTCTGCCGTCATGGAAAAGAGCATTTCCTGTTTCATCATGTGTAATCACTGAAGCTCATTTATTCATCAGGTTTTTTTTGTCTTTTTTTAACATTGTATCAAAATGAATTTTAAGAGGATCAATATTCTTCTGGTTTCTTGTATAAATAAATGAATACTGTCTTCTTTCTCACCTGCTGGTGTGTTGAGTCCTCCTCACCTTCCTCTTGGTCTTCAAGGAATCATTGATTTGAAACATACCTGCAGTAAAGCAAAGGATTCTCTGTAAGTGAAATCATTTCACGGCACAGCGAGCTGCCCAACCAGCAGCTGAATGTTCCAGCGAGTGACCTGACGGTCCAACCAGCAGCTGAATGGTCCAACAAGCAACCCGACGGTCCAACCAGCAGCTGAATGGTCCAACAAGCAACCCGACGGTCCAACGAGCGGCTGAATGGTCCAACAAGCAACCCGACGGTCCAACAAGCGGCTGAATGGTCCAACAAGCAACCCGACGGTCCAACGAGCGGCTGAATGGTCCAACAAGCAACCCGACAGTCCAACGAGCGGCTGAATGGTCCAACAAGCAACCCGACGGTCCAACGAGCGGCTGAATGGTCCAACAAGCAACCCGACGGTCCAACGAGCGGCTGAATGGTCCGAGCGGCCTGATGGCCCAGCCAACGGCCAAATGGGCCAACTAACAGCCTGACGGAGCGCCTCACCTGAGAAATCCAGCGTGTACGAGTACTTCCCGGCAGTGAACTTCAGTTGACCCTGGGAGTCCGACTGGTACGCTCTCTCAATGTCAGCGCTGCCGTACGAGCAGACCTGGAGGGAGCAGAGCGGAGCGTTTTCCTTTCTGTCGTCCGTCGATGCAAAACCCAAATCAAAGATTTGAAATGTTTGCATTTAATGACCGACTCACGTCTGACTGATATTCTGTCCAAACACTTCTATCGCCCAGAAACTCCCAGGTAACTTCGAGCCAGGACGGCAGAGGTGGGGGTTGGGGTGGGGTCGCTGGTGGGGTCATGGCTGCAGAAAGGCTGCAAAACATGAAATCAGCTGAGTCTGCTGTCAGAGAGCTGGAACAGTCTGAAAGGGCTCAAAGAGAACTGAACCTAAACAGACCACACCCAGAACCACAACCAAACCTCATCGGACCAGAGCCAGAAGCAGACACAGATCAGACCCAGACCAGACCCGGATTGGACCGAAACTCAGAACCAGCCCACACCCAGACAAGACCCAGAAACAGAACCAGAAGCAGTCCTACCCCCCACTTTGGGCCGTGTATTTGGGGCGCCGGCGGACTTTCCTCCTCATGCTGGTGTTCTGGTTGGTTTGCGTCATGGCTGTAGAGACATGACAGACCGGGTCTCAGCAGAACAGGAAAACCTTCTGAAGCTTTCAGAACTTCCCTGAGAGTCAGTTGACGTACTGGAGAAGTCCAGGCTGTAGTTGGCGGTTCCCACGGAGAACTGGAGGGTCCCTGCAGGGTTCAGACTGAAGTGACGCTCGATTTCACCGCTGCTGATGGACGAGGACGAGTTGGATCCCTGGAGACCAGACAGGGGAACGTTTAGAACGTTCAGAACATTCTGACCCAAACCGGAGGGTTGGGACGGACCTTCTCACCTGGGATCCGTACTCGGTCCACAGACGGTCTCCTCGGTAGAACCAGCTGTGGACCTCCGGCTGGTCCGCCGGGAGGAAGCTCAGCCGCTGGACTCTGATGGACGGATTATCGGTCCGCAGCGTGTCGAAGTTAATGAACAGTTTCCTGTGGAACGAGAACCGACACGTCAAACAGAACCACACTGAAGGCCTGTGAAAACTATATTAATCTTGAAAACTTCTGAAAGTCTTTATTTCACGTTCTAATAAATGGTCTGGGTTCCATGTCGCTCTGACAGAACAGTAAGATGTGTTCTAGTGTCAGAAATCTAAAGGTAGTCGGGTCTGGTTCAGGTAGTCGGTCCTGGTTCAGGTAGTCGGTCCTGGTTCAGGTAGTCAGTCCTGGTTCAGGTGGTCGGTCCTGAGCCTCTCTCACCCCGCTGTGCTGATGATCATGATTCCTTTAGCTCCAGCGTGACAGTAGTGCACTTCGATCACATGATCGTTTTCGATTTTCTGCCACCGACCTCCAACGTTCAGCTGCCACTCGTAATGCTTCCCTGAGGGAGAAAATAAAGACGCGTCAGGACGCGCAGCAGGACGCCCATCGGGACGCCCAGCAGGACGCCCATCGGACGCCCATCGGGACGCCCAGCAGGACGCCCATCGGGACGCGCAGCAGGACGCCCATCGGGGCACCCAGCAGGACGCCCAGCGGGACGCCCAGCGGGACGCCCAGCGGGACGCCCATCGGGACGCCCAGCAGGACGCCCAGCAGGACGCCCATCGGGACGCGCAGCAGGACGCCCATCGGGGCACCCAGCAGGACGCCCAGCGGGACGCCCAGCAGGACGCCCATCGGGACGTCCAGCAGGACGCCCAGCAGGACGCCCATCGGGACGTCCAGCAGGACGCCCAGCAGGACGCCCATCGGGACGCCCAGCAGGACGCCCATCGGGACGCCCATCGGGACGCCCATCGGGACGCCCAGCTGGACGCCCATCGGGACGCCCAGCAGGACGCCCTGCCGGTCTGAAACCAGGATTCATTTGGTTATTTACACTCTGAAAAATCAGCATTTTTCAGTGAGTTCTAATGGCTCGGGTTCTTTTGGAATTCCACCCCCCTGCTGGAATTTCCCCAGAACTCCAGCTTCTCTCCACTTTGACCAGCAGAGGCTGGACTTTCATTCCTACCGGCCTGTCGCTGATTCACTACATCACATGATAATTCTTTAGTTTTTTTCCATCACCTTGAGATTAAAATTCATGTATTTAAGCCACTTTACAGAGTTAAATGATGAAGTTACATAAACTGGGAGTGACAGTATGTAAATGAGCCCGTGGAAGTGTTTTAATGCTGTTTTTAAAGCGAGTAATTCCCATTTACCTCCGGAGCTGAGACATTCGTTAATCTCTTCGTAAGCCTGAAAACAAGAGAAACAACAAGAGGAAGTGAAGAAAACACGAAAAACAAGAGGAGGGCGTAAAGAGAACGGAATGTTCAACTCGTCTTCAGGGTCTCAGATTGAAGTCGTACTCACCATTTTGCTCTTTAATCAGATTAAATTAGCGACTGACAGTCCGATTATTCTGATTTGACGGGGATTACTACCTGAGATTTACTCCTCCGAGTGTTCTGTCGTCTGAGAAAGTTCATTTCTAGAGAAAAAAAAACCGAGAGAGAGGGAGGGGGCAACTTTAACTTTCACTTTCATTCTGCAGCTGGGGGAGGGAAAGAAGACGGATCAATAAATTCAAAAAGGGTATCAACTTTTTTTAATCCCCAGAAAAACAGTTGAAGTGAAAAACTGAAGGAACAAAGAAAATGTTTTTATTTCCAAACTAATTATTGTAGTTAAAAAGTCACAAATTAATGTTCCTGCATTAATTTGAGAAATAACTTATAATAAATATTAAATGTCTTTTTTTCCAGGTATTGACGAGCTTATGTGTCCAGAGAGAACCGAGCTCCTTCACCCCGCTTCATGTTGACAGTCTCTTGAGGTGACGGTTCGAATCCCACCGCTGACCAGGCCAGACCTTTAACCCTGAGTGTGTTTCTGGCTGCTGAAGCAAGTTTTGACAGACAGGTGGACTTTGCTTCTGTAAAATCACACTTTATTGATCTGCTGCTCCAGTCAGTGATCCGCTTTTCAGAATATTAATGTTTTATTTCTTTAAAAAAAAAAAAAAAAACACACATAGTACAAGGCACGACGTTTGATTTTAGATCTTTTATTGATATTTGAATTAGATCAATGATTGTCTTTGGCACGTAAAAATCAAGCAGAATAACCAACAAAGCAGAATAATACATGAGCAGAAGCAGCATGCAGAGAAATGTAGTTTGCAAAACACAAAAAAATCACATTAAATGAATCTGGTTCATCACTGAGATTAAAAAGGCCCCGAGTGGAAGACATGGCGTTCTCCAGACCAGCAGCGTTTCTTCCCGATGTGTAAACTAACGGAGAGGGTTGACTTCCTGAGACGAGCGGATGGCAGTAAACACCTTCGTATACAGCTTCAAATACCGTTAAATACTGCTGAACATGCATGTGTGTGTACGTGTGTGTGTGTGTGTCTGAGGTCCGGGCAGGTCAGACCATCACTCTTCTGATGGCGCGCCTGTGTTGAGTCTTCAGGTTGGTCTGGCTCATGGCTGCAGAAACAACACACAGCTTTTAAAGCCTTTTCATTCCTGATCACAGCTGAGATCCAACAATCTAATAGTTTCAGCTTTTTTAGCCGTTTCTTACCCGCACCAACTAGTTTAACAGTTTTAATGCCTGAGTGTCTGAGTTTTAATCACTGCAACTTAATTTTAATCATTTTAAATCCTTTTTTTTAACCATTCAACATATTTTTACTATTTTATAATTTCTATTTTCTCTTCTTACATCAAACTGAAAACAGATCAATCCGTCCATGTGTCTGACGGGCTTCTCCAAAGTTAGTTAACTGTTAATAACTAGTCCTACAAACTAGCACTACTAACTAGTCCCCAGAGTTACTCGACTATTACTAACTGGTATTACTAGCTTGTCTCCAGAGTTACTTAGCTATTAATAACTAGTATCACAAGCTAGTCTTACTAACTAGTCTCCAGAGTTACTTTACATTACTAACTAGAATCACTAACTGGTATTAGTTACTAGTCTCCAAAGTTACTTAACTCGTCTTATTAACTACTATTACTAACTAGTATCAGTTCCTTCACTATTACTAACTGGTATTATGAACTGGTTTCCAGAGTTCTCTTGTCTTGAGGTTTTCAGATGGAAACTCAACAGTTCTTTACAAACTAATGAACCATTTTTAATTTGAATCTGACGTCGGTTAAAATCATCTGGAGCATTTACTCTCATCTCTAATCCGCTACTTTCAAGTGTGGAAGCGTTCCTCGTTCGTTAAGCCGATTCACCAGAGCCAACACTGATTTAAAGAACACAGTGGACTGACTGAAGCAGGTGTGGTTCTACCTCCGAAGTCCAGCTTGTAGTTTTGACCGTTGACGGTGAAGGTCAGGCTGCCTCTGGGGTTCTGCTCGAAGCGGGCCTCGATGTCGGTGGTGGTGATGGAGCAGCCGGGCTGTGGGAACAGAATACCGTGAGCGGTGGAATGAACCTGCCGCTCCGCGTGCGACAGAACCGGGTCCGGTGACGTACCCTGTCTCTGAAGACATGCCATCCGCTGTCGCCCTTGAACTGCCACTGAGGTTTGGAGCCCAGAGACAGGTTGGCGATGGCCGGCATCGCCGGAGCGTTCCTGAGGAGAACAGAAGGTTTAGTCAGGTTTCCTCTTTAACCTTCAACTGGAAATGGAAGTGAGTGAAGATGACGCTCTCGGTTGGTTCTCCCTGCTGCTCAGATGCTGTGGTCTGATCTCTTGAACTCACCCTCCTCCGGTCTGCTTGTATCGGAACTGCGGCCGCCGGGTGACCCTCCTCTTCCGACTCTGACCCATCTGAACCATCTCTGAGAAAAGTCAGTGAGGAAGATTAAATGTCATGAAAGCTGGCCAGACGATGGGAAAGCTAAGGCATGGAGAAAAACCCAAACTCTCCAAACAGGAGCTGTTTCATGCTTCAGAACGTGCCAGGGAGCAGAATCTCTCACCTCTGAACCTGATCTCCACCCTGCTCCCTCCGACGCTGAAGGAGAACGATCCGGTCGGGTCGCTCTGGTACTTCCTCTCGATGTCCAAGCTGCTGACCGGGCTGCCCTGGCCCTTAGCGTCCTGCAGAAACACCGGAGTCGGTCAACGCTCGGGGAGGAACAGAAGGAGAATCAGAAGCAGGAGCCCGGGCGACATCGCACCCTGTCGGTACCTTCTCGCCATATTTGATCCACTTCTTCCGCAGGATGCAGAACCAGGACCAGGTGCTGCTCCCGTCGTCCAGACGGCGGACCTGCAGGTTCTTCCCGATCACTCTCACCTGGGAAAAGTCGATGCTCACAGCCCTGCACACACACACACACACACACACACACACACACACACACACACACACACACATTATACTGATGTCAGTGATATCGTCTAACATGTTGCATTTATTCTTTATCCATTGCTCCATCTTGTGTATTGATTTCTATTCAATGTTCTTTTATTATCTTTAACTGGGTTTATTTTATATACTGTGTGTGTGTGTGTGTGTGTGTATGTGTGTGTGTGTGTGTGTGTGTGTGTGTGTGTGTGTGTTCCGTGCGCTCTCACCCGTACGCCGTGTTGTAGATCTTGATGCTCTTGCTGTGAGGCAGCGAGTACTGAGCCTCGATCACGTGATCGTTTTCAATGTCCTTCCAGCCGTCTCGGGATTTCAGCTGCCACTGGAAAGGTCGGCCGTCCGTCAGCAGGGGGGCTGCAGGGACCACAGCTCACCTTCATCATCATCATCATCATCATCATCATCATCATCATCATCATCACAATGACGACAAATCCAACTCTTAAATCAAGGTCAGAAATGGTCTCAGTGTCCTCATACCTCTTCCTCCACCTCCTCCTCCTACTCTTCCTTCTCCTCCTCCTCCTCCTCCTCTTCCTCCTCTCCCTCCTCCACCCACAGAGTGGCTCAGCTTGCAGGCGTTGCCGTAGCGACACCTCCCCTGCAGGTGGAACTTGCAGACATGCAGGTATCTGCAGTGGCTTCCATCCCTGCAGCCGCCATCGTTGTAAAACTTGCAGGGCTGTCTGGCAGAAGGCTGAAAGAGGAGAGAACAGCTGAGAGCAGAATCCCCCCCGCTGCTGCAACGCCGTCCTTCTGATCTGGGAGGAACCTCACCTGAGGGAAGCCATCGGACTCCGGCGACTCGTCGCTCTCCTCAAACCGGACGACGTCGCTGTCCTCGGAGGACGAGCTGCCCTCGTCTGTGTCTGAGGACGAACGTCAAACAGCTCAGAGCCCTGATTCAGCTGGACGAGCCCCGCCACCTCCTCCTCCTCCTCCTCCTCCTCCTCCTCCAGCCTCCACCTTTAACGTCACACCTCCAGTCAGGCGACTGATGGAGTCAGTTTTGAACTCTTCCTTCAGACCGATAATCAAACGGTGATTTGTAATCAGTTACTTTCCAGCCTCCACAGGTTGATTTCTGACCAGAGGCTTAAAAAAATAGAACAGAAGAATAGAATAGAACAGGAAACTGTAAAGTAGAGCAGAATAGAGAATACTGAGTCATAGAATGAAGTAAAACATAACTGAGTAGAACAGGAAGTATTAAAGAAGAAAGAATATATTAGAATACTGGGTAAGAAAAAGAATAAAGTAGAATACAACACAGTACAAAATAATCAAGTATATTAGAATACTGGGCAAGTGGAGTAGAGTGTGTAATAAAACAAAGTATAAAGTATTAGAACAGTGGAGAACAGACGAACCTAAGTGCCAACTTGCTGTAATGACAGAGAGTGAAACCTGATAAGAAGTGAGACTTTATCAGTTCTGCTGATAAAATCACACACATACACACACTATACATGAGTCAACGCACACCTGCAGATTAGAGTCATGACTATCAGGACATGATGTACAGAAGTTCATTTAGTTCCTGATCTCTACATATTAAACTGGAGCGAATTTAAATCAACTGTTAATCTGCTAAACGTCCCACTTTGCCTTTCTGTAGCATAAACATCACATAAAATTATTCAACAAATCTAAACAATTGAATCTGAGAGAAAGTAAAGAGGCTCTAAAGTCATTTTCTGTTCTGTAAATAGAAGGAAACCAAAGACAGGTGTTATTTTTAAAGCCCCCTGCTGGTTCTTTCAGGTACTGACAAACACGAAAAACACTTCAAACTGGACAAAAGTCTTCTTTTCACACACAAACACACTTTAAAACCTTTAAAATGGATAGTTTATTAGTGTTAATGTTATTTAGGAGATTTTAGTTTGAACTTGTGACTGAACATGACGCTGCAGGGAAACCGTGAAAGTGAAAGTATCAGACAGGAAAAGATATGAAACTTGAAGTCTGACATTTTCATCCGGACAAAGTCACTTTGGAGCCTTTCAGCCGGTTGATCTCCAGTCTTGAGAGTTTAAATAAAGAGTGGAGACTTTAGTGAGGGGAGGAGAAAGTCACCGTCAAGAGAAAAAAAAAACGAAATAGAGAGAAAAATCTGGAGCTCAAAGAGAAAAGAACACTGATTTGATTAAATCTTAGCAGACGATAGAGAACAGGGAAGTGAAGAGAGGAAGAAAGAAAAGAGAAGAGAAGCGCAGACCACTCACCAAAGGCTGAAGCCATTCTGGAACTTAAGAACACTTTCACTTTCACTCACTGTAATTTATCAAGACAGGCCCCGCCCACTAATGACCTCAGCCACAGGCGTAAATAACCACCACTGTGGTAAATAGCCTCCACTACTGGGGTAATTATTATCAAAATAGATCCAGATTTCAGATTTGTATGGTTGATGACCGTGGCAGCCTGCCCGCTCCACGTTGACAGAGAGACTTTTTCCCAAGTGGAGGAGTTTAAGCATCTTGGCGTTTTGTTCACAGTGGGGGACGGATGGAGGAGAGACTGACAGGCGGATCGGTGCAGCGGCTGCAGGGATACGGTCGTTGTATCGGTAAGTTGTGGTGAAGAGGGTGGTGAAAGGAGAAGCTCTCGATTTACCGGTCAATCTACGGCCTGGCCCTCACCTATGGTCATGAGCTCTGGGGTCAAGACCGAAAGGACAAGATCCTGGATAAAAGCGACTGAAATTCTTGGCATGTCCCACTGGGTGGATGCCTTGGGGAAGACTCAGGACACACTGGAGAGACTGTGTCTCTCGGCTGGCCTGGGAACGCCTCGGGATCCTCCCGGAAGAGCTGGAGGAAGAGTCTGGGGACAGGAAGTCTGGGCCTCTCTGGACTGCTGCCCCTGTGACCCGGTCCCGGAAAAGAAGTAGAAGATGGATGAATGGATGGTTGATATCATTCAAGCTGAGCAGCAGTGAATGTGACGAGATGGAACTGTGACCTTTGACCTGAGTCGTCTGCAGCTGCTGGAAGACATAAAGACAGCAGAGACAGAAGAACCAAACATTTCCACTTTCCCTCTCTCACCACCAGGAGTCACTGTAACCACACACACACACACACACACACACACACACACACACACACACACACACACACACACACACACACACCATAAAGAAAATAAGTTTTGAATCATAAATGTATACATTAGAGTTATAATCTGAATAAGTTTCTCCTGACTAATGACTTGTGAACAAACTGAATTAACAGACAGACTGACTGATCAACGAGCAGCAGCAGGTATCTGCTGCATTTCTTCTAGAGTCTGCAGCTTTGTGTGAGCAGCAGTGGTAAACTGTTCACTCCTGGTCTGTGAAGCCAGCAGGAGAGGAATGTTTCTAAACGCTGGAGCTGCTGGCCTTCAGAGGGAGGTGGAGGAGTCAGAATGTGAATGGAAGGTGTGGGAGTGGCTCTCACAGCCACCGTCACCCTGAACCCTCTCTCCATGGCTGGAACCATGAACCTGCAGAAAAAAACATGCAAACTCCACAAGGGAAAGACCGGTTAGCTGGCTGCTTGGAACTGGAACCAGGACTACCCTCACCCGGACACTCTCATGAAGAATATGCAAATTCTGGGCAGAAAGTCTGAACTGTTGGAAAACCTTCAGGAACCAGAGAAGACAGAACATGCAGCCTCCACCTTCATTACTGAACAGTTTAATCAGCGTTTGGCTGGTTGCTCCATCCTGGACACGAATAAGCCTCCTGATGTGGAGTCTCCATGCTGGATCACCTGAAGAAAGCTCAAACATGCACAGGGAAAACATGCAGTCTCCACAGGAAAAAGAAGCTGGCTGACTTGGACCGGGAGCCGAGGCAGTGAGCTGATGTTGCTGACCACTGTTCCACAGCTCCACGACTTCCTGTTTTCAAATCTAGGCTCTTTCATCTGTCCCTGATTTGATTCTCACTGCAATCGATTGATTTCCTCTGACGTTCTGAGGGAAGTTCAGACTCAAACGTTCTCCTCCAGTCGTCTCTCTGCACATCCAACCAACTCACAGCTGAAATTAGAAAACAGAAATAAAGCCAGGTCAAAGACACTGAGGGTTTTATTTTGATTAAACTTTATTTATAAAGTCTCTTGGGCTTCAGTTCAGAGATACAACTTCAAGATATTTGATTTGGAATAAAGAAAGAATCACTTTATTTGTTATAAGCAGATTTTATTAAATGACATTAAGGGACTTTTTTTACAGCTTAAATCATCTCAGATAATTGATCATTGATGATGATGGTTTTTTTCTGTCTGGTCTGTCTGAGACAAAATCAGCTCTAGAAGGAAGAACGAAGTTCAGCACAGAGATTCAGACTGATGCCTACAATCTGTCCGGAGGAGAGTTCTGGTTCTGGTTCCGGCTCTGAGAGGAGGAGGAGGGTTCTGGTCCTGGTTACGGTCCTTGGAGGACCCACCCCCGGAGCAGCAGCAGCGTCCCGGTCCTGCCCCCCTCCCGAAGGAGCAGTGTTCCGGTCCGGCCCCCCCTCCCGGAGGAGGAGCTGCAGACCGGCTGCAGGTGCGCTCAGCCCGGCGGGCGGCGCTTTACCTGCTGTGCTCGCGCTGCTCGCGCTGCGCTGCGCTGCGGCTCCTCATTGGAGAAGAAGTGCGGGACTTCCTGGTGGGACCATGGACGCTCTCCGCTCTCCGGCCCGGGATGAACCGGCTCCGGCGGAGTGTCCGTGAAGGTGAGCCCCCCCCAAACCTCCAGCCTCCGGCCCGGTACCGGCCCGGTTCCCGGAAGTTTGGCCGCGGAGCCGCGTCTGTCAGCGGGATCTGCGGGGTTTACTGCGGGGCTGGATGACGGCTGTCCCGCACTCCGCCGCTTCCTTCTTTTTTTTTTTTCTGACTACTGAAGCGGCGCGCGGCGGTTTCTGGGATTTCGCGCGCGTGTGCGCCACACGACGCACGCGCTTGGAGCCGCGCACGGACGGTAGGAGGTTTTTCTTATTGGAAACTTTGTGCTTATTTGTATTCACCGAGGCCTCCACCCCCCATTACCCCCCCAACACACACATACACACACACATACACACACTGTGGCGCTCACGCAGACGCACAGCCCCACTTCCTGTAGCCTCCTACAAAATAAAAGTGATAACCTCTTCAGACCAAAGTAAGAAACGTCTGAAAACCACCTGGAAGCACCTGTCAGACCTCGTTTCCATGGCAACGCGTCATCGTGACATCACATCGATTGTGTGTTTTAGTTCCAGAAAAGTTTCACTTTGGAAAGCTGTGTCCGTTTCCATGGAAACAGCAGAAACACTCTGAGCACCTCATGACATGAAACAGAACTGAAGATGTGTGGAGAGAGGAACTGATCAGATCTTACCCGTCAAAGATAATCTGATCCTGGAAAATAATAATAAAAAAAATATCCAGACAGCAGTGGAAGGACACGCTGATGAACAATCAACCACAGCTGGAGTGAAAAGAGAAGAAACACTCAATGAAATTTAAACTTGAGACGAAAAAACACGTCACAAACACAAAGTTACCCGTGATCACAAACATGAGTGTAAGAGTAATTTAAAAGACGAGGTAATCATCATGTTATGTGTGTTTATTTATATTCGTTAAATGTTATTGTTGCAGGATTCTGCTGGTTTGGGGTGTTTATTGCAGAGTTCTGCTGGTTTTAGGGTTGTTGTTCCATGATTCATATTTTTTGTGGTTGTTGTGGGATTAAACTGGTTTTTTGGTTGTTGCTGCAGGATTCTGCTGGTTTTGGGGTTGTTGTGGGACTGTCGCGGCTGAACCTCGTCCTGCAGCTGCACCGCCCACCACGGCCTCCCATTGGCTGCCTCTGTGCGCTCCGCGGCCCCTGATTGGCTGCAGCCGCTGTCACTCACACTGATGAGCCGCGGAGTTGCTCGCTTGTGTTTTTTCAGCAGCAAAGTGTCGATTAAACCTTCGTTTTTATTCACGTCTGAAAACTGTGGAAATGTCTGGGCTTTCAAACCGCTCGTTAGTTTGGTCAAGTTGAGTTCTTCATTCGGTGTTTTCACCTCATTTTAGACGGGATAGAGTTATTTTGCAGCTCTAAACGTCAAGTGTTTATGGGTTGGAAACGGAAATACGACGAATACATTTCAAAGTAAAAGCAGACCAAGATGTTAGAATTAAGTATTGAAAGATGCTGTCGTTTGTAGAAAAATGTACTCAATAAAAGTGCTGTAAATCACTGTAATTACATTTAATACACAGGGACTGAGGTGAAATTACAGACTGAAACAAACTGATGTTATATATTCCAGATTTGACTGTCTACTAAAGTTGAATCAACTAAAATCAGATCCAGCCTATTATATGGATGTATATTAAATAATTTAATGAGATGTGTGTACGTTTACATATCTCCTCCATTTCACAGTTTTATTTGCAATGTTCCAACAAATTCCTATTAATAATGATTTGTAATGATTTGCAAAAGTTAAAAATGAAATGAGAATAAAAATTTAGATGAGAAGTACAAAGAAAACATGTTAAATTCTAGATTTATGAAATTGCATGACTGTAGATTTTATTGAGAAATGTTCCTCAGGAAGTGGTCCAGCTGTGTTTCTGTCAGCTGACAGTGTTTTGTCTTTCCAGCCCTCCTGTCCTGCTCGGGGATAATGCGGCTTAAAGCAGCCTGGAGCTTTGCAGTGTGGACCCACAGTGTTGTAGTAGAGTCTGAAAGATAAACAGGCTGCAGGCAGAATGAGCAGGACGGCTCAGACCAGGGCCTGTTCCTGCAGATCCACATATGTAACAGACCGATCAGGGCCTGTTCCTGATATGAAACATAGTCTATAGAGGGGAGGTGCTGCTCCAGGGTCAAGCTGCTGCCAGGATGTGTCAGGGTTACAGTGTTTGCCTCATCAGCTCTTATTTTGAGCTGGTGTGTTGGTGTTGAGCGACCTTTCTCTCTCCAGGATCGACCCTCTTCCCACTCTGATATCAGACACCAAAGATTAGACCACTCCACCAAAACTTCAACCAGTCTTTCACCAAAAGTAGCACTGATGCTAGTGTTGAGGCTAATACTAGCACCGAGGCTACCACTGAGGATTGTGCTGAAGCTAATACTGGCACTGAGGCTAACGTTGAGGCTCGCACTGAGGCTAACACTGAAGCTAGCACTGAGGTTAACACTAGCGCTGAGACTAGCGCTGGGGCTAGTACTGAGGCTAACACTAACACTGAGGTTAGCACTGAGGCTGGCACTGAGGCTAATACTAACACTGAAGCTAGCACTGAGGCTAATGCTAATACTGGAGCTTACACCAAGGTTAACACTAACACTGAGACTAGTGCTGAGGTTAGCACTGAGAGTAGAGCTGAGGCTAGCACTGAGGCTAACACTAACACTGAAGCTATCACTGAAGCTACCACTGAGACTAGCAATGAGGCTAATAGTAGCACTGAGGCTAGTGCTGAGACTAGCACTGAAGCTAGCACTGAAGCTAGCGCTGAGGCTCGCACCTGAGGCTAACACGAACACTGAGGCTGAAGCTAGCACTAAGGCTAATCCTAACACTGAAGCTAGCACTGATGCTAACACTAATGCTTGACCTTTCAGACTCAGTCTCGACCTTTTGGACTCAGACTTGACCTTTTGGACTCGGACTTGGCTCTGTTGAAATCGAGCATTGGAGTGTTTGCTGAGCATTGTGGGTGGAGTCTGGGGATGCAGGTGAACATATGGCTCATCTAATCCAGGACCGAGCCTCGGAGCTAATACGCTCTGTCTGAATCCCTGATATCTCACTTCCTGTCCGTCACTCGCACCTCCACCTCCTTTAGGCTGAATCTGGAGGGGCTGACGTCTCCCAGAGGAAGATGAGAGCAGCACACTGAGCCAGCGGGCTGCAGGTGCAGCTCATCTGACGGATTAGGTCTCCAGGTAGAGCAGCAGACAATAGGATGCAGGATTAAAGCTGAGGAGGGTGACGGGCCCTCCAGCCATTAATCCAGCCATCAGCTAACGCTGCTAATGCTAACAGCTGAACGAAGCCTTTGACAACAGACGGCAACGTGATCCAATTCCATTCACAGTAGATCCTCTGGGTTCTTGGGAACGCAGCGTTTCAACAAAGGTTACTGTCAGCTGTCACACACCTGAAACTAAACTTCACATACTTTAATATTTCATCATCTGATTCAGCTTCTTTAAAAAAAATCCCTTTGAATTCAGAATTTTCACCATTTTAGAACCACTTCATCAAACAGGAAGTTGTGTTTCACTGTTCGGTTCAGCTGCTCTTCACATTTTGCTTCAGTCGCTCTGAGTTTCATTGTTTTGTCTGATTTTGAGTAGTTTGAACTCTGAACCCTGAACTCACTCCATTAAATGACAGCTTGACCTTTGAGCTGATTTAAACATCCACACTTTAACTTCCTGTTTTTACTCAACAGAACAAGCCAACACACAATCAAATAAAACACATGAAAAACATGTTTTTCCTGCTTCTTGTGTGTTAGAGTAGAGATGATGTATTGTTTCTCCGTGAGTTTAGTCAGCAGCATCCACAGAGAGAACATACCAACTCAAACCAGGTTTGAGACAGACGCCATTTTCAAAACGTTGTCGTGTCAACGTGAAAGTTTTCTGAGATGAAAACGGAACCTTTTTGGTCTAAACGGAGACTGAATGTGACTTTCTGGACTGTTGGCTTCAGGTTTGAAGTGGACTGACTGGAACTTGTAGTGAGGACGTCTGATGATGCAGCGTTGTCTCGATGTCCCGCTCCGTCTGGACGAACGGCGAAGAGCCGCGGACGCCACGCGAATGTGTGTCCAAAAGCTCAGTGACCTGGGGGAGTGGACGGATGCCGACGGGGATGGTGGCACCGACGATGGGGTCTGGCGGCGTCGGCCCTTCGCTCTGTCGATGGCGTCTGGCGGCGTCGGCCCTTCGCTCCGTCTTCAGCAGAATAAATCTGCTGGCTCTGCCGCTGAAGCTTTCTGCTGACCTGCTGCTTTTTGCTCATCGCCCGGGAGGATATCGGATCCTCCACATCTGCAGTGCCGGTGCTCATGGCAACGTGGGGGTGGGGGGTGGAGAAGGAGCAGGTTGGGGGTTGGGGGGGGGGGGCAGCCGAGGGGCAGAGTGCCTCTCTTTACCACCTGCTTCAGCAGCATCCTCCCAGCCCTCCTGTCCACCCACCCGGACCGCCTGCCAGCCTCTATGCAGGGATCAAATTACCCGTTATTATCACACTCTATTATCAGATCACTGTAATTTAGCGCCGGATCAATGTGCAGAGATGAAGATGCTCTTCCTTAAAACCAAACGTGGTCCCTTATCAGGCCTCTGATCCTGAAACTGTTTCACTGAAAGCTTCTGTCAGCTCCAGGTCTCCACTGGTCTCTGTGTTTCAGCCAGCTGGTAGCTGGAGCCGCTCTGTGCGGAGTTTGCATGTTCTTCTTGTGCGTCAGATGATTTAAAGTGCGTTTCCTGTTCTCTCCGTCAGGTCATGAGTGCCTCGAGGAAAGACCCAGCGGAGAATAGCCTCACCTGTCTGAAGCCCCGCCCCGCCCGGGCCTCGCCCCGCCCCCTCACCCTGGACTCCCACCATGAGTAAGTCCCGCTTCCTGTTTTCCTGCCTCGTCTCGCCGTTGGCTCGTTCGACTGCCGCCATGTTGGAATCCAGAGCTGGAGGATCGGTTAGACTCTAGAGATGAAAGACCAGGCCCCGCCCACTTCACGAAGTGATCAGTTCAGGGAACTGCTGCTCGGTGGTTTTTTTCTCCATATTTCAGTCTTGCTGAGATGTTTTTGGTGTCGCCGTCTCAGATCTTCACTTCCGCTCCTCTGAGCGTCGCTCTGCATCCGGACGAACGGAAACGAGAGGAGCGAGAGCGGCGAGCCTCGCCGCCGCATCCCTCATCAATCATGCCGCAAAGCACCATGGGAGGGCCGTGTGTGTGCGTGTGTGTGTGAGACTTTAATGGCACGGCCTCACATGTGGGCTCAGAATGTACTGCAGTCTCGATGACTCACACAGTCAATATATGTTCCCTACATCATGTGTGATCTCACACACACACACGCACACACACACACACACACACACACACACACACCCGTCAGTCCCTCGTTTCCCTCTTCGTGCTCTCGTCTGTCGGTTTATCAGCAGTGTAAATCAAGGATTCCGAAAAGTTGTGCTGATATTTGGAGGAAGAATTCATTTCAGTTCTGACGGCTTGGACCTGACGAGTAGCACTGATTACGATGAAATGTGGGAGGCTGATTGATTACGTCCTGAAGACGGTTAAAATCTGGAAATCAGATCTGGAAGGATGTAGAAACACTTGGTGGTAAACTGACATGAGCCCCAGAATATCGGCTGGATTGATGGACTGAGTGAATCAGCCTGAGCTCATTTTTCTCAGGTTGAGTCAAATTTTTTTGGCAGATAATTTCCATAAAGACACCTGCATGTGCACGTGCTCGTGCACGTTGCAGTCTCCAAACTGAATCCATCAGAAGACATTTCTATTTTTTTTCTTTAAAGACATGAAAGCGATGCTTTGTGTGGTTAAAACACCGTTTTTTTTTATTGATTAACAATCAGTAAATGTTCCTGCTGCTCCGTGCTGCTGATGATCATACGAAGGAAGATGATTTTTATTCAGCCTGTTTTCATTTTCCTGATTTATCCACATCAGCGTTCAGTTTTTACCGTCACTCATGCTTTGCCGGGACGTCCTGATGGGATCAGGGCTGTTTTTCAAAATAAAAGTCTCAGAAAGAGGATGTTTAGAGATCAGCTGAAACTGAGGAATCGTTCTGGCATCAGGGCGTTCTGCTCTGCAGAACCAGTTTCTTATTTTTACAACCCATCCTGATCAGGTCCAGTGCATGATGGGAGAATAGAGTTCTGCGTCTTGAGCGTCTCCCCTGGTTCTTTAATCCAGAACGGTTCCCTGCTGCTCTGCAGCTCCTCCCTGTTCTCAGCTCACTTTACTAGAAGGCAGAGTTTCCTCCCCCCGGCCGTTCTGCACCGCTGCCCTCCATCTGGGGGCTGTGTGTGTGTCTGTGTGTGTGTGTGCGTGTGTGTTTGTGTGTGTGGGGAGTTGACTGGAGGAACCCGCACATGTGAGGCGTTTACTGGAACCTGATTGGATTAAAGCCGACGAGTGCTGAGAGGTTTAACCTGATTACTGCACACACTGCCGTTCAGGAACACAACAGGTGTGTGTGTGTGGGTGTGTTTGTGTGTGTGTGTATTAGGTTAGCTGGTTGATCTAATTGATGCTGAGTGTTGGAAATAGAGGAAACTGTGATTGATGAGCTGAGTCATGTGAGAACAGAAAAAGTCCTGCAGCATCCTGTTACGTGTGTGTGTGTGTGTGTGTGTGTGTGTGCGTGTGCGTGTGTGTGTGTGTCTCTGACAGCTCACAGCTTTAATCTGATAATCTAATAGTCAAACAGAATTGAACATCATCAGCGTATCATTTAGGGGTGCAACGGATCAGGAAACTCACAGATCGGATCGGATCACAGTTTGAAGTCACGGATCGGATCATTTTTCTTAAATTCCACGGTAATACGTGACTTGAACAACACTGGGGTGATGTGGCTTTAAACAGCTGACCATGCTAGATGTGCGACTTTCTCGTGCCACAACGCCGACGTATCGTTTTGGTTTTGTCCATAAACCTTCTTCTGTCATCACTGTATTTCACTGGGACTGATGCTGGAGGTTTTTCGAGTTCCTATACTCTTCTGGAGTGTTGATTGAACATGCCGCCTTCACGTGAACGACCACCTCTTTTTTTCATCTACCGATCCGCGGACCACGTTCGTGTCGATCCGTGGAGAGGGATCCGTA
The DNA here is from genome assembly GCF_902148845.1 of Salarias fasciatus. Lineage (NCBI taxonomy): Eukaryota > Metazoa > Chordata > Actinopteri > Blenniiformes > Blenniidae > Salarias > Salarias fasciatus. The sequence goes on along the minus strand of NC_043761.1, from coordinate 3,811,292 downwards.
CGGATCATGGATCAGTAGTGATCTGTTGCACCCCTAGTATCACTCAGTCCTGTCCTGTCAGTCAGAGGTTCCCACCCTGAGGTGTGAGATGTGGTCCACAGCAGACTGGCAGGAGTCAATCTATGATCAGCAGACTGATCAACACGAGGTTTCCTGTGTTCATATCAGATGGACGGCCTGTCTGCAGAGATATTCTGAGAGAATGACTTTAATCCCCCGATCCCGCCGAAAAGGGCCAGAAAAGAGGAGCGAGATGAAACCAGAGGCTGACGAGAAACCAAACATGAGAGGAAGAAAAAGTTTAATTCCGCATCACAACAGGTGGCGTCTTAATATGAGGTCTTAGGACCTGAAGGGTCTCTGGAGGGACCTGAAGGGTCTCTGGAGGGACCTGAAGGGTCTCTGGAGGGACCTGAAGGGTCTCTGTATTGACCTGAGGGGTTTCTCTCTCTTCTTTAGTTGTTTTGTTAAACAACATCATCTCAACGCTACGCTCTTGTTTTCCACCTCATCCTTTATATTAGCATCACCTGACCACCCCCCCCACCCCACCCCAACCCCACCCCTCCGGCATGTCGGCGGGGGCATCTGGGTGTGGTGTGGTGTAATTAACTTCCCCTCAAAGCCTCATCTGGTCTCCATCTGCTGGATTCAGGCTCGGTTAGCTTCACACAAGCTGACACACACACACACACACACACACACACACACACACACACACACACACACACACACACACACACACACACACACACACACACACACGTCTCCTGGCGTGTTCACACCTGGAGGAACAGTTTTCCTCCTGCGGTTTCATGGAATCACTTGAAATCACTTTAGTCGATGCCAGCTGATGGTGCTAACACCCCCCCCCCCACCCCGGGAGTGAAAATAGAAAGGTGCTGACGGAGGCCTGGGGGGGTTCTGACACCACCCTCTGTGAGGGAGGAGGTGTGACTCCAACCGTGTGCTGCTGTGATGATCCTCTAACAGTCACAACGGGTGTTTCACACCGTCAAGTTGCCATATTGGGACTACGCTGAAGAGAAGTCTGTCCTGGTGTAACGACGTAGCTTCAGATTCAGTTTCAGCTTGAGCACGACTCTCGTCACGTTTCCCACAGCACTCGAAGGCACCGTGAGCCATGCTGAGTGTTTCCCGCCAACGCCATGAAGCGTGTGGCGGCCGGGTTTCAGTTTGGGCCCGTTCTGCAGGTCGGGCTGGTTTTCCTGTTGGAGGATCTGCCACCTGCAGGCTGAAGCCTGAAATATGAAGCCTAAAGCCTGAAGTCTGAAGCATGAAGCATGAAGCCTGAAACCTGAAGTCTGAAACCTGAAGCCTGAAGACTGAAGCCTGAAGTCTGTAGTCTGAAGTCGGAAGCCTGAACCCTGAAATCTGAAGTCTGAACCCTGTAGTCTGACGCCTCAAGTCTGAACCCTGTAGTCTGACGCCTCAAGTCTGAAGCATGAAGCCTGAAACCTGAAGTCTGAAGCATGAAGCATGAAGCATGAAGCCTGAAGTCTGAAACCTGAAGTCTGAAGTCTGAAACCTGAAGCCTGAAGTCTGAAACCTGAAGTCTGAAGCCTGAATCATGAACCCTGAAATTTGAGTTCTGAAACCTGAAGCCTGAAGCATGAAGTCGGAAGTCGGAAATCTGAAACATGAAGCCTGAAACCTGAAGCCTGAAGTCTGAAGTTTGAAGTCTGGAGCCTGAAGTTAAAGCCTGAAGTTGAAGCCTGAAATCGATAGTCTGAAGTCTGAAACCTGAAACCTGAAGCCTCTAAGGATTTGCTCATGATAGGAGGCTGAAATACAACTTCCTCTGACATCCAGATTAGGGAGAAATAACGAACGCAAGTCAGTGTGAGTGTGAGTGTGTGTGTGTGTGTGTGTGTGTGTGTGTGTGTGTGTGTGTGTGTGTGTGTGTGTGTGTGTGTGTGTGTGTGTGTGTGTGTGTGTGTTCTCGTATTTCTATCCTTGTCGGGGCCAAATGTCCCCACAAGGATAGCAAAACGTGGAACGACGTGCCTTGTGGGGACCTTTTTCCGGTCCTAAGTAGGAGAAACAGTGTTTTCTTGACCATGTTGTTGTTACTGAAAAAAGTAAAAGTGCAAAAACATTTCTTTAGGGTTAGGCTTTGTTGTGGTGTGGGTTAGGGTTAGGGTAAGGGTCAGGGTTAGGGGCTAGACATGAATGGGAGTCAATGGACGGTCCCCACAAGGATAGAAATACAAGACTGAGTGTGTGTGTGTGTGTGTGTGTGTGTGTGTGTGTGTGTGTGTGTGTCTGTGTGTCTGTGTGTCTGTGTGTCTGTGTGTCTGTGTGTCTGTGTGTCTGTGTGTCTGTGTGTCTGTGTGTCTGTGTGTCTGTGTGTCTGTGTGTGTGTGTCTGTGTGTGTGTGTGTGTGGGGTGCCAGTTGTTTGTTGGAATGTGGTCCTTCCACACCTCCCTCCCTGCTTTTTCTCTCATATCCTTCAGTGGTGACTGATACTTGCTTGTCATGAGTGTGTGTGTGTGTGTGTGTGTGTGTGTGTGTGTGTGTGTGTGTGTGTGTGTGTGTGTGTTGGTTGGGGGTGGGGGGGTTACAGGAAGGAAGCTTTGCTGGAATATGATTACATCTCTGTATAAACACAGCAGCAGGAGGAAATGGATCCACAAAGCGTCCTCAGGGCTCGAGCAGTGGCTTTAATAATGCAATATGATGTTACTGAGCGCAACACACACACACACACACACACACACACACACACACACACACACACACACACACACACACACACACACACTGTCAGCGTGTTTAAAGATTTTCATTCAGGACTTCTGAAAAGTGATGAAGCAAAATTGAATTTAAATTGAATTTTCTTCTTTCTGGTCACGGTGGTGGAGTGGTTTGCTCTGGGAGCTGGATGGGAGAAGACCCTGGTTTGATTCCGGGCTGTCAGTGTTGACGTGTTAGTCTCTGTAAACACCGCTGGACCAAGAGCTTCACAATAATAGAAACTTATTACTTTTCAATTTTTACATTACATTAATTTAATTTACCAAAAATGTCTGAATCAGTGAAAAGTGACATAGTTAAAATTGGTATTTTTATTCATTTATTAAAGATAGTTACTTTATTTTAAATAGATATAAATGCATTTTTAAAGCCCGGTTTGTATTTTTAAATATTTCAGTAAACATGAAGTTTGGCTCTTGGCTTTGAGTTGAACTTCATCACTAAAACAAGCTGAAACATTTGAAATCCCTTTTAAAAAGTATTTGCTGTCTTTTTTTAATCCAAGTTTACTGAAATTATTTTTTTTTAATCCAGATAACTCAAATTATTTGTGCTTTTGACCATTTTTTCTTTGAATTACAGGAAACAGTCCAGTAACAGAAACCACATTAATGGAGTTCAATCAGCTGAACGAGCAGCTGCAGGTTCTCCTAGTGAAGTGCTCTTGACACACACACACACACACACACACACACACACACACACACACACACACACACACACTGTGACAAACAGCTCAGCGCCCGTCACCCTGTGATAAACGACACACACTCCATCGACCGGAGTCAGGCACGATCCACCTGATCAGCTGGGTGTGTGTGTGTGTGTGTGTGTTTGCGTGTGTGGAGAGGCATTGTGGGTAATAGTGGTGGACTCCTCCGCTTCTGACGCAGTCGTAGATCTTCAGCTGTCTCCTCCCCTCCCCCTTCACTCTGCTGCTTTAACTGTTTATTTATGTGTGTGTGTGTGTGTGTGTGTGTGTGTGTGTGTGTGTGTGTGTGTGTGTGTGTGTGTGTGTGTGTGTGTGTGTGTGTGTTGTTTACCCCTTGCTAACAAGGGTGGGGGTCGTGGGAGTTTGCGTCTCTCTCTCTCTCTTCTGTCCGGAATTCCTGATGTTTCCACCTTATAAAGTCAAAGCTCCACAGTGGTTTGCCCTGTTGTCTCACAGTGAGACGTTCCCCGGTTCGAGTCCTTGGCTCTGTTTCCCTGACAGCTCACAGTTCCCTTCCTCTTGCCTCTCGTTAAAGTGAGCCGCTAATGCTAATGCTAGCTGACAACAAAACACAGAAGAGCTGTTCAGCTCCCTTTGTAAAGAAACTTTCTCTGAGGTCAGGATTCAGTATTCGGGAGTGAAAGATTTCTGACCTGGATGTGAGCGTGGGTGTATCGGCGGGGGGGGGGGGGCTCCGGGGACATGTCCCCTTCACCTCTGAGATGACGGTTACAGCCCTGGATTTGAAAAACAGCCTCATACTTCAACAAACTCATATGAATGCGGCCTCCTGTGAGAGGGGAAGTGGGCTTTCACTCTTTTATTCCCTCATTTCACTGCGAGTCAATGTTTGATGGACATTTTATGGGTTTTATGGACTTTCGAGGTCAAAGGTCGACTTCGTGGTGGCTGTGAAACAAACGGCAACGAGACGCATGAAGCAGATTTCGTCTGTCATTCTGCATCTCGTTCCTCCTTCAGCTCTTTATTCGTTTTCAAAGGAAGCAAAACGCCACCAGAAACTGATCAGTGACTGTTTTTATTGACCGAACGCCCAGTTTTAGGGTTTTTTTTTTTTTTTACAGCCTGCTGAATTTCTGCAGCAGTTGAATTAAAACTGAGAATAAAAACCAAATCTGAATCTTCAAAAAAAGCTTCAAAATATTAACTGCAAAGGCAGAAAACTTAATATTTGTAATTAGATAATTCAATTCAATGTAATTTTTTTGTGCTTAGGCACATGTATTTCTTTAGTTTAGAAGTTAATTAAAAAAGTTCTTTATATTAATGAATACAGCATTTTCTATAGTGTAATGTACAGTCCAAGTAAAAGGATGATATATTTCCACTTTTGATGAGACACAGACGAATATTTATTTTATTAATGTGTTGAAAAACGATAACAGTGATGCATTCGTAAAGTACGTCCATCGATAATCTAACAGACTGCAGAGTTTCTCGCTTTAAACTCGATCAAATCACATGAAGCAAAGTTTAAAAAAACGAAATCGGGTTTGAAATGCGAGTTTTAGTCTGCGGTCATTCAGGACGAGCTGCTGAACGTCGCTCAGCTGATGAAGGAAACTTGATCCGTGAAGGACGCCGCCGCCGCCGCCTGATTGGCTGACCGGCCGCACTCCAAACAGGAAGTGACACGGGAAGGGCGACAGGAAGAGGCTGTGTTGTTCCAGCAGCGTTCTCTCTTCCCGTCCGGCCGTGTTCCCTCGCTCGCTGGAGGACGGGGGGGTCAGGGGGGAATCCCGGCCCTCCGTCTCTTTGAAACGACCTTCACAGTTTTACCGTGATGTTGATGTGATACAGGTTCTTTGCTGTAGGTGGCAGCAGTGAGTTTTTTCTTTGTTTACATTGTTTTAATTTTCGAATCTCGAATTTTTGAAGTCTGTTGTTTTATTTTTTTTTTTGACTATTTCAACTTTGTAACATGAATCACAGTCACATGGCTTATATTCACACAAGCATAATCACCAATAATTTGGATTTCTTTCTATTTTTTTCATTGTGGAAGTCTTGAAATTGTCTCATTTTTTTCAGTTTTATAGCATTTTTCTCTTCATGTGGAACTTATTTTAATATATTCATAAAAAATCAGTTGTGAAACAAAATATTTTCAACAAATATATTTAAACATTAAAATGACGAGTTTAGTTCATTCAAATACTTTTGAATTGCACTATAATTTAAATTGTAATTTCAAGAATAAAAGTGTCTCATCTGAATGCAAATGTATTTTACTTCATTTATAAGTATTTGTAACATTTTTAGGTATTGATACGTTAAAAACATTTAAAAATGCATTGACCAGATTATCTGCTACTGAAATACTTCGTTTAATCTGATTTATTTATTGTCTTTTGGTCTCATCACCAGTATCAGTCCAACAATTAAAATCAAATTTATATTTAATAAGTTATCTTATTGCATCGAAAACTTCCCCTTTTTAGTTTTTTCTAAGATTTCTATATTTTTGTGGATTTTCTTTTGTCTTTTTTTTTTCAAGCGTATCCTATCCTGTTCAGGGACGCTGCAGCCAATCCCAGCTCACTGAGGACGAGTCCAACGTCTCTTTAATTTAACTTAAATTATTTGCTTTCTGATAGTTTATTCCTCCATTGAACAAACTGTGCGTGTGTGTGTGTGTGTGTGTGTGTGTGTGTGTGTGTGTGTGTGTGTGTGTGTGTGTGTGTGTGTGTGTGTGTGTGTGTGTGTGTGTGTGTGTGTGTGTGTGTGTGTGTGTGTGTGTGTGTGTGTGTGTGTGTGTGTGTGTGTGTGTGTGTAAAAGGCCACTGTTTCGTCTCATGCTGGGTCAGCGTAGCAACCGAGGGTCTTCCACATAGCAACAGCCTCCGCAGAGGCGCTGCGAGTGAACACAACACAAGGACATGTTCAAGCCTGTGTGCGTGTGCGTGTGCGTGTGCGCGTGCGTGCGTTTGCGCAGTCGCATGGCACTATCAGTCATCGTTGGTCACCGCCGAGCATTCTGGGTATTTTCCATATTTTTTTGTTTAGATCTTAAAAATTGAACTATATAGAAGAGATTTAATGTTGGTGCAGAAGGATGGTTATGACCACTGTTGGGTTAAACCGGGTTAAACCGGATCCAGGGTTTGAAGGGAACCAGAGTCCACTTGTTTGATCTGGATCAGAGTTCAGGGGAGCTTTAACATATCAACCAATGAAAGAGGACTTTAACAGGAAGTCCCTGAAGTGAATCCCTGAGGAACTCGATGATGGATTGTTGAGGATCGCCACAGAACGGGTCCCTGAGAACCTGTACGATGGTTCTCTGAGGCGTTCTAAGGAACGGATTCCTGACAAACCCTACAGAATGGATCCCTGAGGAACTCCACAGAACCGATCCATGAGGAACTCTCGGACAGATCCCTGAGGAACCCCGCAGACCTTAGGAACTCTACACTGCGAGCCAAACTGTCTGTGGACTGAAGCAGAGCTGCAGCGTCGGTATCCGTGAACCTGCAGACAGGACGGAGAACGGAGAACGCCCTCCGGTGACAGTTCTGGGTTTTCCAGTCAGTTTGCTGAAAGGCCAGCTGAGACGATGAAGGACAGGCTGGATGACAAGGACGCCACGGAGAACATGTGAGAGGGTGTAACCTGCGGTCGATCGCGTCACGCCGCCGCCGGGCGCAAATCATCAACACACACACACATTGCGCATGCACACACACACACACACACACACACACACACACACTCTCTCTGTCTCTCTCTCCAGCTCCAACCATCACTTTCCATTCTGCTGCAGGATTCACAGCTTCACCATGAAGGAGGTGGAGAGAGAGGGGAGGGGGGTTGTAGGGGGGGCAGGATGGACAGAGACACTATGAGGAGGCGAGAGAGTCAGCCACTCAGCGGGACTACCCATTAATTTGAAGGGAGGGAGGGAGGGGAGAGAGAGGGGGGGTTTACAGAGAGAGAGAGAGAGAAGAGACAGCAGCAGAGACTGAACTGTGAAGAGGCGACTGAGCATCTTTTCATCAGCAGCAGCAGCAGCAGCAGCAGCCAGGTGGCTGGGCTGCAGGAGAGAAAAACCAGGAGAGAGAGAGAGAGGACGAGCGAGCGACGCAGCACACACACATCACACACAATTCACCGTTCAGCCAGCCTCTCTCAGCGGCTGCTGGGAGTTTCCATGTGGAGCTGAAGGCAGCGTCCGTCCGTCCGTCCGTCCGTCCGTCCGTCACCTGCTGCCGAACGGCGAGACGAGCCGGAGAAAAGAGGACGTCTGACTGGAAACATGTCCTGAAAACCTGGACAAGGAAGACTTTTAACAACCAAACTCTTCAAAGAGGAGCTCGGCTGGAACCCGGCGATGTGGATCAGATGAGAGTCGAGCCGGAGTCCAGGAGGGAGGGGGGAGGAGGAGGGAGGAGGTGAGAGGGCGAGCGAGGGCTGCCACCGCCCTGTGGCACCTCCGACCGCCGCCGCCTCCTCCTCCTCCTCCTTCCTGTGAGCATGCAGGTCCTTCAGATCGTCAAGGAGCTGGTGTCTCCGTCCAGACGCCGGGCAGCTGGCAGGTTTGGAGGTGTGTGTGTGTGTGTGTGTGTGTGTGTGTGTGTGTGTGTGTGTGTGGTGTTTCCGGGTTTGCTCCCGTCCGATGGGCTCAGGTCTCACTACAGGTGGAGCAGCTGCTGTGAGCTGGTGGCTCTGGGCGAACCTTCAGTCCGTCTCTCCTCCAGCGTTGTTGTAGAAATCCGGAGTTTCTCTTCATGAAGCTCCAGAGCTTCGGAGGAATGTGAAAACCGTGTGTGGGTGTGAAGTGATTCAGACGGAACTGTCCTTCGGCCGGACGGCAGAGTTTCAGCAGGTGTCAAAGAGTTTTGAGAGAAGGCTGCAGCCGTCCACCCTGTGTGGACGCTCAGAGGACAGATTCCTGGACAGCTGGGACTCTGCAGCCAATCACGGCCCACTGGGAAGACTGGTTGACATTCCTACCTGGACAGGTGTTCCTGCGCAGCGTGGATCCACAGCACAGTGGGGTGTGTGTGTGGTGTCCTGGCTGCTAATGGACACTCGGTGACCTCTGACCCGTTGTTCTGTCACTTGACTGGTTCTGTGGTCCCTGATGGTGTTTTTCTGATTCAGTTTTGTTTCCAGGAAGCTGCCGCTCGCTCACTTCCTGCTTCTCTTCCCACGGCGGCTGTTTAGACGTTTAAATAGGAGTTGATGAGCAGGTAAATCGGTGCTGCTTCTTTTTTTCTAGAAGAATGTGAAGTAATTGAGGCTCTAATGATGATTTATTATCTGCTCAGTCACATTTGCTGCTCTGCCTCCACCCGACTCTGCCTGAGACCGACCTGACTGTGAAATTGGGTTTTCAGTCTCAGTTTGTCCTGGAATGACTTTAGTGACGAGTCAGAACAACCAGGAAGACATGTCTGCTGGAGGAGGAGGAAGTTAGGCTGCAGGACACAGACACACACACACACACGGTCCTCACTGCTCTGTGGGACGGTTCCTGGGTTAGAAATCTGGAATAAACATGAGATCTTAACATGAGATCAGTCGAGTGAGTTCCCGTTGCCGTCTGACGCTGTGCAGGAGCAAATGGAGCAGCAGGTGGAGTTCCATGGCTCAGCTCCCGTCAGGGAATCAAACCCTGCCTCAGCTGACACTCAGGGAGAGACGAGACCCTCAGGTCTTCACAGGACTCACAGCTGGTCCTCCTGAAGGGCTCTGAAGCGACCCGGGTCCAGTCCGAGGGCTCTGAACTGGCTGTTAACTCCTGTTGTTGTCACGGTGTAGTGAAGTCGCGGTGTCGGAGTGGTGAGAAGTGCCGTCGGTTCTCTTGTGGCCTCCTGAGACGTCATCGGTGGAGGTTTGATACCGATAACATCACTTCTCTCTTTGACTTGTTCCTCTTAATCGGCGCTCGTTATCACTTCCTGTTTCCTCTCCCAGTGGAACCGCGGTGAACGTGGCGGCTCGCAACCGACCCGTGGAGGTTTTTTCTGCCGATTCCGAAGGAACGGGAACGTTTGTCACCCTCCCCTGATGCCGCTGTTCCACCTTTGCCTCGTTGGAACACTCGCACCGTGCAGACGGAACCCAGCTGAGAACAGCCAGAGAGCTTGTTGAAGGAGGAAGTGAGGCTGTGATTGCTTCTCCTCTGGGTGTTCTCTTCCTGGATGCGTTTGGTTCTCCATCAATCAGAGATCAGGGAGATGCTCTCAGGAGGATGTCAGTAGAACATCAGAAAAATTCCTTTTTCTTGAGATCAAACTGATTGTTGGCTGATTGTGGATCGATCCTGCTGAGGTTCATCTCCTCGTGAACACGCTCTACAGTTTAATGAGAGAAGAAGAGAACCTCCACACTGTTCTGTAAGACGATGGACGTTCTGCAGACTCACTGCAGGTTGATGTTTAGACCCTGGAGGTCAAATATCGGTTTTACTCTCAGACTGATTCCATCTTTTGAAACGGCCTTTAGATGAAAGTGCCGCCCCCCTCCCCCCGACCCCCGAGCTCCAGAGGTGATAACAGCTCAAATATTTCCTGTCCAGATGTTTGTCAGAGATTCAGCCTGAACACAAAAACCTCCCGGCTTTTAATGTCTGTCGTTGATCAACCTGAACCCTGAATCCTGAACCCAGAAGACACCGGAGCAGAGTCCAGGGGGGGGGGAAACTGTTGGTTTTTCTCTGTAAAAGCAGCCGAGAAATGACTGTGTTGTATTTGGCACTATATAGATAAAGCTGAATTGAATTGAAAACACACTTCTACCACTTCACTGAGGTTTTTCTTTATAGCAACAGTGCGAAAACACTGGAAGCCGCGGTTCATGTCAGGTTTTCTGAAACTGACATTTAACTTGTTGATGAGATGAAACTTCTCTGAAGCTCGTCTGAAGTGAATGAAGGAAGCTGTTGTTTAGGAGAATCTGAGTGATGTGAGTGATGTGGGAGGGAATGGCTGGAGTCACAACTCCATCTCCATCGAGATCTCTCTCTCTCTCTCCCTCTCTGCCCCCCTCTCTCTCTCTCTCTCTCTCTCTCTCTCTCTCTCTCTCTCTGACAATCCTCTCCTCTGTGTCATCAGTCTGATCTCACTTCTCTCTCGCATTTCCTCTCAGTCGGTGTCGGTCCGAGCATTGTGCAGACGGGCGATCGAGCTTCAGTCATGATGGGATGAGGTAGTAGGCCTTCTCACTCTCTCTTGCTCTCGCTCTCTCTCTCTCTCGGACCTGAGCTGATAAAGTGACCGATGCGGACTAAAGCTCACCTGGACGATCCACCGGACGGGTTGAAAAGAGGTAAAAGAGCGAGCGGAGAGCGTTGTGTTGACTGGCGCGGTGGAGCAGTGGGTTTCCGACTGGGGGTTGAAATCCCCCGGGTTGAGATCTGTTTCAGACTGAAGCGGCTCTTTTTAATGGACGTTCCTCCTGCTGGCAGTACGGTTTTAATCAAACGGTACAGAGCTGCAGTGGGAAGCTCTGACGAGCCACAACAAAGAGGTTTGGGTTCGATTCCCCAGGCTGTTTGCGGTGTGCAGTTTGCATGTTCTCCCTGTGTGTCAGGTCTGGTGGGTGGAGCCAGTGAAGGAGCTGGCTGGATGGATGGAGTCGCCTCAAACAGGGATGTGTTTAAACGTTCTCCCTGCGTACCGCTAGCTTCCTGCCTTGTTCTCTTGCAGCTCTTTCAAACGTTTTAGCCTTTTTTAGCTAGTTTATTTTTAGCTCATTTCATCGCTATGAGCTGTTTTTATCTGCTTTCGCCATTTTCTCATACTCAGCAGCCATTTCAGCCGTCTCAGTGCTTTTAGCTGTTTAAGAATTTTAGCATCGTTTTCAGCTGTTTATACATTTTTGAACTGTCTGGTTTAGACGGACAGTCTGGGCGGCTGTGGCTCAGATGGGAGAGCTGTTGTCTCACGATTGGGATGTTGATAGTTTGATTCCCATCTCCCCCAGTCACATGCCGAAGTGTCCTTGGGTAAGACACTGAACCCTAGAATTGCCCCCAGAGGATGGATTTAGTTGTTTTAGCATGTTGTAGCACTTTTAGCCCATCTTAGCCACATTCAGCTCTTCTACCTTCTGACCTTCTGTTGCCACATTTAGTTGGAGTCATCTCTGGTTTTAATGTTCTACCATTTTAGCTCTCCTTTTCTGATGTTTTTTTTTTTTTTTCAATCTGTTTGAACTGTCTTATAGCCTCTTTAGCTGTTTTTGCATTTGAGCTGGTTTCAGCTGTCATATAAACGGTCCTTTATTTGGGAAGAAAATCTCAGAAATCAACAGACAAATGCAGCCAAAGTCCAAAATAAAAGTTAAGTTTCCAAGTTAATAAGAAGCTATGAACACATTCTAGGGTTTGATTCACACACACACACACACACACACACACACACACACACACACACACACACACACACACACACACACACACACACACACACACTCTCCCTCTGCTCCCACACTGATGCAGTCTGATGAAAACCTCTGATGTTTCATTAATGTTTAACAGAAACACAAAACAATTTTCAGGCTTCAGTGAATCTAAAGTTCCAAACTTCATCCAGCAGGAGAAGAACTTCAGAATAAAACCCAGCGGCCCTGATGGGTGTTTCACCCTTCTTCGTGACTGCAGGCATTCTTTGGCCTCCTCTCAGTCTCCAGGTTTCCACGAGAAGGAAAAAAAAAACTCCCAACAAACACTGTTATTGAGTCGGCTGCCATCTTTATGACAGGGTGGTGTGTGTCTGTGAAAGGCATGTGGCGCTGGGCTGCCAACACACACATTCACACTCACACACACACACACACACTGAGCAGGGCAGGAGGCGGACGGTGTGAAAACCGTGAGCTGCGGGGCAGCAGCAGGCCGAGTGGCTTCCAGAGGAAGCAGAGTCCTTGAGAAAGCAGATGAAGAGAGTTTTCTGTTCTGGAGCGCTGAACAACATACTAGTACTCTACAGAGGTCTGCTTTAAGGTGTGTGTGTGTGTGTGTGTGTGTCAGTCATCCAGTGGTTTGCAGCCTCTCATTGTTTGAATGACTGAGGGAGTGTGTGTACTTCGTGGAAATGCTGATTAGGGGGTTTCGTGTATCACCACACACACACACACACACACACACACACACACACACACACACACACACACACACAGAACAGTATGAGCCTCTTCATTCTGTCAGCCTGAGGTCAGACTGACACAGTGGTCATGGTGAAGAGTTCCTGCTGGGTGTGGTGTGTGTGTGTGTGTGTGTGTGAGGCTGTAAACAAACAGGATTCATTTGTGAGCGGTGCAGTGCGACAGTGGTTCGCCCTGCTGCCTGACATGGACCCCTGAAGTGGAGCTGCGGCTCATCTTTCGCTGTGTTTTGGGGTTTTAAAGGCTCAGCGGATGTGAGGCTGAAGCTGGAACTGTTGGACCTCAGCCTTCTGCTCCGGGGGGGGGGCGCACAGTGTGACACACAGAAGAGCAGAGTGACCACTCACTTTGTCCGGACACGTTTCCTGTTTCCTGTTCCATCATGAATTTGACTCTGGGGTTCTCTGGGTTTTCGGCGGTGCATTTGAAGGCATCATGAACACAGAACACACTCCAAGCAGAATAGGAAGCTTAGAAAGTTTCAGATGTTAAAAACAGGTCAAGAATACTTTAAGTTGCCTTGCTGGGTATTTTTTTTTAACGTGCTACATGCTAGCTTGACGATTAACGTTTTGGAACAGGTTTGGACCTCACTCCCCTCTCTGTCTGTCTGTCTGTCCTCTGCAGCGTCTGACACCGAGCAGGATGCAGCAGGGAGACTGGACCAGGAGCGAGCCGACATCGTGGCCAAATATGACAAGGTACGGTGGAACAGGAGAACCCGGGAGAATGGCATTCTGGGAGCGCCACGGTGACATAGAGACGTCAAGTCTACCAAAAGCAGGACGCTCGGGGACATTAATGTCAACGTTCCCTCATAAATACGTTTTTAATGGTACATCAGGGAATACGACGACATTACTGAGATGAAGTGATCTTAAAAAGCCTGTGTGTGTGTGTGTGTGTGTGTGTGTGTGTGTGTGTGTGGGGGGGGGGGGGGGGGGGGGGGCGGGCATATTTTAAAGGCTCCGTCAATACAGTAGGACTTGTGCATCTCCTCTGGTGGGTTCAGGGAACCAAATCCCTCGTGTTTCAGTCACTGAGTTACTTGTCCCTGCTGCAGCTGATAAAACGTCATTGAGCTTTTCAGCGAAAAGTAGAATAAAAGTTACTTTCAGACATTTGAGTGATCAATATCATCTGATAAAGAATCAACATCTGATGAATGATCAATATCTGATGGATGTCTGCCGCAACTTGTGGTGTATATTATGATACATCGTGTGTGTGGATGAATGTTTTCAATTTAGTCCAGCAGGCTGATTCATTAGGAGTGAAGAGACCATGGAGAGCAGTGTGTTTGTGTGTGTGTGTGTGTGTGTGTGTGTGTGTGTGTGTGTGTGGTCTCTATGGGAGGAGTTTAATGGCGCCGATTATCACGCCGCCCACCTGCTGGTTCTGTTCATTTGTGTTCTGCGCAGAATGTTCTGGAGCCATTTGTTCTCCACCTGAAGCTGAATCCGAGCCGCACGGCAGCAATTTGGAGAAAGATTTTATCCTGTTTCTCTCTGAGATAATTTTGATGACAACAAATGATTAAAAAGTAAAATAGAAAATCCATAAAAATATGATAAAAATGTTTATTATTGTTGACTCAAACTAAGTTAATGAAGAATAAATGAGGTTTAGATCAGAGGAACTCATCTTTACACCGTATGAGATCTGGATTTACTTTAGTTTGTTTTCTTTTGAGGGGGGGTCAGAGATCAGAGGCGGGGGGTCACTGTGGCTTCAGCTGCAAATAAAAAAAGAGCATTAAAACCTAGTAGAGTAAGAAATGAGTTGTGGAAGCTGGTGGTGGAAAGAGGCGTGTCCACCAGGTGAATTATTGATCAGAGCAGCTCTAAACCCTTTTTGATCTTCTTCAGACGAGGTGAGGGGGCGCCTGGGGGTGGGGGGGGGGGGGGGGGGTGGGGGGGTGGGGGGGGCCCTTCAAAACTCATTCACACTCAGAAAAATGCTCCTGCTGTCAAGATGAGGAACCTGCCATTTACTGCACAATCACCTCTACCTTTATTATAAAACTGCAGAAAATCCAGAGTACACACACACACACACACACACACACACACACACACACACACACACACACACACACACACACACACACACACACGTATAGTCGATCACGGAGGCGTGACGGAGCGAGCGATCAAACACTCCTTCATTTCACCCTCAAATTGATTTTCAGCACAGTGATGAAAAAAGGTGTCTCTCTCTCTCTCTCTCTCTCTCTCTCTCACACACACACACACACACACACACACACACACACACACACACACACACACACACTGCCTTTGAGGTGCTGCTGTTTGTCTCTGGTGAATTTGTGCTGAAGGAGCAACTGTGGACCCTCGAGGTGTGGACTGACTGGATGTGGACTTGCTTTGGACTCGCTTTTCCCTCGTTTTGGACTCGCTGTTCACTCGCTATGGACTCGTTTTGGACTTGTTGAGGACTTGCTGTGGTTACCTGCTCGGTGTGCGAACGCTGTGAGAGCACACACACTGTGTGTTCGTTTCTCTCTCACTTCCTCCGGGGAAAAACGAACTGCAGCCGCTTCCTCACAGCCCCGCTCAGCTGGTGAAGCAGGTGGACGTCTGGCTCTTCGTTTCACACCTGTTAGCTTCTGTGCGCACACACACACACACACACACACACACACACACACACTGTACAGCAAGCAGACCCCCCATAGTCCTAAATGATCCACTGTGTTTCGTAGAGCTGATATATTTCACGGAGGATCTCATGAAAGAGATATTTTAGGAAGTTTGTGAAAAATCCTTCATAGTTGCAGATAGTTTTTTTTTTTTTTGCAATCTTGAGGCTAATTGCCTGTTTCCATGATGGCAAAGTGAAAACACAGAACCTTCGTTGTGTTTTGTGGTGGTGGTCAGGAATGGTTTGTTGACTTCAAACATGGTGGTGTGACCTTTTTCCTCTTTCTACTGTGTTCCAGGGAAAAGACGCCACCGTGGAAACCTGGGAGGACACCAACTTCCACCTGTACAAAGCCGTGGACCGCTTCGGCTTCGTCCAGTAAGACCTCGAGACCTCGTACATCAGCACCAACCGACGTGAGACGTGACCACCAGGAGGGAGAGAGACTGGAAACTAGAGCGGCGTCCGAGAGTATGGAAACTAGAGCGGCGTCCGAGAGTCTGGAAACTAGAGCGGCGTCCGAGAGTCTGGAAACTAGAGCGGCATCCGAGAGACTGGAAACTAGAGCGGCATCTGAGAGTCTGGAAACTAGAGCGGCATCCGAAAGACTGGAAACTACAGCGGCGTACGAGAGTCTGGAAACTAGAGCGGCGTCTGAGAGTCTGGAAACTAGAGCGGCGTCTGAGAGTCTGGAAACTAGAGCGGCATCTGAGAGTCTGGAAACTAGAGCGGCATCCGAGAGACTGGAAACTAGAGCGGCGTCTGAGAGTCTGGAAACTAGAGCGGCATCTGAGAGTCTGGAAACTAGAGCGGCATCCGAGAGACTGGAAACTAGAGCGGCGTACGAGAGACTGGAAACTAGAGCGGCATCCGAGAGACTGGAAACTAGAGCGGCTTACGAGAGTCTGGAAACTAGAGCGGCTTACGAGAGTCTGGAAACTAGAGCGGCGTACGAGAGTCTGGAAACTAGAGCGGCGTCCAAGGGGCTGGAAACTAGAGCAGAAACCGAGAGTCTGGAAACTACAGCAACGTGCGAGAGTCTGGAAACTACAGCGACGTGCGAGAGTCTGGAAACTACAGCAACGTGCAAGAGTCTGGAAACTAGAGCGGCTTACGAGAGACTGGAAACTAGAGCGGCTTACGAGAGACTGGAAACTAGAGCGGCGTCCAAGGGGCTGGAAACTAGAGCAGAAACCGAGAGTCTGGAAACTACAGCAACGTGCGAGAGTCTGGAAACTACAGCAACGTGCGAGAGTCTGGAAACTACAGCAACGTGCAAGAGTCTGGAAACTAGAGCGGCTTACGAGAGACTGGAAACTAGAGCGGCTTACGAGAGACTGGAAACTAGAGCGGCGTCCAAGGGGCTGGAAACTAGAGCAGAAACCGAGAGTCTGGAAACTACAGCAACGTGCGAGAGTCTGGAAACTACAGCGACGTGCGAGAGTCTGGAAACTACAGCGACGTGCAAGAGTCTGGAAACTAGAGCGGCTTACGAGAGACTGGAAACTAGAGCGGCTTACGAGAGACTGGAAACTAGAGCAGCAACCGAGAGTCTGGAAACTAGAGCGGCGTACGAGGGCCTGGAAACTACAGCGACATCTGAGGGGCTGGAAACTAGAAACTAGAGCGGTGTCCGAGGGGCTCAAAACTAGAGCGGCGTCCGAGGGGCTGTAAACTAGAGCGGCGTCCGAGGGGCTGGGAAGTAGTGTGGCGTCCAAGAGGCTAGGTTGGGGGCCGCCTCTCTAAAAGGAACCCTTTTCAAGTCCCCTCCTGCAGATAACTGCAGAGTTCAGTCTGTCACCTCCTGTTTGTGTCGATCATCCGTCACGTTCACTGTCTTTACTGTTTTATCCTCTTTTCTCTCCCCACGTTCACTCTCTCTCTTCTGTGTTTTCTCCCCTCAGTGAAAACGAACTTCCATCCTACGACTTGGTGGAGGAGAGGGTGAGTGATCAAACCACTGACATGCCAGCAGGAAGTCAGATGAAAGTCACTTCCTGTTTCTTCCACCTGCTGCTGAACATCAGTCACATGACTCCAATCAGCTGGAGTCACTTTTCTACATTTGAAAACCTTTGAAAATGGATGGGATTTTATTCACATTTTGATATGGACTTTACTGCCCCCTGCTGGACTGTTCTGCTCCCTGCTGGACTGTACTGCCCCCTGTACTAGATTGTACCGGCCCCCCTGCTGGACTCCTCTGCTCCTCTAGATAAAACCAGTAGCAGAATTTTACTCCCGATAAACAGAAGATAAATCTAAAAAAAAATAAAATATTTAACAATGAAATCAGTTCCAGTGAATTTAGATTAAATCAGAACCAGAGAAAGGTTTTGAAAACATTTGTGGAACTTTAATGCAGAAGTCTGGAAGTACATCTGAAAATATGAGACAGCTCGTAGAGTGGGAAAACATTTTACATTTGGTTTTCACTGGTTCAGGTTCGAGAAAATGTTCCTGATGAATCGACTCTGAAAGTTCTAAAAGGAGAACATTTGTTTTTTTCTTCCAGCTGAAGCACACAGAGGTGGAGAGAACCTCCAAGTGGCTGAAGATGATGAAGAGCTGGGACAAGTACAAGAACAGTGACAAGGTGGAGCACTCTTCCTCCTCCTCCTCCTCCTTTTCATCCTCCTCCTCTTCGTCCTCTTCCTCCTCCTCCTTCTCTTCATCCTCTTCCTCATTCAGGGAGAGGTCAATATTCATGCTAAAGCTCAGTGAGCATCTTTATTTTCCTGCTCATTTCATATCTGATGTTCTGTGTGTGTGTGTGTGGGGTATGTGTGTGTGATCAGCTGATGAGGAGGATCTATAAGGGCATCCCCCTGCAGCTCCGAGGTGAGGTCTGGTGCCTCCTGCTGGACGTTCCCCGCATCAAAGAGGAGAAGAAAGATTTCTATGAGGTGAGAAGGAACTCCGCAGCTCTGCAGCGCCGCAGCCTCTCTTCAGCAGGGCCACAGATCTGCCAGCTGTCCGACACACGTCTGTCTGGGGAGTCTTTCAGCTTATTGGTCAATAATGATCAGATGTGGCGCCTGGTTTTCTTTCTGTTGTCAGAAGTTGAAGGCTCGAGCTCGAGGACTTTCTCCCGACGTCCGGCAGATCGACCTGGACGTGAACCGGACCTACCGAGACCACATCATGTTCAGGAACCGCTACGACGTCAAGTGAGTCCAACAGCAAGTCCAACAGTCGCCGTCAGAATACTCAATGCAGTGGTTCTGAGCTGTGTGTGTGTGTGTGTGTGTGTGTGTGTGTGTGTGTGTGTGTGTGTGTGTGTGTGTGTGTGTGTGTGTGTGTGTGTGTGTGTGTGTGTGTGTGTGTGTGTGTGCGTGCGTGTGCGTGTGCGCGTGCACGTGCGTGCGTGTGTGTGTGCAGGCAGCAGGCTCTCTTCCACGTCCTCACAGCGTACTCCATGTACAACACGGTGAGTCCTTCGTGGTTCTTTATCTGCTGAATCAGTGACTCATTGAATCATTGGTGAAAAGAACAAATGAAGTTTCAATTAGTTTCAGGAACTTTTGTTAATTTAATAAGTTAGTGAGTTGCATTGACCTACTTATAGTCAATTAGTTATGGCTAACTAGTTCCTTTCTTTGTGTTTGATTGACCAAAACATTTCTGTGTGTGTGTGTGTGTGTGTGTGTGTGTGTGTGTGTGTGTGTGTGTGTGTGTGTGTGTGTGTGTGTGTGTGTGTGTGTGTGTGTGTGTGTGTGTGTGTGTGTGTGTGTGTCTGTGTGTGTCTGTGTGTGTGTGTGTGTGTGTGCGCAGGAGGTGGGATACTGTCAGGGAATGAGTCAGATTACCGCTCTGCTGCTGATCTACATGAATGAAGAAGACGCCTTCTGGGCTCTGGTGCGGCTGCTGTCTGGGCAGAAACACGCCATGCACGGTAACAAGGGGGGGCGTGGCCTGTAGCTAGGGAAGAAGATGCTCTATGCTAGAGGAGGAAGATGCTCTAATCTGCAACTGTGCTCCTGTAGCTGAATTCTAATTACAATTCAAGGAAATATTATCTATTCCTCTTTAAAAACTAATAGTTTACTCTGAACATGTTTGTTTTTTTGTTTTTTTTTTCTCCTGGTTTGTTCAGATGAAGATGAAGAAGACAAAGATTTTTCAGTTATTGGACTATTTTTCCAGATTGATATATTTTTTTTATGAGAAAGAATTAAAGTCAACCTGTGCATGTAGATTGTAGAAGGTGTTTTGAGTCTCGTGAATCACTAAAGAACTGTTCTGCTCCTTCCAGGGTTCTTCGTTCCCGGTTTCCCAAAGCTGATCCGGTTCCAGGAGCACCACGACCGCATCCTGATGAAGACCATGCCCAAACTGAAACGCCACCTGGTGAGACTCTGAAACATCCCCCTCTAATCAGGAGAGAAAGTTTAATCTGGGATTAGCCAGAGCTGGACCTGAAGCCGGACCTGAACCTGGAGCTGGTCCTGAACCTTGAAGCTGAAGCTGGAACTGAAGTTGGACCTGAACTTGAAGCTGGACCTCAACCTGAACCTAAAGCTGGAACTGAAGCTGGACCTGAACCTGAACCTGAAGCTGAAGCTGAAGCTAGACCTGAACCTGGATTGGAAGCTAAAGATGAAGCCAGATCTGAACCTGGAGCTTAACCTGGACTTGAAGCTGAACCTTGAGCTGCACTTGAAGCTGGAGCAGAAGCTGAATCTGGAGCTGCACCTGAAGCTGGAGCTGAAACTGAACCAGAACCAGAACCAGAACCAGAACCTGAACCTGGAGCTGAAGCTGAAGCTGAACCTGAACCTGACCCTGGAGCTGAAGCTGAAGCTGAACCAGAACCTGGAGCTGGAGCTGGACCTGAAGCTGAAGCTGGAACTGAAGCTGAACCTGAAGCTGGAGCTGAAGCTGAACCTGAACCTGAACCTGACTCTGGAGCTGAAGCTGAAGCTGAACCAGAACCTGGAGCTGGAGCTGGAGCTGGACCTGAAGCTGAAGCTGGAAATGAAGCTGAACCTGAACCTGAACCTGGAGCTGAAACTGAACCTGGAGCTGGAGCTGGAGCTGAACCTGGAACTGAAGCTGAAGCTGAACTTGGAACTGAACCTGAACCTGGAGCTGAAGCTGAACCTGGAGCTGGAGCTGGAGCTGAAGCTGAAGCTGAACCTGGAACTGAACCTGAACCTGAACCTGAACCTGAACCTGGAGCTGAAGCTGAAGCGACCTGCAGACGTTGTTTCGTCACCAGTCGGTGAGCTGAAGCTGACTCGTCTCTGGTTTTCTCCTCTGCAGGACAACCAGGAAGTGTTCACCAGTCTCTACACCATGAAGTGGTTCTTCCAGTGCTTCCTGGACCGAGTGAGTGCTCCACCACGCTGCCCTCGGAGCGTCGGTTCTCCGCCACTGTTCTGGTTCTGAGTCTCTCCTGGTCTTGTCTTCAGACCCCCTTCACCCTCACCCTCAGGATCTGGGACATCTACATCCTGGAGGGGGAGCGAGTGCTGCCCGCCATGTCCTACACCATCCTCAAACTGCACAAGAGTAAGAGCGTCTGCAGGACGTAGTGTCCGCCGCCGCCGGGAAGGGTGGGGTTAATGAGTGTGTGTGGGGCGTTCCAGAACACCTGATGAAGCTGTCCATGGAGGAGCTGGTGGAGTTCCTGCAGGTGTCCCTGTCCAAAAACTTCTACCTGGAGGACGACGTGGTGATCGAGCATCTTCAGGCATCCATGAACGAGCTGAGGAGGATGAAGCTGGAGCTGCCGGCGCCAGGTACCAAACAGCACCAATAATACCAACACATCCAACACATCCAACACATCCAACACCTCCACTTCCAGACAGACAGACACTTCACCCCAAACCGACCACGGGACTGAATTCACTCCGCTGTTTAACCTCTTCCTGCTTCCTGTTCCTGACTTTACTTTTTTTCCTAGTTTCCAATGTTCAGAATGGTTCCTGAACGCCTCCTCAAATTCACAAACATCACAGAAAAACAACTCTGATGTCCCACAATTAAAGCTGTCCCTGAATGCGTCTGAGAGCTTCAGCTTTAGGAGTTGCTCTCGTGGATTTCACGCACAGGCAGATCCATGTGGAGCTCGGTGCTGCTCATGGAAGTATAAGACGCCAAATACCTGCTAGAGAATTGGGTTGATCATTCTAGAAGCCATTATTTGTGGCTCAGCGTGCAAAGCATCTGACATTTGGGATTTTCGGTCACATTCAAGGTGTTTGACGTAGAGTGGCGTTGCGTCGCCACTACAGAGTTGCGTTGCTCTAATCTCTGTCCTTCTCTCCTCCTCTCCTCTCAAACAATGTAAGCAAACAACAACAAAAGTGTGGCTGTGAGTGGCGGCCATTTTTCCTCCTACAACAGTAACCGGTGGGCTATGGTGACTGGTCGTCCTCCATGTCTCTGTCCATCCGTCCCGTCAGTCGGTCGTCAGTCAGTGGGTCCGTCCTGTCTGTCTCCTGTCTGTCCAACAGCACCCCCCCTCCCCACATGACCCCCCTTAAAGAAACCCCGGTGCTTCATCGCTTCAGTCCTGTGAAGGCTGGCTCTCTTCTCCTTCTTCTTCTTCTCTTTCACTTCTCCTCTTTTCATTTGTTCTGCTCTGGAGCTTTGGACCTGGTGTGTCAGTTCGCCCTCTGCTGGCTGAACGGCCGAAGTGCTCCAGGTTTCTGTGACTGCACAAGTTCAGTTTTCCTGGAAATGTTTTTCTTCTGGTTTATGTTTTTTTTTTTTTTAATGAATGTTGTTTCATGTAGTCGGCATGTTTCAGTTTGGCCAAAGTGAAAACACATTTTGCAACGAAAATAACCGTCTATGAATATGACTGCAGTACGTGGAAATTTAAGCAGTTGGATGATGAGAAACAGACTCGGTGGATCCTGATGGCATCGATCCATTGAGGATTGATTCAATTTTTTTGACTTTATTGGTTTTATTTCATGTAAACTTGATCACAGGTCTTGCAGGTTTTACATTAATTGGCTGTTAAACATTCACGTGTCTGCTCTGACCTCTGATTGGTCGGATGTTGACTGTGGGAGTGGTTTGAGGAGGGAATTTTTTTTCTTCCCAGTATTCCTTGCTTCTCTGGCAGCAGCAGGATCGAGTTACTGTTCATGTCTCCTCCTGCTGAGTGTAGTGCTTTCTGATTGGTCCTTGCCTGTGATTGGCCGTGGGCTGCAGACTCCGCCCCTTTAAAGTGACCGTCATAGCTGAGCGTTGGTTAGCATCCTCACCTCATAGAGGAGGTTATGGGTTCGACTCTGGACCACCAAGTCGCTGACTACCTTCAAGACAATAAAAAGGGCAAAGATGAGCTCAAAGAGTAGAAGACGGCTCCATGGATTCGATGTGAAGCTGCACTTCCTGTTCCACTTCCTGTTCTGTTTCCTGTTCCTGCAACTGCTGGACTCTTAGGATCACCTCCTCCTCTATCTCCTCCTGCTCCTCCTGCACCTAAACCCAGTTCCATCAACAGATGAATTTATTGTTCAATAATCTTCAGATGACATGATCATTTATTTGCCTCAGCGTCTAGTCGTTAAAGCGTTTTATTTTGAAAACACGGGAAATGTAGTGTGAAGTCACCAACAGCGTTCTTCAATGTTTGTG
The DNA here is from genome assembly GCF_902148845.1 of Salarias fasciatus. Classification (NCBI taxonomy): domain Eukaryota; kingdom Metazoa; phylum Chordata; class Actinopteri; order Blenniiformes; family Blenniidae; genus Salarias; species Salarias fasciatus. Next base: position 3,788,400 of record NC_043761.1, on the reverse strand, counting down.
CATGTTGACAAACAGTCCAGGGAGCTGAGGTCTTTGGATTTCCCCATCATCAATACTGTTTTATTTGCGAAAGAATGATTATCTGATGTTTATCAGTAGGTTTTATTGATCATGCATGAATCTGTCACTTGATCTTATATTGTGAAAGTAGCTGGAATCCAACATTTGTTGACAGATTTTATTTTTGGATTTGCATCATTTCAGAGACGACTGAACTCAAAAAGGAGCTCCTTGTTTGGGAAATGAATACCGACCCCAGTGCCCGGGTTTCCTCTCATGTTTTTTTAAATGGCTTTCTTTAATTTCCGCTTTTTTTACGATGTTTTTTTTTTCTTTTTAATTTCCGATGTTAATTTTTTTATTTTTTCTGTTTAAGTTTTTTTTATTTCCATTTTTTTCTGATGTTTTTTTTAAATTACTGATGTTCTTTATTCCCGATGTTTTTTCTTCTGGTGCCTGTCCCGGTGTGTCTCTGTCCTCTGCTGTCTGTGGATCTGTGTGCTCCTGACTGTACTTGGACTCGTCTCTGGCGGTGTCGTTGTTGCATGACTTCATGTCCCCGCCGTGGCTCCTCATCCGATGTGAATCAGCGTCGCCGTGTGTTCACCCATCAACGTTCCCCCGAGTTTCCCGGCCGCGGTTCTCAAGCCGTGTCTTCTTTTCTGGTCTTGCAGGTAAAGAAGAAGAGTTTCCCAGAAAGCCTCTGGGGCAGCTCCCACCTGACCGGGCGACGCCGGTGACGAACCACGTGGGGAACGGTGAGAGCCACGCAGAGCCGGCCGAGCCCCCCCGGGACCCCAGTCCTGTGCCGGAGCGCCACAGGGACAGCCGTCCCGTGCGCCGAGACTCCCTGGAGAAACCAGTCCGCCACCATAAGGCGGACATCAGGGACAGTCACTCCAGAGGATCGGGCGAGATCCCCAGCGAGCCGCGGAGGCAGTCCGCCGCCACCACTCCTGAAAGAAGGGCCTCCCCCCCCTTGGCGCTCACCCCAACACTCCACACCTCCACGGCGAGTAAGGCGAAGCCCCAGACCCACGCCACCGCCAACCACAACTCCAACGCGGCTTCAAGCACTCGGAAGGAGATAACGCCTCGTTGGTTCAAACCCTCCGAGACCAAGCTGGAAGCTGTCAAGGCGGCGGCGGCCCGAGAGGTCCAGCTGAGCCGGGGGGCGTCCCCCGCTCCGTCCAGCCCGGACGACGGCGCCCTCCCCCACCGCCGGCCGCGCTCGCAGGGATTCGTCCCCGGCTCCAACCGAGGCTCCAACGCCTCCCAGTACGACAACGTTCCGGGACTGCCAGAGCAGGACTTCGAGATCCTGGAGCTGGACCGACCCCCGTCCAGAATGCGGACCCCGCGCAGCGAGACGCCGTTTGGCGTGTCGGCCCCCCATCAGGGCAGCCCCAGTCGTGGACCCGGCCACACCGGGAGCGCCATTTCCATCGCCTCCGGGCCGCGGCTGACCAGACACCCTGTTCCTCCCCAGCACTTCCACGGCAGTCCTTCCAGGGTCCCGGTCCACTACAATCAAAGCCAGTTCCCCCCCCCGTCCCAGCAGCACTCCCCCGCCAGAGCCACTACTGAGGTCCCCATCCTCCACCCCAGCTACAGCGTCAACCAGGACCGCTTCTACCCCCCGCCGTCCCGGTTCGCCCCCCCCGTCGTCTGTGGCGTACAGGGATCGAGCGTACGCCACGACCCAGCGGCCGCCCGCCGGCCCCTCCCCCGAGAAGGCACTCATGAATAACTCCTTCGCCACCTACCGCAGACAGCCGCCGCCCGGACCCTCTCGAAACCCCCAGCAGGCCAGGCCCCCCCTGGAGCGCCCGCTGCAGCTGGAAAACCAGGGCACCTCCACCCCCATCTACCTGCAACAGTTCACCTCCACCGCCCAGGTCTACGCCCCCGGCGGCGGCGACTACCGCTATGAGGGGCGTCCACGAGGCGACGCGAACCCGCACTACCTGCCGGAGGGCCGGCCCTGGAGGGCGCCGGAGGAGGTGCAGTGGGACCCGAGGGAGGAGCCCCCGCCCCAGTCCCCCGGTGGGATGCCCCGCTCGCCCAGCTTCCTGCGGGCGCAGATGTCCCCCGTCCAGGAGTTCGAGTTCCCCCCGAACCCGGACGCCCTCCTCCGCTACAGGACTCAGTTCCAGGAGCAGCAGCCCGTCGTGCGGCAGCAGCTCCCCCAGCTGTTCGGAGGACCGCACTACAGACACGCACAGGAGGCGTTCGCCCTGCAGGAGTCCATGCTGCTGTGAGGGGGGGAACCGGCGGGGGGTCACAGGAAACTGTCGGGGGGTAAACCAGCGGGGGTCCACCGCCTGGGAACGTCACACCAGCCTGTTTTTACTGACCACTTTAAGAGGAGAAAGTGACTGAAGATTGAATCTTATTTTTGGATGTAAATCATTAACCAGAGGTGACAGTATATAGAAATATCTATCTTTTCGAGTCAGACCTGTACAGTGGATTTTTTTGTTTGTTTGTTGTAGGAGAGAAATAGAGCAGAACCCGATTTATTTTCCATCTTTATTTTTTTATATCTTAACTTGCAGATATTTCCATTGGAGGGTGATTTCCTGGAAGTGTTTGTGAGTTTCAGAGAGGAAGTGGTCCTCGGCAGCGTGCTGGACCTCCACTGCAGGCTCACTTTCACCTGAAGCGTCTCCGCTGCACGGGCGTCGTACTCGCCTCTCTGTGGTTCGTTAGCGGTTCATGATGTTAGCGCTCGCATTAGCATAGCCGCGGGTCTCTTCCACAAAAAGCCATGAGAACCTTTTTAAATTGGTTTTTAGGATTCAGTGTAATGCTTTAGCTACGTTAGCTATTGATTAACAATTAAAAAAAAAAGATCTGCTGCAATATTAGTCTGATTTACATTTTCATTAAAAACCTTAATAAATGAAATAAATTCATAGTTTTGGCAGCATACCTGTTAAGTATTCAGTTATCAGGCTAATCCTCGAAAATCTTGAAAAAAACTAATTTTTCTTTATGATTAATTAAAAATTTTTATTAATTATTTAGAAAAATGTAGTCCCACAAAAGACTTGCCATTATTTTGTATTTTTTTCATTGTAGAAATGAAGCTTGTTCATTTAGATAAACTACATAATTATTATTTTCTATTTTAAAAACCTGTCAGAAAGGGTTTAATCTCTTCATCCGAACTCCGTCCGGTTAATCCCAGAACACGTTTTAAATGATAACCACTGAAGCAGAAACCAATTGAAAGACTCGCCAGGTGGATGGAAAGTGGAGGAACGGTTCCGTGGCGGTTCTGGACTCGCTCCTGTTGAGGGCTACTCATAAACACCTTAACGTCACCGAGGGAAACCTTTTCGCGGCTGCACGTCAAACTGCAGCCGCGCCAGCTGAATGTGACCTGGTTTAACTCCAGATGTATTTTTATTAGAACCATTCTCAACACTGTGGTGTTAACTACTGACGCACGCGCACACACGCACACACACACTCAGAACGTCTACCATTTCAACGTTCCGTCTCGTTCTCCGTCTACTTTCAACTCTCTTCATGACATTCCTTCGTTTAACTCTTCCTGTTAGTTTTGGTTTTTGTTAAACGACTAATTTCAAATCGTTCTGATACTTTGCTTAATAAAAAGGGGTGGGTGACAATGTCTCTGTGCTTTTATGTTGATAAACAGGATGATGAGGGTGTCGGTTGCCGGTTGGATTGCCCGTTCAGCATCGTTCAGACACGGTGGGTCTCAAAGGCATCGCAACGATTCTTCAGTTCTTCTCAAAAGACAAGAAGTTCTCATTTTCTGAACCACAGGAAGGGACTTCAGCACCAGTTTAGATACCAAATTATTATTTTCTGAGCCACACCAGCTTCCTGCTGCAAGTTAAATGAAGCTCAGATTAATCCTGGATTATTTGGTGTTCTTGTAGTTCCACTAGTGGCCACAAGGAGGCTGACAGCTGCAGGCCAGACTGAAGACTCAACAAGCTGGTTACTTATTCATCACTGATTAGTCCTGATTATAGAAGCAAGTGACATAACTGTCTGAGTCGGTAAGAACCTGATGGAGCTTGTGAAACTTTTCAACAAAGATGAGTTCTGAAGGGAAATCTCCACTTCCTGTTCAGTGACGCAGCTCAGAGGTCAACATCTGTCTGTGGTCAGGGTTCACAGACAACCAGGTGTAACCAGCCAGAGGTTCCAATTCCCTGGTCCGAGGCCCCCCTCAGGGACGGGGTTCACAGACCAGCAGGTGGAACCAGAGCGTCCGTCCACGTCCTCAGTGTCCATCTCAGTCTGTCAGTCTCTTCAGACACTTCTAAAAAAAACATACATATATATGTATATGTATATGTATATATATATATATATATATATATATATATGTGTGTGTGTGTGTGTGTGTATGTATATGTGTGTGTGTATATACATATATATATGATTTTTTTCTTTTTACAAAAATCTTAATGACTTAATGACTTCAAAAACAGTAGAAATAAACAGTTATATATTAGATATTCTGTTCACTCTGTTCAAATGAGCATTACAGAGTACAGAGATCAAAACAACCTGATTAAGTGATGACTGGAAAATAAAAATAAAATAAAATAATAAAATAGAATCTTTCTGAAAGAAAAAATCCAAAGATGAAACAATAGAAACTGTATAAAGATACAAACATTAATTGAGTCACTTTATTAAATCAGTTTTTACCACCAGTCAGTCATCCATCGATCATCTAGTTCATCCATCCATCCATTCATCTTTTTATCCATAATTTTCTGAATCTTTTTCTTCTCTGATTTTACTTTGTAATTTTTGGGATATTTTGAACATTCATCTCTATCCTGTTTCTTTTCCTGAACCAATCAGGTATCATTTTAAGCCTGCTTCTTCTTCTGGTCCTGAGACCAGAAATAAATCATTCAAAATAAAATGCAGCTCAGATGGTTTCACAAAACGTATAAAGCGATTTGATTTCAGAAGCGTTAAAAATCGCTTGTGAAATGAAACCAGGTGTGAGCCACGCAGCACCCGTCCTCTCCTCGCGTCCTGGACCGGGACGCCTCTGGCCTCCGAAGCGCGTGCGCGCCGACTCAGCGAGCACGAAGGTATTTCCTGTCGCTGCTCCTTCAGATTAAACTTCACTCGTCATCGCAAAACGCGACGGATTGGGATTAAAATCCAGAAGTGTCGCTTCGGTCCGCAGACTTCGGGTGAGTGTTCGGGTCGGGTTCGGCTCCGGTTCGGCTCGGGTTCGGCTCGGGTTCGGCTCGGGTTCGGCTCGGTTGGGGTATTTCTTCTCCTCTGTGTTTTCCTCAGCATCCTCTCTCAGCCTCCTCTGACCTGACGTTCACTCCAGAAAGCCCCTTGGCTGCACCAGACTCTGTTCAACGCTCCAGCACTTTTTGAAATTCATTCCGTTTCTGACAAAACGTCACGGGTAAAAATAAATGAGTCCAAATCAGTGATCTTAAATCGACAAATGTTTATTTCGGCATGTTTAAACTCGACCCATTGAGCACATTTCTGTCAGATATGAGCTAAATTCCTGCTCACCTCTGTGGTCGCTCAATGGGAAATGGAGCGAAGCGGTCCATGAGGGATATTTAAAATAAATTAAGAAATTCAATTATGTACCCATTTTAGAGCGTCCGGATTAAAGATGAGACAATACTGGTTTGGACACATGACAAAACTAGTGACCCCATCTTTTTTAATTTGTTCACACGTGTCTAAAGTTTCATTTGATTCATTTTTGAACGGGGTCTGGCGCGGTCTTCCGTGGGACGCCTTGCTCGCACTGTGGGACCCTGCAGGAGCCTCAAAGACACCAGATATGCCTATCACGCATTTTCTCGCTGCCCTTGCAGCTTTGCAGGTGCGCAGCTTGAATGTTTTGCTGTGGATGTAGATGCTCAGACCATTTCAGACGATGCACATCATCATATCACGGTCCTGGTGACCGTTTCCACGGTTTTCTCTGCAGCATCCATCAGTCGACATCAGATTAAAGATTTATTCCATCCATACAAAAAAAAAAGCCCTTATTTTAATGAAATGCTAAGCAGATTTATCGTGATTTCATGTCATATTTCCACTGGTTGGAGGCAATTTGATATTATTCCCTGCATGTGAATCTAAAGAAACCCAGAGGGTTTAAGGGCTTGAGGAGGATTTGTTAATAGTGTTTGCGCTCCATATGCCAGCTGGCTGTTGATGAAGCCCATAATAAACCTCCTCCTCACCTCTAAACTGGTTCGAGTTTGGAAATGTGATCTGAAGGGAAAACAGCTCCAAGTCGACTGAAGTCAGGCCATCTGCGAGGAAGACAACCCTTCACAATAAGAGGACAGCTGCACACCAGAAAAATCTATCGGATCAATCTGTTTGCACTGATATCTTTAAAAAAGAAAACACACTTAAAATAAGGCGAGTTGGGGAATATCATCACTTTTTGAAAATCAGCCAAATGGTTTCTCTTAATAAGAGTCCACATTAATACGGCTCATAAATACCACAAAGAGTGGGGGAGTAATGTGATTTTTATTTTTGGGCTCATGGGAGTGCAGATTAAAGATAATACTCTCTTTTTTATCCTAAAAGTGGTTTTTGCGACACTTTATCCTGCTTTATTTCTGATGGCTTCACGCTGTAATGCTCCCTTTCAGCTGCTTCCAGGCTTCCACACACCCCGATCGCAGCCGATTGATTCCAGTCAGGTGTGATTTATCAGCAAGACATCTGGAATACTGGGAACCGGTGGTTTCACACCAACACTTCAGACTGGGGCTCATTAAATCTGAAGGCAGAAAGACATCTTGAAAGGATGGGAATGTAGCTGTTTCTAACTGGAGCAGGCTGAATGAGGCTGTTCTGGGTTCCATTAACAGAACACTGACCCGGGAATCGAACCGTGTTGCCTTGTGCACTGCTCTCCGTCTGTGGGTTCCTGGATTTCTTCTGTCCATCTGAGAAGATGTCTCAGTGTGTCAGTGGCGGTTTCAAACTGGCAACCCACCGATGGGTTGGTGTGAAACTGTTCCGGTCCAGTTTGAATCCGATGCGACTGAAAGGTGTCTGAATTAAAAATCAGCTTTTCGACTCTTTCTTCTCTTTAATTGATTCAGATGATGGTTTTATTTTGAAGGGGAGCACAGGAAGTGCGCTGTGGTCTGGACGGCACCTTGACCGACTCTGTCAGAGGGGCAGAAGTGAGTGGGGCAGTACTGAGTGGGGCAGCTGAGGCTCTTGTGGGGCTAAAAATAATCAACTCCTTTCACTTTAACTCTTCTTTATTTTCCACTTTTCTCTTTTATTCTTTAAAGTTCCAGTGATCCGGGATGAACCGCAGCCTGTGAGGATTCCCTTCTTTAATCTGAGGTAAGACACACTTCATGCGGATCCTCATGTTGACTGTTGGATTCCCTGAAGTCTCATTTCACCGTTTGATTTCAAGAACAGGTTTTAGATGAGAGTCGAAGCTGAATTTTCAAACCTTTTGTCACCTTTAAATTCATTTGTTTCATTTCTGGAGTCTGTTTCTTACAAACGTGAAGCTTTTTGTCATGAACGAGGACAGTTTATTCTGCTCAATATTGTGTCATTGTTGAGGTTTTTACTGGAGCGCCTGAGAGGAGTTTTAAAGTTCAGAAACGTCATATAGAAACCACCTGTTTGTCATTTAAAACCACATATTTCTCTGAATAGTTCCAATTTCTGCGATGAAATGGTGTGTGTGTGTGTGTGTGTTTGTGTGTGTGTGTGTGTGTGTGTATGTGTGTATGTGTGTGTGTGTGTGTGTGTGTGTGTGTGTGTGTGTAAAGTATGACAATAAAAACATTTTTAATAGTGTTCATGAAGCTGAGAAAGCAGGAAACCAGACAGTTTGGAAATTTCCCAGTTCTTAGTTCCCGTTTCCCAGTTCGCTCACGCAAACTAAACCTCAGATAAAACGGTTCTCATGATGTTCCATGCAGAATTAATTTCTAATCTTGTGATTAAATCTGTTTTTTTGTGGAGCTCATGAAGTGTGATCTGCAATAAATTAACTGTAAATCCACAAATCCATAAACTGAGGAAACCAGAAGGATTCCGGATGAGCCGGATGGGTTCACGATTTCAAACCAATATAACCGATCAGACACATTCATCTGATGAAGACCGACTTTGAATACGCACCAGTTGACCTAAACAAAGATGGCCGACTGGATCCAGTGTAGGATGGAACAGAAAGGTGGATGGAACAGGACAGTCCAGGATGGAACAGGACGGTACAGGCCCGTGAGGTTTTATGATCTCTGCTGTTCTGCTGTCCGTTGGGTTCCAGGTCCTTGTTCTGGGGGAATGGCCCTATCGTTCTGTGGAAACAACAAGACCCTCACTCCCTACAGTGTGGAACAGGGCGTCCTCAACAATGGCTGCTTTGTGGACGCTCTCAACCTGGTTCCTCATGTTTTCCTGCTCTTCATCACCTTCCCCATCCTCTTCATCGGTAAGCAGATGGCCTGGAAACCCCTGGGGATCAATTCATGGGTTTAGAAATCAAGCTGAAGGTTCTGACCGTTTTTATCCAGAGAACCTTTAGACCCGCGTTCCCCAAACCTTTTAGCACAGCAGGCGCTGAGTAAAAACACCTTAACGAGGCATGAAGGAAGACTTGACTGAGTGGAGCACAGGAAGTAACAGCTGGTGGAAGGGAGGCATTTTTCAAAATAAAACACAATGCAGAAGACTCACAGAAATTTGAAGGCATTCTTTGAAAATTAAAATTTGAATTTTCTCTCTGTGGCCCGATACCAAACAATCCATGACTTGGTACCGGTCCACAATTTAGTACTGGTCTACAGCTTAGTACTGGTCTATGACTTGGTACCAGTCCATCGCTTGGTACTGGTCCACCACTGAGTACTGATCCATCGCTCGGTCCGGTCTACAACTCTGTAAGGGTCTGCAGCTCAGCATCTGTCCATGGCACAGCACTGTTCCACCTCTGGGCACCATTCTATGGCTCAGTACCAGTCAACAACTTGGTGCTGGTCGATGGCTCGGTACCCGTCCACTGCTTGGTGCTGGTGCAGGGCCCAGTGGTTTAGGACCCCTGCTTCAGAAGATCAGGGGACCCCTGAAGCTGATCTGCAGTGTTAATAAAACAAGCCTCAGTAAACATTCCAGCTGTGGGACGTTTGGAGCAGCGGCTCAGGCGAAGAGCCGCTCCGAGTCGCTGTTTTCTGACAGATGTTCGAAGTGTCTCCTGCTTAAGCCTCTTATAGCTTCACCTTTTTTTACTGTAAACTAATCCGTCCAGGATTACTGTCAATCTGTGATCTTCTCTTGTATTGTCAAACACTGGACCACATTTCGTTCGACAGATTACAGACGCGTAGAAAAAGTGACAAATACTACAATTAAAATAAAAACGAAGAGAATTCGGATGTTTTCAGAGATGAAATGAACAGATTGAAATGTTTTGTCAAAGTTACATCAGTCAGTGGAGGAAGATGCTCTATAATCTGGACATTGGAGGAGGAAGATACTGTAATCTCTTAAAATGTCTCTTTAGCTTTAAAGAACTGCTGGTGGTACACTGTACAGGAAGTGGAAGACGTCCTGTTTGTGTGTGACAGGGCTCTTTCCACAAAATGTCTGAACAAATATGGCGTAGTTAAAGATGACCATTTAAGGTGTTTATTTCACCGCTTCACATACTCCAGTGAAAATATTATTTACCAGTTACAAGGTTTGACAACAGTTCGGTTGAAATTCTGGAAGGGTCCCGTCCCCCAGGTCATATTTCAGAACAGCAGGTCACGTCTTTGTGTGTCCAACTAGTGTAACCGAAATTAACTTTGGCTCACTGAGCATATGTTAATTGAGTGTAACGTTGAGTGTAACCAGGGTTGGTCTGGGTCCGGGTCCGGGACCCGTCCCTGGCAGGCCCAGGTCTCCCTGCTGTCCTCACTGGACCGGATCACGTGGGTTTCGGTTCTCGGAGCTGTTTGTGAGAATGGATCTGACCCGGCGCCCTTGGCGAGTCCTCAGAGGACTCATCATCCACGCTGCTACTTCTTCTGGTCTGTCTGCTCTCTCGTGTCCTGGGGTGGTTCAGACCCGGGTCAGAGTGAAACAGCTTTAACCTTTAACCTTTATCCTCTGAAGGTGGTTCACCAAGATCTCAATGCTTTAGATGACGCGACGTGTCTTTATCTGTGTGACGGATCAGCTGGTGAACCTGAACCTGCTCTCAGGTCCGATCAACGGATCAACGGTTTCATTTCAGTTCAATTAGTTACGATAAAAAAAAAAAAGCCTTTTTACAGCCTTCAATGAATGTATTGTAATTAATGTGATTAACTGACGGCCCTCGTCTGTGTTAAATGTACAGATTAAAGAGCTTTCAGTCTCTTGGTTCATTTCAAAATAAAGGCACTTCACAGACAGAATGATGCTCCTGTCCTCTCCTCCTCCCTCCTCTGGCCTCCGTCAGGTTGGGGCAGTCAGAGCTCCAAGGTTCAGATCCATCACAACACGTGGCTCCACTTCCCCGGACACAACATGCGCTGGATCCTCACCTTCCTGCTGCTCTTCGTCCACGTGTGCGAGTTCGCCGAGGGGATCGTCTCCAGCAAGTGAGGCCTCGCGTCGGCTTGAACTTCGACCCCGGGAGAGCGAGGCTCTGATGGAGGAATATGTTCTCTTCCTGCAGGGTGATGGATAGCAATCAGCTCCACCTCTTCATGCCAGCGTTCATGGGCTTCGTGGCGGCCACGACCTCGGTGGTTTACTACCACAACATCGAGACGTCCAACTTCCCCAAGCTGCTGCTGGGTGAGCGCGCCTGGCACCACCCGCCGTCGCATCGCGTCGGGTTCCGTCTGAAGATCTGAGTCTCATTTGGTCCTGTGCCTCAGTGCTGTTCATCTACTGGGTGCTGGCGTTCATCACCAAGTCCATCAAGCTGTGGAAGTACACGGCGTTCTACGTGGGGCCGCAGCACCTCCGCTTCTGCATCACGGCGCTGCTGGTCGTCCTGTACGGACTCCTGATGGCCGTGGAGATCAACGTCATCCGGGTCAGGGTGAGCCGCTGCCTTTGACCTGTAATTTGACACCAGGATCATAAGCGACTGTCACAGGGCTAACATCTGGATGACAGCCGCCGGTTCATGCTCCTGATTTCAGAAATATTATGCAGGAGAAAGAAGGAGGTCCTGCAGACCGGTTTATTGTAGGGGTTAAAGGATAAGTCGTCAAAGCTCACTCCCAGGTTCCTCACAGTGTCACTGGGGGTTAAAGCAACACCATCCAGAGTCACTGTTTGTTTAGATCATTGTTCTCTCAGGTGTTTTGGGCCAAATTTAACTACTCCTGTTTTATCTGAATTTCGGAGGAATTTTCTGAATACTCCTTTCTTTGGATTGTACAGCCAGTTTATAGCGGTTGTAGCTGTCCTCTCTCATAGGCCCAATTATTAAAATGTGTGTCAGGTGATCCCCCCCCCCCCCCCCCCCCCCCCCCCCCCCCCCCACAGCACTCAGTCCTGAGAGTGATGGGAGGAGGAGACTTTGTGGATTTGGACATTTCAGTGCCAGGTGGAAACATGACCATAAACTGGAGCTGTACGAGTCTTCGCGGTTCTTCGCGGTTCTTCACAGTTCTTTGCTGTGCTTGTGTTCCCTCTGCAGAAATACGTCTTCTTTGCCAACCCTCAGAAGGTGAAGCCTCCAGAAGACCTGCAGGATTTAGGAGTTCGCTTCCTGCAGCCGTTTGTCAACCTGCTGTCAAAGGTTCAGAACATCTAAACACCTTCATCGTGTGTGTGTGTGTGTGTGTGTGTGTGTGTGTGTGTGTGTGTGTGTGTGTGTGTGTGTGAGCGTTCTTGTATTTCTATCCTTGTCGGGGCCAAATGTCCCCACAAGGATAGCAAAACGTGGAACGACGTGCCTTGTGGGGACCTTTTTCCGGTCCTAAGTAGGAGAAACAGTGTTTTCTTGACCATGTTGTTGTTACTGAAAAAAGTAAAAGTGCAAAAACATTTCTTTAGGGTTAGGCTTTGTTGTGGTGTGGGTTAGGGTTAGGGTAAGGGTCAGGGTTAGGGGCTAGACATGAATGGGAGTCAATGGACGGTCCCCACAAGGATAGAAATACAAGACTGAGCGTGTGTGTGTGTGTGTGTGTGTGTGTGTGTGTGTGTGTGTGTGGGGCAGGTCAGATTAGAACCAAACCAAGAGAACTTCTTGGCGTTTTCACCATGGTTTAGGTGTAGCTCCAGTCGTGGTTGATCCAGTGGTGGTTTGAGTATAGATCCAGTGACGCTTTAGGTGCAGATGAAGAGTTGGTTTCTCACCGCTCACTGTTTCTATGTGACCTTTCAGTTAAATCATGTGGTTTTTTTATCCCAGGATTCCGAGCAGAGACAGAGGTCGCAGAGGTCTGTCTTCCCTGAACTCATCATTTTACGAAGACGAGTCAGAAAAGTTTCACTGAACTCAAAATTCAGCGCATTTTCTCCTGAAGCACTTTGAACATTTTTCTGAAAAGATTGTTTCAAGAGCCAATTCAAGCTTTTTCTAACTTTACAACAAAACATGACTGTAGATGTAAAGATGGAACAGGTCAGGTAAAGGAGAGAAAAGAACATCAGAACCTTAAAACCGTCTAGACAGATGGTGTTTAGAATAAGTCCAGATGGAGAAGTCCTGCAGCCTGGACCAAGTCTGGATCAGAGTCGACCTGGAACTCCTGAACAGGAGGAAGTAAGGAAATGCTAATGGCAATGCTAACAGGAAGTGCCTTCACCTCCTCTCCAGGCCACGTACTGGTGGATGAATCCTCTGATCATGGGCGCCCACAAGCGGCCCATCGAGCTGAAGAAGATCGGGAAGCTGCCCATCGCCATGCGAGCGCTCACCAACTACCTGCGACTGAAAGACGCCTACGAAGACCAGAGGGTGAGACTGACGGGGGTGAGCCCAGCCGCCGTTTCCCTGGGTGCGTCACTCTGTCCCCGTCTCGCTCTCCGCAGACCGCCGAGGACCCCGAGCGAGCGCCGTCCATCTGGAGGTCCATGTACCGGGCGTTCGGCCGGCCCATCCTGCTAAGCAGCACCTTCAGGTACCTGGCCGACCTCCTGGGCTTCGCCGGGCCGCTCTGCATCTCCGGCATCGTCAAGTACCTCAACGTGACGAACAACATCTCAGAGGCGGACAAGAACAAGGTGTCCTTGTGTTTCTACTTCTTCTGCTTCTCCTTCGTCTTCTTGTCATTTAAACCTCAGTTTTTACATTTTGAGTGAAGAGACATGCCGCCACACTGGTCACATGCTGCTTTCACCCATCTCTGTCTCAGTGCCAGTGCCAGCTAATTGGTGAGCTCGTTAATGACCTCGTTAGGGATCTCGTTAGTTACCTCGTTAATTAGCCAGTGAGCCACATTGCTAACATGAATTGCATGGCACGGTAGAGTAGTGATTTGCAATCTTGTCTCACAGTGGGAGGTTCCCCAGTCGGAGGTGTTAAAGGTGACTGGAGTGATGCCCTGTGCTGGACTGCTCACCTGTACAGGTGTTAGCCTCAGACCAGAGGGGGGGTTCACTTCCAGGACTTCACTACCTTCAGTTTGATTTCATGATTTAGAAGACAAAGTCTCTGAATTAGAATCAAAAACTTGATATGGCAGTAAATAACACTTCAGCTCTTCCTCCCCCACCAAATCTCCCCCGGCCGTTCGGTGTGTCGGATACAGAACAGAGCAGCTGCATTTCTCAGCGACGTGGAAAATTCTCCACTCAGCTCTCACTCCGAGCGTCAGCCGAGCTGCTGCCTACGCCAGGCTCCACCGCAGCATGTGAAGGATCGGCAGCCGAGTAACGTGCAGCACATTCCTGAATCTGATAACGCCGCCTCCAAAATAAAGCGTTAAGTCATGAAATTCAAATGAGTGCTGAAGGCACAGTGACCTGCAGAGCTGCTGCCTCTTTCACACGCTCGCTGAGGCTACTGTTAGCATTAGCATTAGCTGCTGTTTTCGTCCCTCTGAGGAGGGCAGGTGAGGCTGAGGGTTTCACACGTGTTCACTGAGTGTTCTCCGGGTCAGACTGTTGGTTTGAGTGTGTTCCGTGTCTTCAGGGAACGGTCATGGGCGTGTACTTCATGTCGACCACGGAGCTGCTGCAGAACAGCTCGGTCCTGGCCGTGCTGCTCTTCCTGGCGCTGGTTCTGCAGAGGACGTTCCTGCAGGCGTCGTACTACGTCACCATCGAGACGGGCATCAACCTGCGAGGAGCTCTGCTGGTGACTGCCTGTCCATCACGTTCTCTCTCTCTCTCTCTCTCTCTCTCTCTCTCTCTCTCTCTCTCTCTCTCTCTCTCTCTCTCTCTCTCTCTCTCTCTCTCGCTCTCGCTCTCCATCCCTCCATCACGTTCTAATGTTCTCTCTCCTTCCAGGCCATGATCTACAACAAGATCCTTCGCCTGTCCACGTCCAACATGTCCATGGGGGAGATGACTCTGGGGCAGATCAACAACCTGGTTGCTATAGAAACCAACCAGCTGATGTGGTTCCTGTTCCTCTGCCCTAACCTTTGGGCCATGCCCGTGCAGGTGTGTGTGTGTGTATGTATGTGTGTATGCGTGCTTGTGCGTGCGTCCAGTGACCAGACGTGTGTGTGGTGGTCCTCAGATCGTGATGGGGGTCATCCTGCTGTACTACCTGCTGGGTCCCAGCGCCCTGGTGGGGGCGTCCGTCATCGTCCTGCTGGCGCCGGTTCAGTACCTCATCGCCACCAAGCTGGCGGACACGCAGAAGAGCACTCTGGTGAGTGGACCGGACGCCGCAGGACCCGGAACCAGGGTTCGGCGGCGTCCCCTGAGGTCGGACCGCTGCGTTTTGTTCCAGGAACACTCCACGGACCGGCTGAAGAAGACCTCGGAGATCCTGAAGGGCATCAAGCTGCTGAAGCTGTACGCCTGGGAGAACATCTTCTGTGACAGCGTGGAGGAGACCCGAGGCAAAGAGCTGACCAGCCTGAGAACGTTCGCTTTCTTCACCTCCATGTCCAGTAAGACCCCGCCCCCTTTCTGAAGCCCCTCCTTCAAACGGGCGCGAAGCTTCTGTCCCTCCTGTCCCTCTTGGTTCGAAAGGGGGTCACGTTCTGGAACGTTCTCCCACTCTTCTGTCTCTCCTCCGACAGTCTTCATGAATGCTGCGATCCCCATCGCCGCCGTCTTGGCGGTAAGACGTGTCCCCGCCCCCACCCCGTCCTTTGACCTTCCACGAGCTTTGGGGACGTGAACTCACCTTGTGGACGTTCTCTCGTAGACGTTCGTGATGCACCACTGTATCAGCAAGTCCGGCCCCACCCCCTCCGAGGCCTTCGCCGCGCTGGCGCTCTTCCACATCCTGGTCACGCCGCTCTTCCTGCTGTCCACCGTCGTCCGATTCGCCGTCAAGGCTCTGGTCAGGTGCGTCGACCAATCAGCATCCGGCACTGGAACAGAGTACCCATTACTTTGTAAGAAATGTCTTTTGGTTACACATCATAACTTTGCTAAACTAGTTGCTATTTGCTAGCAAACTCTATTTTTAGTATATTTCCATTGTAAAAGGTGGAGGGGGCGTGTCCCTGACATGATTGACACCTTGATGTTGAGGTGTCCCCTCCCTCCAGAAAGGGACAAAGAAGAAATTTGCTTGAAATGTCAATTTCTTGGGATTAATTTGGACAAGTCTTCGTATAAATGACCCAACGTGACACACACAGGATTTAAAGTGATTTGGAGGTGGAGGGGCTTTGAATTGGGGGTAGCGGGGCAGACGGGTGGATGTTTGGGAGTAAATCTAATTAAAGCAGCTTGAAGGAAACTTGATGGCAGAGAGTCGAAACTGGACACTCCCCAGAGAGCTACGATTGACCTCAGCACTGTTCCTCGGTGTGTATGTGTGTGTGTGCGTGTGTGTGTGTCGTAGTGTCCAGAAGCTCAGCGAGTTTCTCCAGAGTGATGAAATCGGAGACGACAGCTGGAGAAACGGAGACATTTTGGTGTCGTTGGAAGCTGGAAAGAAACACGTGGGAATGGTGAGAAACAAAGTCACTCTGAGCTTCCTGTAACCTGACACCCAGATGCTCTTCCTGTAACCTGACACCCGGAGACTCTTCCTGTAACCTGACACCCGGAGACTCTTCCTGTAACCTGACACCCGGAGACTCTTCCTGTAACCTGACACCCGGAGACTCTTCCTGTAACCTGACACCTGGAGACTCTTCCTGTAACCTGACACCCAGATGCTCTTCCTAACCTGACACCCGGATACTCTTCCTGTAACCTGACACCCGGATACTCTTCCTGTAACCTGACACCCGGAGACTCTTCCTGCAACCTGACACCCGGAGACTCTTCCTGTAACCTGACACCCGGAGACTCTTCCTGCAACCTGACACCCGGAGACTCTTCCTGTAACCTGACACCCGGAGACTCTTCCTGTAACCTGACACCCGGAGACTCTTCCTGTAACCTGACACCCGGAGACTCTTCCTGTAACCTGACACCTGGAGACATTTCACCTCCACCTGCCACTTTTGGGGCTCCTGTAGACCCTCTCCCCTCAGTAATCTGGTCTTTCAGTGGAGTCACATGCTGAGGGATTATCACTGCTGAAGAACTGGAGCAGTTCTCTGAATGGTTTTTGTCATGTGAGAAGAAACTCAACAGTCCAGAAAAGTTCTTCGATCAGAGAGAAGTTTGATCACTGAGCTGATCGGCTGTCATCTGTTCTCCTATCCGGTTCTCCACGTTCTCTAATTCTACCAAATTGACATCATTTCTGCATCAACATCAAAGAGGAAGGAAACATGGTGAAATCAATCAATCAATCAATCAATCAATCAAGCAAAGTACTTTTAGAGCAATTAAATGCAGATCAAAGTACTTTACAAGTTAAAAAGTTAAAGAGGTACCAGTGGAGCTGGATGCTCCAGATACTGTCATGATGTGATAATTGATCCAGATACTGTCATGATGTGGTGATTGATCTAGATCAAGTAGTGACGTGGTGATTGATCCAGTAGTGGTGATTGATCAGGCGTCGGCTGGCTCTGCTCCTCCTCCTCAGTGAACTTTCACTCTGACCTTGAACCCTCCACGGCACTGGTGTTTTCTTTAGTTACTAAACATGATTTCATGTATTTCAAAGCATTTGTTGTCCTTTTGTGTCTGTGTGTTCGGCGTGTCCTGATCGGAGCGTCACAGCGTGACGGGATTCGAGCCGTGTCCCTTTCCCAGAGGAGAGGCGCCGGATGCAGGAGAGTCTTGTTTATTAGTGGATGCTAACTCCCACATCTCTGTGTTTTTCTTCTCTTCCCTCTGAAGACCAAAGCCATCAACAGGAAGCACCCTATGCGCTACCAGATGGACAACTACGAGCAGCCGAGCAGGCGGCAGATGAGGCCCACGGAGACGGAGGATGTGGCTGTCAAGGTCAGGGTCAGAGGTCAAACGCTGGGGGATGGTGGGGTTAGAACAACAGCTGGAGGATAGTTTACATCTGGAGGCCTGAGCTGCACCGGACCGTCAGAAAACGTCCTGTCTTCCCTCCATGACCTCTGAGTGTTCTGTTCATACGGAGAGAAAATGTCTGTGTTTCTTTGAAGAATCAGAAGGTTCCTGGAGAACATTGAATTTCAGCTCAGCAGCTTCTTCTTCACTGGTTCGACGGGATTCACTTGATATAAATGAGTCCTCGGGGTCGTTAACAGTCACACGTCCTCCCAGAGCAGCTGTTTCACCTCCTGACCGTTTGTTCTCGGGCGGCGTGCAGGATCATACATGAGACGTGTGTTTGTCTGTGTGTGTGTTTGTGTGTGTGTGTGTGTGTGTGTGCGCGTGCACTCCCCGACTCCTCACAGGAAGTGTGGAGTTCACACGAGAATTTGTTGAACCCTTGAAGGGCCTGGTGAGCATTTTCTCAGCCCCTCAGCGACGACTTGCCTTCCGGTCGGATCCCTGCGGAGTGACGCTGCTGAAATCACGTCAGGATCCGGATTAGAGAGTGATGCTACTGTTCTCATGTCAGGATGAGGGTTAGATAGTGATGCTGCCGTTCTCAAGTGAGGATGTGAACTAGAGTGTCTAGACTGGAGACCTAATGAGTCAAAACCAAACCGTTACGTCAAATATAATCAATCAGAATTGCTCTGAATTTGTGGCTTTTTGCCATGAAATGACCCTCAGACAGAGTGTGAATGCTAGCATGTTAGGGCTCACACCTTGTTGAGACTCAACTGGGGCCTAAGAAGCTGCATCAGAGTTGAAACCTACTGAAGAATAAGGTGTACACAGTATATACCTTATTGGTATATACCAATATACCAGAAGAACGCCTAGTGCGAAATTATCGCCGGAAGAGGCCCACATCCGTTTGCTATCTGGGATTAATCAGTCCAGAAGAGACCGATAAAAGACAAGAGAGCTGCTTAAAGCAGAACCGCCAACCAACAAAGAGCAGACTGACATGTTGTAGAGATCGGCCTGATGGAAAAGCTTCTGTTTCAAACTACAGAACGTTTTATGCTTTTCTGGAACATGGTAGGAAGACATCAGACCTGTGACTTTTTCTAAACACACTGATTTGAATCAAGAGTTATACATCACCTGTTGTGATCTGAGGTGTGATTTTTCGATTAAAACCTCAAATTGATAATAAAACAAGAAAGGCGAGGTGACCAATGAGGTGAGACAGTCATCGAAGCGTTTCAGTCGACTCCACTGAAAAGTTAAAAAGCGCTATTTACTGGATCAATTCAGGCTCGAACAGCAAATTTAAGCCTGTGTATTTATTGATTTATTGAATTTCAGTAGACTTCAATGAAACAATACTGGCCATAGTCACTTTTAATCAGAGATAAACAGAATAAAGAACATCGACTGAACACTCTCAGTCAGGCTCCAGTGAAGACGAAAACCCTTGGAGGGTCCCTCTCGGAGTCCCTCACAGTCAATCGCAGTCGCTCTCGGTCTCTCACTGTTCCACCTCAGTCCCTCACAGTCAGATGTTCATCTTCCGCTTCTCTAAAGCTTCTTTCTTTTCCTGAACAGTGGCGACTGGTGGAGTCTTGGCAGCTCATTTTACGATCACTTTATGGTCCATCGGTTCTTCATCTTTAATGTCATCTTGGGATAAAATCTGCATGGTTTGACCTGTAGACCCTGTTTTGTGTGTGTGTGTGTGTGTGTGTGTGTGTGTGTGAGAGAGACCGTGTAGTCAGTCCAGCGGTGACTCGGCCAGGCTCAAACCAGACGAGCAAACAGCGCGTCCACCAGTTCCATCAGGGAGATGTGTGTTCGCACTGCTCAGCGTCCTTCATGTGCTTGTTCTCAGGTGACCGGCGGATCGTTCACGTGGGGAAACAACCTGGTGACGCTGTCCGACATCAACATCCGCATCCCCACAGGTGGGACGGGCGTCCGCCGCACATCAGCACACTGCAGACAACCTCTGGAGAGCTGCTGTCTCCACCAGTCTGTTAGCTTCAGCATTAGCTGCTGTCTCTACCACACCGTTAGCTTTAGCATTAGCTGCTCTCAGTGTCTCCACTAGCAATGATTTGCTTCCAAGGGTGTCCTTAGTTACAAAATGTATTATTCTTAAATAATATGTATGTCTCTATTGACATTTTTGTTATTTTGTAATTTGTAATAATTTGTAATAAACTTGACCATTACCTTTAGCATTAGCATTATTAGCATGAGGGTTAGGAGGAGGAGGAGACGAAGATATTTATGTTTGAAGAACTTTGTAGCTCCAGGAAGTGATTTCTATGAAAACAAAGTGAGGTTGACCCAAGCGGTCCCCTCTCTCTTTCTTTCTCTCTCTCTCTCTCTCTCTCTCTCTCTCTCTCTCTCTCTCTCTCTCTCTCTCTCTCTCTCTCTCTCACATTCCCCAGAAGAGACTCTCCTGTCATCCCAGCCATGCTACTACTAAGATAAACAGGATTTGTTGTTCTGCCAAGTGCTGTGTAATGTGATTATGGCTAACTGAATGTGTGTGTGTGTGTGTGTGTGTGTGTGTGTGTGTGTGTGTGTGTGTGTTTCATGAAGAGGTGTGCTTTACAGGGCAGTGATGATATCTAAATTTAGGGCAGAGGGATTATTTCAGCCATCTGAGCAGCTCGGGTTAAAGATTTGTTCGTCGTCAATTATTTGAGTCAGCCTCATAATCTAATCAGTTCCCTCCATAGATGAAATATTGTCTTGTTTTTAAATCCGAGCTGATGATTCCTGTCCAGGAGAAGATTTACTTGTGTTTTAGCTTCAGTGACCTCAGCTCTTCTCTCGATATGAGCTGCTGAATATCTCAAGTGAGCCCATCAGCTGATCTCCAGCGTGTTGCTCTTCCAGGTCAGCTCACCATGATCGTGGGCCAGGTGGGTTGTGGGAAGTCCTCGCTGCTGCTGGCCATGCTGGGAGAGATGCAAGCCGTCGATGGACGAGTCTACTGGAGCAAGTAAGACGTTCCTGCAGCGTTTCATAGAAGCATCTTTGTTAAGAAAGATGAAATGTGTGTTTTGAGTGTTTGCAGCTGCAGCATATTTTGGTGTTTGGAGTGGAAATGGACTCGTCGCACCAGCTTGTGGTTGAAAGTGGAACTGCTGGTTCCCGATTAAAAACTTTCTCTGCAGTCAAAGACATGTTCTCCAGATGATGGGACAGTCTTTCCTCTGCTGATTATTTCAGAATCTTTAAATGTTTCAAGCTGAAACTAAATATTGGACTTTTAATATTCAGCTTGCATTTCATTGTGTAGCTTGATTATATCAAGGTATTTTATTCTGAAATTAATACAGTGGATCAAATAATGAAATGAGATGGTCAGTTTTCACTTTTCATTTGTATTTAATGCAGCAAACTAAAGTTACTTTCAAATCAGCTTGACATCGAGTCAATGCTCAGTGTCATATTGATTTAAAGAAGCATTGATCCTCCCTGAAAATGGCTTCAGAACGGACTCCACGGGCTCTTTTAGTCTGATTTCAGTTGATTTGTGAGGTTCGGACTCGATCCTAACCAGTTTAGCGCAGCAGCAGTCGAGTTACGAGTCACTTGACTCATTCCTGATGATTCCCTCCACCGATTGGCTCCGGAGCACAGAAGATCGATAAAGCCCATGGGCATGAGGAATGAGGAGTGTGAGCCGAATGGCCTTATGGGACAGAACCCAGGCTGTTTGTCTGTCCCTCTTCTGCACTCGTCCCTCCAGTTTCCCGTCCTCTCTGGGGGGTTTTCTGCTCGCTAACCTCTGTTTGCCTCTCCGGGTGTCCGTCGTGTGTCTGTCTCTTCCTCTTCTGCCTCCTCGCTGTGTCAGGCCACCTGAGTGTGAACCTAGCCACCCGGGCAACATCAGGTACCTCCTCTCTGACCTCTGACCTCCGCTGTCTGAAACACCCTCATTTGTTTCCTGGTTTGGATCAGAGGGGTCAAACTGCTGTTCGCAGTCGGTCCACTAGGGGGTCGCACTGTTTTTCTGAGAATCAGCTGACTGACAGAACAGGCAGCAGATCACCGTGTTCCTACAGGAAGTTTAGCGCGAGATCCACACGGCGAGGAGGCTAAACTCAGCCAGGAGATCAGCTTGTTTTAAATCTCTGTCTGAGGAGAATCGCATCGGTGTCGTCAGGAAGGAGACGGAGCGAGTGGAATTGGCGGCGCTGTCGTGACACAGCGACTGACGACTGTTACGGCAGACACTGTAACCCGCCGACGTCGGTGCATCACCCCTCTACACCCTCCCACCCCCATGTCACCAAAACCCCGCCCCTTCTGGTGTGAACTCGTCTCCTACAGGGGAAAGATTCACCTGCGTTTAGGTAATTCTGATGTTGTGGGTGTTGATTCACTGATTCCAGCTCTGATTAAGGGTTTGACTCCTCTGATTCATTGATTCATCCGGTGCTGTCTTAGGGAGCATTGAGCTGTTTGGTCAATGCAGCCAGTAAGTGATGGCAGAAAACTAAAAACACTGAAAACTTCTTTTGACTAGCGTCAAGGTTCGGCTTTGTCTTCCTGTGGAAACATTAAAATGCTTCCTTCATCAATAGATGAGTGGAAGTAAAACAGGAAAATCACATTAAAAAAGGCTGAACTTGAAGAAACGTGAATATCGAGGACGTTGCACCTGATTTACTGAAGAAGACAAAGAAAGACATATAAAAGACACAGACTGGATCCAAGTGTCCGGTTGAATGCTGATCTTCTAACAATCTGATGGATAATTGTATGACTCCTGAAAACATGGACCGTTTTTAAATCAGCTCCGCCTGAAGAGAAATGCTGCTCTTATTGTGGCGAGGTTAGTTTCCTCACTTCAGAGACTCTCCTGTTTCCTGTCCATCTTGTTTCTTACTGTCTCTCTGAAACTCTTCAGGTGAATTTTTCTTTTTTTCCTTCTTTTCTTCGCCTCAGCTCACTTTTCCTCTTTCTCTTTTGTTTTCCCATCTTGTGCCCAGTCGACGTCCCGATAAACCGTCTAACTGTTAAGAAAACGCTGGTTTAAGCGCTCCTGTTATGCCGACTGAGTCACTTTCTAAACAAACTGGAGTCTTTCATTCATTGAAGTGATTTTTAGTAAACGTAAGCCTTTGAGGTCCATTGAAGCTGTCGTGTTGAGACGCTGCTCAGTGACGGACAAGAAAGAAAATGTCATTCCTGAGTCTTCATGCTGGTCAAAGTTCGTCTCCACACTGTTCCCACACTGAGTGACGGAGTGTCTTTTCTCCGTCCGGTGGAGACTCGTCAGCTCCGACTGTAGTCGTCACACACCCTCCGAGTCTCCAAACCTAATAATGAGCACCGGGCGGTGACTGCATCACTTACGTGGCCCATCACTTCTGGGTGGGGAGTTAATTAGATTCTCAGTTGGAAGGAAAACCTCATGTGTCGTTTGTCTCCTCTGACCACGTCCGTCTGCCCTCTGTCCGTCCGTCTGTCCACTGTCCGTCTATCTGTTTGCCCTCCGTCCGTCTGACCTCCGTCCGTCGGTCCTCCATCGTCTGTCCTCCGTCTGTCCATTTGTCCATCTGTGTTCTGCTGTTTCTTGTCCTCTGCCTCACAACCGTAAATGTGGTGGATTTGCTGCAGTGGCTGGGTTCTAACACACTGACGTGACTTTGACAGTTGGTCAGAGACCGAGGCGTCTGACGAAGACATCAGGAGGTACTCGCTCTTCTTCCGGTTCGGATCTGAAGTGACCCCGATACGCCCCTCCCTGACTTACCCCCCCACCATCAGCCTCAACTCAATGTCCGTTGTGGTGGTTGTTGTTGTGACTGTGGCTCAGAGAGTGTCAGTTTCCGCATCGTTCATGAACACCAGTAAAACAGTTTCAGGTGTTTCAGTGCCGTCTGTTGTCTCATCACTCCTCAAAGGCAGTGGAAGTTTTCAGTTGAGTAAAATAGAAATAATTTCCGGTAAAATTAGTGGTGGAACACGTTGTCCTTGACACGGCGTCATCTGGATTCAGTGGAACGACTCAAACTTATTGATCTGGATTTATGAACCTTCAGAGTTAGAAGACGACACACTCTAATAACTGAGATCAGCTGACTTTAATCCAAGCAAAGGAGCAAATGAGGCAGATTAAGACCAAAGGCTTGACTAAAACCAGTATCAAACCAAACAAGCCCAGAGATGTGGTAAAAACTCCTGATTCCACTCAAAATAGCTTTAAAGCAACAGTCCGGGGCAACATGGCGGCTGCAGAGGAAGGCTGCTGAAGCTCCTCAGTCTGGAATCGAACCAGAGATTCCAGTGTGAAGGTTTGAAGGTGTGACGCTGTAGTGATGCTTCCTCTAATGTCTTCCAGGACAAGGTCGATTAAAGCTCCCAAACCAACCGGACAACTTTTTGAAAAGCTGCTTGATCAAAGTTCTTTGCCAGCACTGATCAGTTAGCAGCGCCGTCTTGGCTTGCGAGCTTTAGCACCTGCAGTTTGTGTTCATGAGCGAATGCTTCGGGTTTCACGGCCTCCGATCTCATCGTCGTCGTCGTCGTCGTCTTTGCCGCCGCTCCTCCTCCTCATCAGTTTTGTGCCGTCTGATCCTGAAGTAGTTCATTTGGTTCTCGCTGGACCTCAGTAGCCCAAACATAAACTAATCGGCATGCTAATGCTAATCTGTACCAGACATCTGCAGGTAAGTCTTCACTTCTCAGCATGTCCATTTGATCATTTTCTCCATGAACACTGTGTTTTACTGTATGTTGTTCTGAAAAAGAGAACCCTTCATTGTCCAGTTAAACCGGTTCCAGCCTGTTCTCACAGGTCAGACTCGCGTTCTGACCCTTGAATGTTCTCGACCGTGTGGTTTGTCCTCAGCTCTCCGATCAGACTCCCAGCAGGCTGCTTCCTGGTCGTTGCCGTCTTTGTTGGTGTTGCTGTTTTGGTTGTCGTCCATGTTTCTGTTGGGTCTTACTTTGCAGCTCGTCCTTTAAACCCCCCCCCCCCCCCCCCCCCCCCCCCCCCCCCCCCCCCGACCCTCGGCCCATTTCAGCCCCCATACCTGACTCTCTGCCGTGGGGTTTTGTTCTTTCGTCAACTTTAATCCTGTCCATCTCTCTTTTGAAATGTTTCCTGTGTGGATGCTGCGTTCATAAAGCTGATGGGAGCAGAGGAACTGATCTATTAATGTATTAGCTCTATGTTACTGCTTGTAATTTGACATCAGCCTCATAATTTTCTGTTGACCCTAATGGAGACGATGCCAGTTGAACGTTTTGACCCCAACAGTCCTCTAGGAAGCCGCTCTTCTGAAAGCCTCGTGCAGCTTCGATTCTTCGTAATTTGACACCAGGCTCTTCACCCTCCACAGACAGCGAACTTAGCTGGAGCGTCCATTTACAGACACAGAGAGAACACAAACCACACACAGTCAGGAAGTAGAACTAACAGACAGGAAGTAGAACTCAGACCTTCCTGCGGTGAGGCGACTGGTCCATCTTGTTCCTGTCACACGCTCTGTCCGTTAGCATCTTGTTGCTCAGGAACATCAGTAGATGAGTGTCTCTGCTCTCTGAAGTCTTATGAACGCAGAGCTCGTTCTGAGCGGCACCGTTCTCCCGTTCCTCGCAGTAAGAACCGGTACTCTGTGGCGTACGCTGCTCAGAAGTCCTGGCTGCTCAACGCCACGGTGGAGGAGAACATCACCTTTGGCAGCTCCTTCAACAAACAGAGGTTTGAAGAGAACCGCGTTCCGTCACAGTCCAGTTTGAGCCGTTCCTGAACCCTGACCCCTGACCCCTGCCATCTACATCTCAGATACAAGGCCGTGATCGACGCCTGCTCGCTGCAGCCCGACATCGACCTGCTGCCGTTCGGAGACCAGACGGAGATCGGAGAGAGGGTACACTCTTGTTCCGGGATGTTCCTCACGGCTGTTCATCACGGCTGTTCTTTCTCCTTGACGTGGTTCTCCTGATGTTTTCTGATACCTGCTGTCGACAGGGCATCAACCTGAGCGGAGGACAGAGACAGAGGATCTGTGTGGCTCGAGCACTTTACCAGAACACCAACATCGTGTTTTTGGTAAGAAGTCTGATCTTCACCTGGTTGGATGGGGGGTAAAGGTCAAAGGTCATCAGGTGGATCTAAGCCACTGATGGCTTTTATATATTTGACACCTGACTCATTTCTGAAGTTGATCTAAAGTTTGTTTACTTGATTTCATGACGGTGAAAATGCAGATTTACAGATCAGATTCCAGTCCTGGACGGCGAGAACCACAGTGGGAACCACAGTGGGAACCACAGTGGTTCCCATGGCGATAACTATGGTGAGACCAAAGATGGGAACCACATACATATCACCGTTCTCGCCGTCCATGGTGGGAACCACTGTGGGAACCACAGGGAGAACCACAATGAGAACCAGAGTGAGAACAAGAGTGTGAACCAAGAATCACAGTGAGAAGCAAGAACCAAAGGAAGAACCAGAGGCGTTCCTGTGACGGTTCCTCTGCAGGACTGGTATCTCTGACTCAGATCGGCGCCGCCCTTCACGTCTCTCTTGATCAGATTAACCTCGATGTTCTCCACTGATGCTATCACACATCTGAGTCTGACGGGGTCTCGAACCGCCGGCCGCTGGGATGAGGAGGCGTCCGCTCCGCCGTGCCGTCATGTGTTTGTCTTTCTTTGAGCTGGACGTGGTTACCCAGCATGCCTCTGGCCTGAAGAGCCTGGTCGCGTCCCGGATGTGAGGAGGGAACGTGTGAAGTGGAACGTCCAGCGAGGAACGTCTGTTTTCTTTCATTAACCTCATTTAGCAGCTCGCGCTCCTCGTCCGCTCCGCCTCGCGGAGTCGGACATTAACACCGTCTCCGATGACACTCAAGACTCCACCCGCTACGCCTCCGTGGATGTTTGTCCTGTTCTCGAATCATTTGTCCCATTTTTAGAACTGCTGTAGCGACCACGAGGCTTCACTGGAGTAGAAACCTGACAGAGGAACTCAGTTTGTGTGTTGATCTTGTAGTGTGAACGGCTCTGTGGAGCAGTGTTTCACCCTGTTCCTCCCAAACAGGACGACCCCTTCTCGGCGTTGGACATCCACCTGAGCGATCACCTGATGCAGGAGGGAATCCTCAAGTTCCTGCAGGACGACAAGCGGACCGTGGTCCTCATCACCCACAAGCTGCAGTACCTGACCAACGCCGACTGGGTGGGTCCCCGGTTCAATCCCATACTCTCTACCTGTTCACGCTCTTTTATTTTTCCACTATTTATACTTTTCAAATAAATCCTATTCGGTTAAACAACAGCCTAAAGAACAAAAGTCCCGCCCACCAGGTTTTCAGTTTATTCATCGTGAAAACGCCTCATAAAAGCATCAAAACAACCATGAACAATAAGAGCAACAAACGTGAATAACTTCACATCATGTTGAGTGTGAATTCAGCTGAGATCCTCTTCTTTTAGGCCTGATTGTTCCTGTGCTGTCAGTCATATATTTTCCTCATAGAAGTCATGTGACCCTGTGAGTTAGAACCGTGTGTTCCAGATTATAATCCACATTTCTTCAGTTGTTCAGGTGATCATGTGACATTTATTATGAAGCGGCGTATAAAGCTACACCTGTGCGTAACATCTAGAGCCACTAGGTGTCACTGTATGACACCAGAATGAGTCTCACAGCTCAGATAAGATGATGAGAATGTTCACTCGCTCATGTTGGTTCTCTTCAGATCATTGCGATGAAGGACGGTTCCGTTCTCAGAGAGGGAACGCTGAAGGACATCCAGACTCACGACATCGAGCTGTACGACCACTGGAAGACTCTGATGAACCGGCAAGACCAGGACCTGGAGAAGGTACCGAGACCATGTCCTCTCTCAGACTGCTTCCTCATCTCTGTCTCATGAGGGTTTCTCTTTCTCATAGAGGTTTCTTTCTCATCTCCTTCTCATCAAGGTTTCTCTTGCTCATCTCCTTATGAGCATTTTCTCTTTCTCATCAAGATTTTCTCTTTCTTCAGGTTTTCTTTAGGTTTTCTCTTCCTCATCTCTTTCTCATTAAGGTTTTCTTTCTCATGTCTTTTCATGAAGGCTTCTCATCTTCATTTCTCATGAAGGTTTCTCATCTTCATCCATTTCTCATTAAAGTTTCTCCTCATCATCTCCTCGGGAAGTTTTCACATCTTCATCTCTTTCTCATGAAGTTTTCTCATCTTTCCCTCCATGCTTGTTGGTAGGATGTGCAGCAGGACAGTCAAACGACGCTGGAGAGGAAGACGCTGAGGAGAGCATTCTACTCCCGAGAGGCCAAGAACCAAGTAGACGACGAAGACGAAGGTGGCAAACGTTTCCTTACTCACTCACTTTGTCTCATGAGAGTTGAGAACTGGACCTTCAGTCTTTACGATAAAATGCTTAACCACACTGAACATCAACAGCAGTGAATGAAAGAAAGATGAAAAGACTTTGATTTAATAGTTTAAATAAACTTGTGATTTACAAAAATGTACTGTTAAATGAGAACAAAATATTGAAAATAAAAATGTGAAATTCAGAATACAAATTGAAATTTGTTGATTTCCCTTTTTATTTTCGCAGATTTAACAGGAGAACAATAAAGAAAAATGGATAAACATGATTACAAAAGAGTCAAATAAAGTTCATCAGTAATATAAACAGAAATATTCATTTAAATTTGAACTTGCAGTGGATGATTTCAGTGTTTTATCAGTGTTGCATGTTCGCAGCACATTAAACAAACTGCGACTGGTACTTTTAAAAATTTCTTCGCTGTAGTCATTTGAAACGAATGTTTCCACAGAGGAAGAGGAGGAGGAGGAAGAGGACGACAACTTATCGACGACCACCAACAGGCGATCCAAGATCCCCTGGAAGGTTACTGAATCATATCAATCAGTTCATTCTCTCCATGTTTTGATCTGTTGTTCTAAAGATTGCGTTCACTGAAGTGACGTGTGGGGTTATACTGAACAGTGTTTTGGCCGTCTGCCTCAGGTGTGCTGGCGTTACCTGTCCTCCGGGGGCTTCCTCATGGTCTTCCTCATGATTTCCTCCAAACTGCTCAAACACTCAGTCATTGTGGCCATCGATTACTGGCTGGCCATATGGACGTCCACCAAAACCAGTCCGAAAGTGACGTCAGGAGCCGACACTCTCAACGTCACTGTCAGTGTCAACAGCAGCCTCATCAGTCCGACTCCGGGAGCTGCTGGAATTTCAGGAGTTACTGGAGGCTCTGACGCTCAGGTCTGACATATCTGACAGGCTGTGGCTGGACTACAGCGGGTGGGGTTTAATTTGGGCATGCACGTGTGTATGTGTGTGTGTGTGTGTCTGACCCGCAGTCGGATGGTTACTACCTGCCGGTCTTCATCGTCCTGTGTGCGGCTGGAATCACTTTGTGCCTCATCACGTCGCTCACCGTGGAGTTTCTGGGTCTTTCTGCAGCGACGAGCCTCCATCACAACCTGCTGAACAAGATCATCCACGCCCCCATCAGGTACACAGACACACACACACACACACACACACACACACATGCACACACATCCAGATTACAGAGCACCTTCCTCCTCTAACCTCCAGATTTCCGTGTGTGTTGCAGGTTCTTTGACATCACTCCTCTGGGTCAGATCCTCAACAGATTCTCGGCTGACACCAACATCATCGACCAGGTAATGTTCAGCCTTCAGCTCCAGTTGAGTCTCTCTCTTGTCGCCCAGATTAGGCCTTCAGGTTTGGACTGTGTGTGCATGTGTGTGTGTGTGTGTGTGAATCCTTTAGCACATCCCTCCCACGCTGGAGTCTCTGACCAGATCCACACTGCTGTGTTTATCAGCCATCGGGGTCATCGCCTCCATCACCCCCCTCTTCCTAATCCCTCTGGTCCCTCTCTGCGTGGCCTTCTACTTCATCCAGAAGTATTTCCGGGTCGCCTCAAAGTGAGCCCACCCACGTTTAAATACTTCCCACAGTGAATTTGCGGCAGGACACAATAAACTTAGTGCACAGAAGCATGATTGAGAGAGAAAAGGTGAATTAAAACGACTGTTATTCTCAGGGACCTTCAAGACCTGGATGACTCCACTCAGCTTCCTCTGCTCTGCCACTTCTCCGAGGCAGCCGAGGGTCTGACCACCATACGAGCGTTCAGGTGCGCGCGCGCACACACACACACACACACACACACACACACACACACACACACACACACACACACACACACACACACACACACACACACACACACACACACACACACACACACACATAAATACATCTCGAAGGCTGGAAGGATGGTTGGTTGGTTGGTTGGTTGGGTGGTTTGTGGGATGATTGTTTGGATGGTGGGGTTATTGGCTGGTTGGCTGGTTTGATTGTTGGCTGGTTGGTTTGTGGGGTGGTGGGATGGTTGGTCTGATGGTTTATTAATTGATGGGATGGTTGCTTGGTGGTTGGCTGGTGGGTGGAATGGTTGGTTTGTTGGTCGGGTGGTTGGTTTGTGGGTTGATGAGATGGTTGGTTGGTTGGATTGTTGGCTGGTTGGATGGCAGGTTGGTTTGAGGGGTGGTGGGACGGTTGATTGGTTGGTTGGTTGGTGGGTTTGTGGAATGGTTGTTTTTTTAGCTGGTTTTTGGTTTGATTGTTATGGGATGGTTGGTTTGTTGGTTGGATGTTTAGTTGATTGGTTGGTGGAATGATTGGTTTTATAACTGGTTGGTTTGTGTGCTGGTTGGTTGGTGGAACGGTGGGTATTTTTGGCTGGTTGGTTGCTTTCTTACTTGGTTTTTGGTTAGCTGATCAGTTGGTTGGTGGGGGTTGGTAGGTCGGTTGGATAGATGCTTGGTCTGATTCATGATTGACCTCAGGGAGGCGTCCAAGAGCCATTCTAAACAGATGCCCGGGCTAGCTCAGCTGGCCCCTCTCGATGTGGAGGAGTAGCGGCTCTACTCCGAGCTCCTCCCTGGTGGCTGAGCTCCTCACCCAGTCTCTAAGGGAGCGGCCAGCCACCCTACGGAGGAAGCTCATTTCAGCCGCTTGTGTCTGGATCTTGTCCTTTCGCTCATGACCCGGAGCTCATGACCATAGGTGAGGGTAGGAATGAAGACTGGCCAGTAAATCCAGAGCTTCGCCTTTCAGCTCAGCTCCCTCTTCACCACAACGGACCGCTACGACTGCATCACTGCAGCCGCTGCTCAATCTCATGCTCCGAGGTCTCTCCACCGACCTGGAGAGGACAGACCAGAGGTTCTCGAAGTATTCCTTCCACTGGAACTCAATGTCCCCAACCTCCCTTGTGATCTGTGATAAGCTCTCCTGGGGTTGGCAGTTGAAAATCCTGCTGACAGAGGGTTCCACCAGACATTCCAATCCGACCCTCACAGCATGTTTGGGTCTGTCAAGTCTGTCCGGGTCCATCCTCCGCTGGCGAATCCCAACTCACCACCGGGTGGTGATCGGTCCACAGCTCTGCTCCTCTCTTCACCCAAGTGTCCAAGACAAGAGGTCAGAGGTCAGATGACACAACAACAAAGTCAACCGCCGACCTTGGGTCGTGCCAAGTGCACTTGTCGACACCCCTGTGCTTGAACACGATGTTTGTTATGGACAAACTGTGAGTAGAACAGAAGTCCAATAATAGAACACCACTTTAGTTCAGATCTGGGAAGCGGTGTGTTACATTTTAAGGAGAGGAAAAAACATGCTCAAAAAGAAGTTGCAGTTTCCACACTAAAGTTTTTTAACGTTAATAAAAAAGAAAAAAAAAGCTCCCTGTCTTCCTTCTGGTGCTGATGTGTGGAGTTCCAGCTGTAGAACTGAATCCATGCAGACATGAAGTCAGGAACTGTTTTATTCATCTTTAAAGTGTCGCCTGTCAAACTGTCGTTGATGGTCTGATAAGAAAACCACAACGCAATAATGCAGCAGCTCTGTTCTCAGGTGGAACGAGCCGAATGCCCAACAGCTGATCTTCCAGACATCGGGGGATTTGACAGTGAGCAGAAGCTGCAGAGCTTCTCCTTGTATTTCTGTCTTCGTCCTCGTTCCCATCGTTGCTAACATACAAACAGCTCTCACGCTTTTTTTTTTTTTTCCCCCCAGTGTTCTTCCCCGAGGACTTCCTGTTCCACACACACACTCGCACACACACACACACTGCTGTGCAGACATATTCTTGGCCCTCACGGTTGCGTTCCCATTAGCGTTCTCCGCTGGTCCTCCTCCAGACCACATCTGGTTCGGATGGCAGTGATTCACGAGTCAAACAAACAAAGATAAAACTGAGTCTGCAGACGGAATCATACGTCAACTTATCAATGTGTTTATTTCCTGTTTACAGACGTTATCAGGCTCCCGTTCATCCTAATCTCTCATTAACAATCGGTCAGAATGCTGCTGACTCGACGGACCTGATGGCCCTACGCTGCTGAAATGCAGTTTTATGAGAAATCTTCTCTTTTTTTTAATGAATTCTGTTCATTTAGAAAATATCTTGAGGCTCCAATGTGATGCTGCACAGATCTTAGGTGGAATTTTAAAAAGTTTTTCTGGAAGAGAAACATGTTTTTGCTTAATTTGACGTCAGTATGGTGTTGACTTGATGACATTTATTCTCAGCTTGTAGTAAATCCTGCATGTTTCGAGCCTTAAGGACATCCAGGTGGCGCCGCTCCAGTTTCTCCTGAACCAAAGCTTCACTTCCTGCTTTACTGATTAGATCAGATGAAGTGGCTGGCTTCACTGGTCGCTGCTTTTCAGTTTCATCTCCTCTTCATGTCTCTCGAACTGCTGAAAGTCCGAGCAGCTCAGTGGAAATGTGAAGCTTCTGCATCGTTTCAAACTGTGTGATGTTTAGTGTTTCAGAAGCCGAAGATAAACAGTTCTGTTTTTTTTTTAAAGATCCTCCAGAACAGGGTGTTGCGTTTCCTTCAGATTGAACTGGTCCATTCAGATTTCAGTGAACTGATTCCTTCTGATTTCAGACATGAGGCTCGGTTCAAGCAGCGCATGCTGGAGCTGACGGACACCAACAACACAGCGTACCTGTTTCTGTCTGCGGCCAACCGCTGGCTGGAGGTTCGAACGGTGAGCACGCCATTTCTTCTTGTGCGTTGCACTGATTCGGAGACATCAGGGAACACACACGACGGTTTGAGACCCCATGACCTTCTATATGACCTTTTAACCTTCACACTCCGATCTCACTGATTCTCCTGCTACAGAAATCCAGCTGATCAGACTATTGATACAGTCACAACACATGAAATGGCACTACACCCGAAACCACACACACACACTTACACAAGCCCACACATGCACAATCTGAGTCTGATCGAGATGGATGTCTGATTGATCTGGGACTCTGATTGATCTAAATCTCTTATTGATCTCAGTTTGATTTGTCTGGGTCTCTGATAGATCTGGATCTCTCATTGATCTGGGTGTCTGATTGATATGGGTCTTCTGTTGTGGGTCTCTGTTTGATCTCGGTCTCTATATCTCTAATAGGAGTCGACCGATCATCTGCGTCTATATTTGGCATTTGGATTATTTTGGCTCAGATGCAGCTGGAGTCTAGCTGCCTCCAGCATTGTCCCACCCACAGCACCCTCTGATTGGCTACACTCAGAGCCGGCAGGGCTAACAGCCAATCGGCAGTGGAAGCTGCATTCACGGTGCATAGAGGAGAGGACAGAAGAAGTTTTGTTAGTGAAACAGGCTCTGGAGAGAAACGAAATGTCTCCTGACTGGCAGATTAAGCATGTCAAAGCTGAATTCTGCTTTCTGCACGGATGTGACGCCGTAAAACACGGTGAATCACAGCAAGCATTATGAAAAAAAAAAGTCCCGCTAGCTTATTGCTAACTTGTATGGAAAAACTAATTGACATGCTAACAATTAGCACAACAGTCGCTGAACCTCCTGGAACAAATTAAACTGAGAAAGATTTAACTTAATAAATGCAAAACACAAATGCGATTTATTTCAACACTAACAGGCGTATAATTCCCTCACTCAGAAAAAGATGAACAATAATGAAAAACTGAAATCTCTGCTGCTAGCCCACAAAACGTAAAGAGGAAGTAGCTTCAGAGGCCCGAGAGGCTTCGTGCTCAGTTTGTACTATTTAAAGTTTTGACACCAATATTTCCATTTTTATTGCAAATGAATATCGACTGTAAATATCGATGATCAGCCTCCATGATGACTGATAATTGGTATCGTATTGGCCCTGAAAAAAACGTATTGGTCTATCTCTAATGATCTGGATCTCTTCACAGGACTACCTGGGAGCCCTGATCGTATTGGCTGTAGCAGGAACCTCCATCTGGGGCTGGGCCGTTCTGCCGACTGAAGGTCTGGTGGGTCTCGGTCTGACCTACGCCCTGACGGTCAGTTTCCTCCTCTGCTTCTGAATCCGTGTTTCAGCCACTCCACCTCCCTCCGTCACTCCAGACTCTTTGAATAAAGCAGATCTTCTTCTTCCCTGCAGGTCACCAACTACCTGAACTGGGTGGTGAGGAACCTGGCAGATCTGGAGGTTCAGATGTCGGCCGTGAAGAAAGTCAACAGCTTCCTGAGCACCGAGTCGGAGAACTATGAAGGCTCAATGGGTGAGATGCCTCCCATGTTCTGAAACGCAATCGACACCTTCGAGAACACCTTGTTCCAGATCCAGACAGTCCGCGGGACCGCTAAACTGAAACCTCTGGGATCAGGTGCAATAAGCTCGGTTCTTCAGTGCTGAGAGAGACACCAGCCTCTTTACTTCCTCATCTTCTGATATTTGTATTCGTGTCAGCGTTCTCGGCATGGTTCTGTTTGACGTTCTGTTTGGAGGAAACCTCCACGTTCCAGCCTTAACGAATGGGACGATTTCTCATCTTCGCTCATGTGTTTTCTAGCTAGAGATCTAGCTTATGACCGTTTCTCACACAGTCCTGGATTTCAGGACGAAGTCTGAGACGGAGAAAGGAAACTCCAGGAGCTGAGAGGAGAAAAACAGGAAGCTGATAAGATGCTTCCAGCCAGTTAAATGTGACCAATCAAACACAGCGAGGAACGGGACACGCCCCCCTGAGGCCCACACGAGCAGCGGGATGCAAGCGTGAACCGGTATTTGTGTGTTTTGGGATGTTTCTGTGGTGAAGTCCGCAGACTGCAGGCCACAGATATCGACATCATCCAGCTATTATTCAGCAGAGAAGAAATATCTCTCACGGCTCCAAGCTGTTTCACGTCATCTGTCTCACGGAAAGGAAACGTCTCCAACGGCCCGAAGCGCCAAATTACAGCAGAGCTCTGCAGCCCTCATATTTATTACATGAAGGAGGGAAAGGGAAGGGAAGACAGTGAGGACAGCTTTTCCACTGACAACACCAACATTTTCCTCGGGTGGAGGAGAACTGCAGACGGATCTGGGTGGAGCAGTCGGACCGATCTGGGTGGAGCAGAGTCAGTCTTCTAAAAATGATTCAGAAGTGAGGGAAGAGACGCCCCGGTCTGACGAGAGTGAGCCTGACAGTCTGAATTGAGGGCAAAAGACACTGCGTTTCAAACCTGAGAGGGAGAAATTCACTCAAGATAGAAGAGTGTGTGAGAAGAGAGACAGTTACAGGTCCACACACACACACACACACGCACACACACACACACCACAGCTGATCAGAGTGAGCGTTTGCAGGACTCTAAAGTGAAAACGTGACGTGCGGTGGTGTTACGCCCGGTGTACCCCCCCCTCAGCAGAATGTTCCTCCAGACTCCAGCAGCAGGCGCCGTCCTGCTTTGTGTTCCCGCAGACGACCCGGGGTGTGGTTAACCCCCGCCCTCCTGTTGGTCTTTCTTCCAGACGGCTCGCAGGTACCGGAGAACTGGCCCCAGCACGGGGAGATCAAGATCCAGGACCTGTGCGTGCGCTACGACCCCATGCTCAAACCCGTGCTCAAACACGTCAACGCCTTCATCAAACCGGGCCAGAAGGTAACAAACAGGAGGCGTGGCTCACCGTAACAGCAATTCAGCATATAGTCATCTCTAACTTCATTCATGATTTTATATAGAATCAGAATTTATTTTTGATATTGGAAAAAAAGAAAAAAAAAAAAAATATATATATATATATATATTAAAAAAAAAGACGGGAGCAGTTTTATCATGTGTTGGTATCTTTTGAAAACCCCATTTAAATTTGAAATCGCTCTTCTGTGACTGTTGTTGAAGTGATTTCTCATCAGTGCGTGGTCTGAAAACACTGCCCCCTGCTGGACGGGAGGTTCTGTTAAAGCGTCCTTTTCAGCTATGAAACCGTTTGAAAACCGGAGAACGTCAGGAGAACATTCACACACGTAGAGAGTGTGAGAGAACAGGCGAAGCAGGGGGCGGAGCCACAGCGGGAGCTCCAGCAGGTCGTTCGCAGCGAGCTGAGAGAACAGAGCGCCGCACATGACACCGGCGTGGGAAAGTAGAACCCCGGTGAACAAAAGTTCCTGACCAGCGGCGGGAATCAGCTGCTGGTCAGAGCAACAACAGAAACTTTTTTTTAACTAAAATTAAACTCAAAAGTGAAGTTTTATTTTTGCATCTTTTCATTTTTTGATATATATTATTAAAAAAAAAAAAAAACTATTATCTCTTAGTGGTTACACCACACTGAACTTCCTGATCAAAGTGTGTTTTTTGGCCGATTAAAAGATGCTTTTCTGGAAGAGTGATGGAGAAAAAAACTGCTGCGCAGTTCAAGCTTCTCTTCAGATGTTTCTGTGAAACATCTTTTATCCTCTGATGTTAAAGGCTTTTATTTGTTTTTCATTCGGATTCAGATCAGCGTGGTTCCATTAAACTGAAAACACACACACATACACACACACTGTGCTGCCTCGGTGGTGGCAGAGACGTCCGATGTCTCACTGCAGTGTCGGCTGAAAACGATGGGTTTCTTCTTCTACAGGTGGGAATCTGCGGCCGCACAGGCAGCGGGAAGTCGTCCCTGTCGTTGGCCTTTTTCAACATGGTGGATATTTTTGAAGGTGGGTCTGTGTCCTGTCATGGTCCAAACCCCACACACACACACACACACACACACACACTGGGAGTGGTCTTGTATTCCTTGGCTGGTTGTTTGGAGCGGAGTAAAGAGAATGTGAAGAGGCTGGAATGTCTCTGGAAGGTTCTCCTCGGGGACGGTTCCTCCAGCAGCTCTTGACCCAAACTTCTGCTGCTGGATTTTATTTTAGGTTTCATTTTCCACTGATCTTTAAAGATAAACTGTTCTAGATGATGGATGGTTGATAGATGGATGATGGATAGACTGATGGATTGATGTATGGATAATTGATGGATGGGTAGATAGATAGCTAGATGATGGATGGATGGATGGTTGACAGATGTTTGGATGATAGATTGATGAATGCATATGATGCAGATGATGGATGGATGACCGATGGAATGATGATGGATGGATTAATGGATTAATGCAGTGGACATAAAAATTCTACACACCCCTGCTGAAATGCGAAGAATTCGTGATGTAAAGAAATGACAGTAGGACACATAATTTCACAACTTTTTCCACCTTTAATGTGACCTATAACCTTTATAACGCAATTGAAAAAACAGGCAGAAATCTTTCAGGGAGGTGAAGTAAAAATAAAAAACTGAGATAATGTGGCTGCGTAAGTGTGCACGCCCTTTTATAACTGGGGATGTGGCAGAGTTCAGAATTAACCAGTCACACTGAAACTCAGGTTAAATTGTAGTCAGCACATACCTGTCACCAATTAAAGTGCCTCTGATCAACCCCAAATGAAGTTCAGCTGTTCTGGTAGGCTTTTCCTGACATTTTTGTAGGGAGGGATCTCATTATTCAAAGACATCAGTCAGGTGAACGCTACAAAAGAAACTCCACGGGATTAAAAATACCATGGAACACAGTGAAGGCCGTCATCATCAAGTGGAGAACATATGGCACAACAGTGACATTACCAAGAACAGGACGTCCGTCCAAAATTGATGATAAGACGAGAAGAAAACTTGTCAGGGAGGCTGCCAAGAGGCCAGCAGCAACGCTGAAGGGGCTGCAGGAATTCCTGGCAAGTGCTGGCTGTGTCATACATGTGACAACAATCTCCCGTCTTCTTCATGTGTCTGGGCTCTGGGGCCGGGTGGCAAGACGGAAGCCTTATCTTACAAAGAAAAACATCCAATCCTGCCTTCATCTGAAATCTCCCAAACACATGTGGGAAAATGTGTTCTGATCCGATGAAACCAAGGTTGCACTTTTTAGATATAATTCCAAAAGGTACATTTGGAAACAACACTGTACATCTCCAAAATAACACCATACCTACAGTGAGGCATGGTGGTGGCAGCATCATGCTTTGGGGCTGTTTTTCTTCAGCTGGAACTGGGGCCTTAGTCAGGCTGGATGGAATTATGAACAGTTCAAAATACCAGTCAGTGTTGGCACAAAACCTTCGGCCTGCTGTTAGAAAGCTGAGGATGAAGAGGAACTTCACGATGGATGGATCGTTCAGAGGCTCAGATGCGAACAGCCAGAGGAGACGGAGGTGAGAGTGAGCAGAGCAGGTTTATGAATGCCCAGAGGCCAGTCGGGGTGAGATCCCAGAGCTGGAGCGTCCGGCGAGCAGGCCGAGTCGTCGCGAAGCGTCCGCAGAGCAGAGATTGAGCCGAGGCTTGCGAGCAGTCCAGAGTCGGAGCCGAGTGTCGATCAGAAGCAGGCGGGCATGAAATAATGGACAGATGATGGATGGATGGCCGGATTAATGGATAGACCATGGATGAACGATTGATGGATAATATAAGTGGACGGATGGATGATTGGTCACAGAGTCACTGGATGCTGTCTTGTCTTGCTGAAGGTCTTTGGCTGTGAAGCCTCTGCCCTGCTCTCCGGTCACTCTGCTCCGTCTCCTTCCAGCAGCGACTGTTTATGTTGGAGGTTGATGAAGACGCGCTCAGAGCTGCTGCAGATCGTCTGCGGCTCGAGCGTCTTTCGCAGGGCCGGGAGTGTCGTCTCTTCTTGGGGGGGGGGTTGCGTTCAGGACGACCTCTCCTCTTTTCCGCTAGTCTTTCTTCGCGAAGCCGCTTTTCTCTCCTGATTTATCGCATTTCCAAAGTGAGTCGTAACGGCAGCGTCCTGCTTTTACTCCCAGACGGATGATTCAGAAGACAATGAGATTACACAGTCACTTTTTCCACACACCACACACACACACACACACACACACACACACACACACACACACACACACACACACACACACACACACAGCTGTTGTATCAGCAGCATTTCCTTATAAAGCAGTGAAATAAAGCCCGGCCGGCTGAAGTTTACCGCTGAGCCTGAATATTTATTCAGCGCTCCGCTTTGTGAGGACGTCCAGCAGCTTTCAGGGAAATTTAAAGGTTAAACTGTGATAAATGAAGGCGCTCCGGCCCTTTAACGGGTTTACAGACTGCATAAATACAGTTAAATCAGACTGAGATGGAGAACAGTGTTGATGTTTGAAAACACTCCTAGTGAAGGTAAAGAGTCTTATTTTCGATAAAAGAGGGAGAAAGCTCTGAGCTTTAGTGACATAAAAATGTCAGATTGTCACATATTAATGAAATATACCTCAAACTTCCAGTCGGTTCATGTATTCTGGACATTTCAGTGATTTGAAGACTGTGGAGCTCAGTAGGGATAATTTGAGGGAAACTTAAAGGGACTGAGATAAAACACTCAACTCAAAGTTTTTTAAAGATGAGCCTCCATTAGTCCTGTTCAGTTCACGGCTTTTCTCCAGGTACAAAGAGCAGAAAGAGCTCTGGACTCTTCTAATGGGAACCTATTTCTTTATTTTAGTCTGTTTGAGTTTGATTTCAGTCTGAATGAGATCAGTGAAGTTCTTCCTAAAATATCGTGATGACTTTAGTAAAACAGTTTATTTTAGGAACAAACCATAAATGAGATTTATTCAAATCTGAATGA
Source organism: Salarias fasciatus (assembly GCF_902148845.1). Classification (NCBI taxonomy): domain Eukaryota; kingdom Metazoa; phylum Chordata; class Actinopteri; order Blenniiformes; family Blenniidae; genus Salarias; species Salarias fasciatus. Next base: position 3,748,905 of record NC_043761.1, on the reverse strand, counting down.
TGTGACTGAATGATGAGATGTTCTGTGATTGATTGGATTCGTCTTATCAGATGTTCTGCATTTCATTGAATTTGTCGTCTCTTTATCTCGGAATAAAACAACGCCTTCAACCAGAAAATGTTCGGTGGGAAGTGATCAGGAAGTGATCAATACCTCAAAGTTGACCTGGTGTTGTCGAAGCTGTTTGTGTTACTGTTGAAGCTGAAGAACTTGATGTTCTACCAGAAGTGTGAATCAGTGGAACGTTCCTCCTCCAGCGTTCTCCACGTTCTGCCTCGCAGGTAAAATCATCATCGACGGAATCGACATCTGTAAACTTCCTCTGCCGACGCTGCGCTCCAGGCTCTCCATCATCCTGCAGGATCCCGTCCTGTTCAGCGGCTCCATCAGGTGCACCCCCCCATACAACACCACCCTCCGTCACACCCCTCCATACAACACCACCCCCCATCACACAACACCACCCTCCACACGCCACCACCATCAGTGATTTGATTGTTGCTCTAATCAGATTGTGGTCTAATCAATAGTCTAATTGTTGATCGGTGAACTTTCCGCTCGCCAGAGAGGAACGACATCCCATCCTGCAAAGAAACCCTGAGCGTCTGTCGTGTTTCAGCTCTTCGTTTGGATTCAGTGAAAATTCGAAAATGAAACGTCTCTGAAACGCGTCGCTGTCTGTCGGACAGAAAACTCAACTTTTCAGGAAAATCATCAGCAGTAAACAGAAATCCTGAAACTCAACTGAGGCTCAGTCAGCGCTTCACTGAAACTTTACTGAAACTTTCCTGAGATGTTCTCTTAAAAGTCTGATTCAGACTTTTGAATGTGATCAGATGTGACAGTTGCTAAAAACGAAAAAAACTTTTTTCTCTGAGAATCTGGGAAAGAAAAAATACAGAGTGAAGTTTTAAAAGAGTCACAGTTCAATCTGCAGCCGACTGAAACAGAATCAACTGCTAAACTCCACCTGTGAAGCTCCACCCATCAACCAGTTTACTGGGTGGAGGAACTTTGGTTTTATTGATTGACATGAAGAAGGAGAAGAAAGATCCAGTTTTTTAGAGCCTCTTGGTCGGAAATGTCTTCAGGACGAGACAGTGGGTCAGTTCAGTGCCTCGGCTGAAACTGGCAGAGCCAGAACCAGAGCCAGACCCAGAACCACAGCCAGAACCAGGATGTTGGAGTTTCATCCGTTCCGTCTCCTGGTGAACGTCTGGAGTGTCCGACAGACGAGCTGCAGCCACATCTGAGTCAATAAGAGCTTATCGGGAGGTGGAGCCGGCGGTTGGAGCCGGCGGTTCGTCCCGGCGGGTCGCGGTCCGTCACGGACCTGCGGTCCAGCTGCGGGGTGACCGGTTGAAATCTCGGCGGGACATCGGTCACAGACGTCACTGACGGAGGAGTCTGGCAGGGAGTGGAAGGAACCTGCCGGGCTCTCCGTCTTGGTCTAAGCCACGGAGCCCGACGCTGGCGGCCCGTTCCGTTGGGAGAATCTGTTTGTTTTAAAAGACAAAAGAGCAAAGTGCTGTTTGTTTGGACGGAGGCGGGAGAGACGGATCGTGAAGAACGTCACACTGAGAAGCTCCGGTCTGACTCTCAACCACCCACCGTCCTGCAACGCAGAACCTTTACTGTGGAAACTAAACACACTTCATGAAGTGATGGATTAATCACAGAGGAAAGGATTAATCACAGGAAAGGATTAATCAGAGAGAAACTTGAAGGTCATTTCTTGATTTTTATGCCGTCATGAGAAAAGTCTGAGGTCGAAATAAAAACTCGGTTTACTGTTTTCACCTGTTTAATGAGAGAAAGTTGTTCAACGTAAATCTGGATTTAAAGAAGTTTGTTCCAGCTGTGTGGAATAAACCAGTAAACCAGTGAACCAGTAGAGCCAACAGGCCAGTAGAACCAGTGAACCAGTGGACTTGTTGACCAGTAGAATGAGCAGACCCATTAGGACCAGCAGACCCTGATGGGTCTGAACGTTCCCTCTGCTGTTCCAGGTTCAACCTGGACCCGGAGAGGATGTGCACTGACGACCGTCTGTGGGAGGCTCTGGAGATCGCCCAGCTGAAGAACATGGTGAAGACTCTTCCTGGAGGACTCGGTAACGTTAACCCCGCCCCCGGCTGCAGCCGCCGCCACCGCGGAGCCGCCCTCTCATCCGCCCTTGCCTCCGTGTGCCCTTCAGATGCCGTGGTCACCGAAGGCGGCGAGAACTTCAGCGTGGGACAGCGGCAGCTCTTCTGCTTGGCCCGAGCCTTCGTGAGGAAGAGCAGCATCCTCATCATGGACGAAGCCACAGCGTCCATCGACATGGCAACGGTGGGACTGGCGGCTGTTGTGGCGGCTTCACACTGCGCTGTTCTCTCATTTCTCGGGAAGGACTGAATCACATCTGAAGGGTCTTCTGTCGCTCTTTGCTTTAACCGTTTTCGTTTTAGAGCAAATTCTTTGTTCTTTTTGCGAGCAAAGAAAGCCAGCTGATGTTTAACAGAGGAACAAATGAAGTCTGAACTCCAGCCTTTTCAAGAAACCGTCAAGACAGAACAAAGGAAGACTTTATTCTGGAATTCAACTTCTAATCAGCATCACTCAGATCTTTACCCTTCATGTTTCTTTCTACCTTCCAGGAAAACATCCTGCAGAAAGTCGTGATGACGGCGTTTGCGGACCGAACGGTCGTCACCATCGCAGTAAGTCCTTTGCTCTGGTCTATGAGGTCTGTGACGAGGTCTTGAAGACATGAGGTCTGTGAACCCTCCTCAGGAGGTGTATGAGGTCTGGGGTTCCTCTGCAGGAGGTCTGAGATCTGTGGTCCCTCTTAAGGAGGTCTATAAGGTCTGAGGGTCCTCCTCAGGAAGTCTGAGGTTTGGACCCAGTCATTGGGTTCATTGCAGCTCTACGGATCTTTTCGTCAGGATTCCTGTTCTTCCTTCTCTCACTAACACTCACTGTTCCTCTTCACTTCTTTCTGACTCTTGGTGACTCCGTTTTTTTCCTGATCCTTTCCCTTTTTATGGTACTAATTAAGAAATAAAATTCTACTGTTTTTCCTTTTTCCTTCACTGCTTCCTCCCTGTGTTTCCTCTCTTCTTCATCCATCCTTCATCATTCCATCTGTCCCTCTCCCAGCATCGAGTGTCCTCTATCTTGGACGCCGACCAGGTGTTGGTCTTCTCCTCTGGGATCTTGGTGGAAAGTGACTCGGGTCCGAACCTGCTGTCACAGCCGGAGAGTCTCTTCAGTGTCTTAGTGAGGACTCACAAGTAGACCCGGGTCGACCCGGACCACTGCGGCTCAGCCCGGCTCTCCTTCTGTCTCTCTCTCTCTCTCTCTCTCTCTCTCACTCTCTCACTCTTTTTCTGTCTCTCTCACACTTGCTCTCGCTCTCTCACTCTGTCTTTTACTCTCTCTGTTTCTCTCTCTTTTGTTTCCCACCACTGTTTTTATCTCCAATCTGGGCCTGGGTCTGGATCTGGATCTGGATCCAGGTTTGGTTCTTGGTCCGGGTCTGGTTCTGGGTCAGAGTCTGGTTCCTGGTCCGGGTCTGGGTCTGCTGAAGCCTTACAGCCACTGACAGCCTGGTTGGTACCAAATCAAACTCCTGTACGCTCTTCATACAGTGTGTGTGTGTGTGTGTGTGTGTGTGTGTGTGTGTGTGTGTGTGTGTGTGTGTGTGTGTGTGTGTGTGCATGCAGTGTGTTGTCATGTTTTTCACTCTATTTTTCTGAAACTACAATTCGAATCTGAATAAAAACAAACTCAAGTCACATATCTAAGAAACCAATCGACTGAAAAAGTTCAACTGGTTGTCTGAAAAGTTCAAGAGCAAAAAGCAACATGGCGTCTCGTCACGCTGCTGCTGGTCCGCTGGTAGGGCCTCGCTCTCATCACTCAGGCTTCAGGAGTTTTGACGGTTTAGGGGCGGTGCACGATACGTGCACGGCTGGCATGACTGGCTGGCCTCAAACATAAAATTGTCTGGCAACCTGGGGAAGTCATGTCGGATTCACCCTGGAACCAGGAAGTAGTGACGGGATAGCCCCGCCCACCACACCTCTCATTTGAAAGAATAAAACTAGGCCAAGACGTTGATGATGGAGAAGAGGGAATTGTTTCTTCCATGACAGGAGAACAATGAGAAATTTTGAATTATTTAAAGTTCTTACTTCTGGCACCTTTAAAGTTTCAAGCCACAGGAACAGAAAACTACAGAATAAAGTTATAGTCAAGAAACGACTGTCAATTAGAATGACAGTCGTTTTGACAACGGTAGTTTAGAGAACGATGGTAGTTTAGAGAATGGCATTAGTTTGGCTAAGAGTAGTTTAGAGACCAACGGTCATTCGGAGAATGATGGTCATTTGGACAACGGTAGTTTAGAGACCGATGGTTGTTTAAAGAACTACAGTAGTTTAAAGAAAGACGGTCATTTGGACAAAGGTAGTTTAGAGAATGAAGGTCATTTGGACAATGGTAGTTTAGGGAATGACCGTAGTTTGGATAATGATAGTTTAGAGAACAATGGTGGTCCAGAGAACAATGGTCGTTTGGACAACGGTAGTTTAGAGACCGATGGTTATTTAAAAAACTACAGTAGTTTAAAGAACGGCGGTCATTTGGACAACGGCAGTTTAGAGAAGGATGGTTGTTTGGATAATGGTAGTTTAGAGAACGATGGTTGTTTGGACAACAGTAGTTTAGAGAATGACGGTCATTTGGACAATGGTAGTTTAGAGAATGACCGTAGTTTGGACAACGGTACTTTGGAGAACGATGGACGTTTAGAGAGTGACGGTGGTTTGGACAATGGTAGTTTAGAGAACGACGGTAGTTTGGACAATGAAAGTTTAGAAAACAACGGACATTTAGAAAATGACGGCAGTTTGGACAACTGTAGTTTAGAGACCATTGGTAGTTTCGAGAATGACGTCATTTGGACATTGTAGTTTGGAGAACAATGGTCGTTTGGACAACAGCAGGAGTTTAGAGAAAAAAGGTCGTTCGTTGAACAACTGTAGTTTGAAGAACGACGGTCATTTGTACAACGGTAGTTTAGAGAATGACGGTTGTTTGGACAAAGGTAGTTTAGAGAATGAAGGTCATTTGGACAATGGTAGTTTAGAGAATCACTGTAGTTTGGACAATGGTAGTATACAGAATGACCGTAGTTTGGATAACGATAGTTTAGAGAGCAATGGTAGTCTAGAGAATGATGGTCGTTTGGACAATGGTAGTTTAGAGAACGATGGTTGTTTGGACAAGGGTAGTTTAGAGAATGACCGTAATTTGGACAATGGTAGTTTAGCTAATGACCGTAGTTTGGACAACGGTACTTTGGAGAACAATGGACGTTTACAGAGTGACGGTGGTTTGGACACGAGTTGTTTAGAGAACGACGGTCGTTTGGACAATGATAATTTAGAGAACGACGGCTGTTGGGACAACGGTAGTTTAGAGAATGACAGTAGTTTGGACAATGAAAGTTTAGAGAACGACGGACATTTAGAAAGTGACAGCAGTTTGGACAACCCTAGTTTAGAGACCATTGGTAGTTTCGAGAATGACGTCGTTTGGACATTGTAGTTTGGAGAACAACGGTCGTTTGGACAACAGCAGGAGTTTAGAGAAAAAAGGTCGTTCATTGAACAACTGTAGTTTGAAGAACGACGGTAGTTTAGACATCAAGGGTAGTTTGGAGTCACTGAAGCACTGAAGCAGAGTGGGTTCTGATGTGACGCGTGGTTCCGTCGTGGTGGTTCTCTGACATTCTGTGTTCTTGCAGCACCGCGTCCACACCATCCTGACGGCCGACCTGGTCATCGTGATGAAGCGAGGGAAGATCCTGGAGTACGACACGCCGGGGACGCTGCTGGAGCAGGAGGACGGCATGTTCGCCTCCTTTGTCAAGGCCGACATGTAGCCCCGCCCCCTTCTCTACAAGCTCCTGCCTTCTCTCTTTATGCAGCTTTCACACAAACAATGGAGAAGGACGCTGAACCTTCACCGTTCTAGCCAGAACATTATCAGTTCCTTTTATTGTCTTTTAATTTGTCACAGCGTTCCAAGGTTCCTGAGAAGAGAATCTGACACACATGATCAGTAGACACCAGATCAGTTTTCTGGAGGTTCACTTTGAGTTCTTCATGCTTTGAAACAGTTTTTGAGGTTTTTCTGCACAGAACCACAGAGTCTGAACATTCTACAGACGTTCTCAGATGTCCAATGTTTTACAGCTATGAAGATCTAGCAGTGCCGCTGGCAGATGAATTCAGCCTGTTCAACATATCACCGGTTAATCTGTTCAGTTCTGATAGTCTGAAATAATCCCAGTGACTCTTCGTGGTTCTCACATCAGAAGGTTTCAGTGTTTCCCATCAGACGTACTAGGAAACGACAGAAAATCAACTGTTTGGAGGATTTTTCACATTTTGGACATTAGGAGACTTGGCGGACGTCTTGCCAATGAGGGATTAAGACTGAAGATCAGGATTAAGATTCCAGACGCTGCTGATGTTGAAGACGGATCGCTGTCGGGGGAATCGAACGGCATCCAGCCAGTCGTCCGCCGCTCCGCCTGCTGGTCCTGACCAGTGGATTAGGATTATCTGAAGCTTTTATTCTGAAGGTTCTGATTTTGATTCTTGTTTTCCTGCATGTTCACATTCATTCAAATTTCAGCTTTATTCCAGATTATTTCACAACTTTAATCTCTCTATTTTAATGTCAAGTTTGCATCTTAAATGACTTTTAATTGTTTGTGTTTAAAATTGAAATCAGTGTTTTTGCTGTAATGAGATATTCGGTTCTTAATCTCCAGTTTTTATCCAACATTTATTTCAAAATTGTTGATTGTTACGACCCGGCTCGCAAGGGAAAAGGGATGCAACATGTGAAAGAAACAGAATATTTATTTGCTTCCTTAAAGTAATGGTACAACAGAGTAACGGCCGTAACATTGATTACAAATGTAAACATTGAGTTTAAAACTGAACTTCTTTTAATGAATTGTTTTTTTGTTTTTTGTTTTTTAACAAAACTTGTTCTCCATTTGAAATATCGTCTGTGGATTTTGATCTTAATCTGGGATTTTGAACGAAAGGTTCTTTGTGACTCCAGGTTGTAAATCTGAGCCTCAACTTGTAAAAAAAAAAAAAAAAAGATTTCTGAAGCAATAATCTGCAGCTTCCTGCTTCTTCTGGTACTTTACGTCAAGCTTTTGTCGCGCTGACGTTTTAATCTGAAACTTTTTAATGAATCAAACGAGACCTTCTACAACTTTTCTTACAGCTTCCGTGTGTGTGTGTGTGTGTGTGTGTGTGTGTGTGTGTGTATGTGTGCGTGCGTGTGTTGTTTGTGAGCCGGAGAACTGACAGAGGTTCTTCATCTTGCTGGACTTCTGAGATTCAGGAGTGTTCTCAAACATTTCTCGGTTTTGGAATTTGCAGCAGAGTTCCACGGATCGAGAATCAAGTTCTAATATGTAAATTGAGAACGTTCATCCGTTCTCTTCTGGAACTTACACAGGTTCTTGAATATGTGACAGTCTTCGAATTTGAGGGTCTCCAGATTTTCAGGGTTCTGGAACTCGCATGCTAATGCTGTCTGATGCAGAGCGCCCCCCAGTGGAACCTTCAGGAACTTCACTTTTCGAGTTGTGTTTGTGATTTCTGCACTTTGTTCTGCGACCGGATTGAACCGTCCGGGTGGCCTCTTTCTGGCCCGCTGGATTCATGTTGGACACCCGCTGGACTCTTCTCACAACCACAGTTTTAGTTTTATTCTCTGCTTCACTTTTGTTTTTGTGCTTCGGGGGAACAAACTTATGCAATGAGAACATGCGCACACACACACACACACACACACACACACACACACACACACTGCTGCGTGGGACTGTTACATTCTGCGGCGGTCTCTCGGCTGCTGATCGTCTCGGTGCGACCTGACCGTCGGTTCTTTTGCAGGTTATTGTTTCGTGTGCCTCCTTTTTTACTCTGGAAATGTTAATAAAGTGATTTTGAGTGAAACCTTTGAAGCTTTTTGTTTAGAACTCTGCACAAACAAAACACTCTGTTACGGAAGGGCGCTGCCTGGTGGCTCCGAGAGGAACGATTCAAATCTGTCTACATAAAACAGAATAAAAAATCCAAGATGATTCAAGTGAAACTGGTATTTTTATTTTCAATCATTAATCTTTGAAGATTTGTATTTATTTCAGCAGCATTTAAGAGTTTTACTCAATTATAAAACAAAGTTCAAACTTGCCACTGACTTTATTTAGGAATAAAGAATTAACCTCATCAGTTGTACATGATTTCTCTCAGATAGCTGTTTTATTCTTCGTGGAACCATTAGGAACCTTTGAGTTGTGGTTCTCGCAGGAGCATCATCTTATTCTGAAGGAGAGAAAACACAGAAGCTGGGGAATAAAGAATACTTCAGGAAGTAACATTTGAAGCATAAAATAAGATGCTGCGGGTGGTCTGCAGTCCAGCGGGTGGAGCCACTCACTGCACCACCTGCTGGGGAAACGTGGTGTTACAGTCAGTCAGAACCAAGAGCAACACGAACTTGATCTACATTTGATTATTCTACATTATCTTGTTCTACATTAACTGGATCTGCTGTAAGTCTAATTTAACTGATCAGCATTTATTCTAGATGAACTTATTCTAAATTAACTTGATTTACATTCATGTATTCTATATATCTTGATTAACATTAACTTAACTTGGTCTACTTTAAGTTATTCTACGCTGAATTGACCCACAGCTAGTTTCCATTGAGTTGAAGTTAACCAAACTGACACTAAAGTCCTTTGTTTTCCCAGAAACACTGAAAGTTCCTGAAGTAGAAAAGTTGAATCGATTTGAAATCCGTGGTTCGGTGGACCGGGACTGTCCTTGAGGCGTCCTTGGAGGACTGGGGCACCGGGGCTGAGCCGGTCTGGGTCTGGGAGCTGGACTACGTCAAAGGGGAGCGGGGAGCGTCCCTGTTGGGAGGAGGCGCGCCGCCTTCACTCCCCAAACATCCCCGGAGGTCGACGGAAGCCTCTCGGAGCCGTGCGCCTTGACGCGTCCTCGCCAGCCGGACATGCGGGACCGCGCGTAAAGACGCACGAGAGGGGCCGCGTTTCCACGAGCGGAGCTTGGAGTTCGAGAAAAAAAAAAAAAAACGCCGAGATGTTGGCGAGGAAGAGCATCATCCCGGAGGAGTTCGGGCTGCCGGGGCTCGCCTCCCGCATGCCCCGCAAGCCGGTGTTCAGGGACCGAGTCAACAAGGCGCGCTTCATCGCCAAGAACGGCTCGTGCAACCTGGCGCACAAGAACATCCGCGAGCAGGGCCGCTTCCTGCAGGACGTCTTCACCACGCTGGTGGACCTCAAGTGGCGCTTCACCCTCGTCATCTTCACCACCACCTTCGTCAGCAGCTGGCTGCTCTTCGCCATGAGCTGGTGGCTCGTGGCCTTCGCGCACGGAGACCTGGACCCGGACCGCGAGACCGACAGCTACTGCGTGACGGACGTCAAGTAAGAGACCCGCCGAACCCGAACCCAAACCAGAACCCCACCCTGGACTCTGGTGCCTTAAAGAGCCTTGATTTATCTGACTTTTTACAAACTGCAGCCTGACTTCAGCTCTTTTTCTCCAATTCCTTCTCTTCTTCCTCTTCCTCCTTCTCCTCTTCCTCTTCCTAATCCTCCTCTTCCTCTCTCCAGTCTCTGCCTGAGGAAGAGGAGGAATCGTGGGAAACTTCTGCTCTGAAAGTTTCAGGGAGAAAAAAAAGAAAGATGGAGCCTTCTTCTGAGCTCAGCAGCTTCCTCCCTCCACCTCCCCCCACCTCACTCCCAACTCCACCTCACTCCTCCGCCCTCCACCTCACTCCTCCGCCCTCCACCTCCCTCCCAACTCCACCTCACTCCACCTCACTCCTCCGCCCTCCACCTCACTCCTCCGCCCTCCACCTCCCTCCCAACTCCACCTCACTCCACCTCACTCCCAACTCCACCTCACTCCTCCTCCGTCCACCTTACTCCACTTCACTCCTAACTCCACCTCTCTCCACCTGACACCTTCCTCCACCTCATTCCAATTCACTCCTTACTCCACCTCACTCCATACTCCGCCTTACGGCACCTCACTCCTCCTCCCTCCACTTCACTCCTTACTCTGCCTCCCTCCACCTAACTCCTTACTGCACCTCATTCCTCCCTCCACCTCACTCCTTGCTCCATCTCACTCCTCCTCCCTCCTCCTTAATCCACCTCACTCCACCTAACTCCTCCACCTCACTCTATCTCACTTCGACTCACTTCTTGCTCCACCTAACTCCTTACTCAATCTCACGCCACCTTACTCCTTCACCTCACTCCTTACTCTACGTCCCTCCACCTTAGTCCACCTCTCACCTCCTCCCTCCACACTGTACCTCACTCCTCCACCTCACTCTTTACTCCACCTCACTCATCTTCTCTCCTCCTCAGCCTCCATCTCTCCTCATCTCTTCTCAGTTGTAGTCTCTAACTTAATAACCAAAAAGCTGAATTCTTCAGCTGGAGGTAACGTGTGCTGTCGAGACAGCAGCTCTGATACCCAGGAATGATAAAAGCTTTATTTCCTCAGTGCTTGTTTGAAATGTCCCGGGCGGGACGTGGACAGAGGACAGACTGAACGTCTCCTCTTCTCTCCACAGGTCCTTCACGTCGGCCTTCCTCTTCTCCATCGAGGTTCAGGTCACCATCGGCTTTGGAGGCCGAATGATCACCGAGCAGTGTCCGACCGCCATCACCGTCCTCATCATGCAGAACATCGTGGGGCTCATCATCAACGCCGTCATGCTGGGTAATTCCCTCAAACACTGCAAGTCTGGGAAAGGAGGGAAAATTATGCCGCACGGTGAGAAACGGCTCTGAGCCAAAGGTGGAGGACGACGTGTCAGAGTCATGTTTTTGTCTCAGGTTGTATCTTCATGAAGACGGCTCAGTCAAACCGCCGCGCAGAGACGCTGATCTTCAGCCGCCACGCCGTGATCGCCGTCCGAAACAACCGGCTGTGCTTCATGATCCGAATCGGCGATCTCAGGAAGAGCATGATCATCGGAGCCACAGTCAGATTACAGGTGGAGTCATGTCTCGCAGAACCCGTTTCCACTTAGTCTGGCATGCCAGACTGACTTTATTTATGTGTCACACACATATAAAGACAGTCTGGTACCGCGCTATTGGGGCAGCATTTCAATCTGGCAACGAGAGGCGGGACTATTGAGTGGAGAGAACCAATCCAAGAAACAAGGCTGTGACGCAGCCACAATGCGACGTACGCAGCGCTCCGTTGTAGTCGTTTTGTAGTCCAAAACATGGGATCATTGCATGTAGTTGAGACAACTCTTCGGTGAACGATTTCTGCCGTTTTTGTCGTAAAACTCTACGAGTGGGGAGGGTGGCGAATACGTCCGTTTTACCCCCAAATTCCACCAGACGCGAAAGCGCCACGCCGGCGTCTTGTTTCTTCAGTCAACACACACTGGGAGTGCAGCGCCGCGCCGCACCGTTTAGAAGCGGCGGCGCAGAAAATAGACCTGAAGCGAATGACTGGCGCCGTGGTGCGCGCCGGTGTTCTGGTGATCCGTCGTAACACCGGCGCTTCTGGGATGCGGCGCGGCGCGGCGCTTTCGCGTCCGATGGAATTTGGGGGTTAGAAAGAAAAGCCTTCAGAGCAGATTCTTGCTGCGGTTTCAACGACAAATTCAGTTTGTTCAAAACTTCAGTCAGATCCGTGGTAAAACCTTGTTGTGTTGCGGCCGCCATCACGATTGTTTTGGGGGAGGTATAAGATGACGCATCGCTAACTCCCACCTGTCGTGGGCTGTGATTGGCCCGGCAGAAGAATTCAGATTCAAGCCACGGGGTCCCAGACTGTTTCCCCGTGTATCTCTGATCATGGAGAGACAGTCCGGCGTGCCAGGCTAGTTTCCACTTGCCTCCACTCTTCGTGTGCTGATAAACTCGGGTCTGCAGGTGGTGAGGAAGACGACCACGCCCGAGGGCGAAGTGATCCCCATCCATCAGATTGATGTGCAGACCGAGAGCGCCGTGGCCAGCAACAGCCTCTTCCTCCTGGCGCCGCTCATCATCTGTCACGTCATCGACAAAACCAGGTATAAACACACCGTCCTGTTCCGTCTGTCTGCACTGGGCCAGCAGCATCCAGGAAGGACTTCAGTCTGGTGGAGGATCAGGGTGTAGTTGGTGCTCCGGGTGGTGCAGGATCTGGGTGGAGGTGACTCTCTGCTTGCTGTCTCCGCCCTCAGTCCGCTGTACGACCTGTCGGCCATGGAGCTGCAGTGCAGCGACCTGGAGGTGATCGTCATCCTGGAGGGCGTGGTGGAGACCACCGGGATCACCACGCAGGCCCGGACCTCCTACGTGTCTGAGGAGATCCAGTGGGGTCACCGCTTCGTTCCCATAGTGACGGAGGAGGAGGGCGTCTACTCGGTCGACTACTCCAAGTTCGGCAACACGGTCAAGGTAACCTTCCTCCACCAAATCCAGTTTGACTGTTCAGACCAGGTCAAAGCTTAGCACAGAGTTAGCATCATGTTAGCTTCACATTAGCAGCTTCAGGTTAGCATCACGCTAGCAGCACATTAGCATCACCTGCTCGTCTCAGACAGTAAACATGCGCCTGGTTGTGTGGAAGGTGGCGACGCCGCGCTGCAGCGCTCGCGAGCTGGACGAGAAGCCGTCCATCCTGATCCAGACGCTGCAGAAGAGCGAGCTGTCGCACCAGAACTCGCTGAGGAAGCGCAACTCCATGAGGCGCAACAACTCCATGCGCAAAGGCGGGAGCAGCGGCAGCCTGCGCAGGAACAACTCGGGCCTGGTGGCGCCCAAAGTGCAGTTCTTCTCCCCGAGCGAGGGCGGCCAGAGCCTCAACGCCATCCAGAGTCTCAACGCTGTCACCTGACACCAGGCCCCCGCCGCTGCCGGCATCCTGGGCGTGGCCTTCTTGCCCCGACCCCTCCAGACACATTTACTGCTGATGTTATTCACGTGTGTGTGCAGCTTGTTAGCGGCGGATCAACCAGATAGAGAAACATTCCTGCTTCCCTCGTTAAAACAAAGAAATCAGCCACAAAATACCTCAAAACGAAAGAAACAGGTTTTTCTCGGTCCGACTGAATTCAGCGTCTCCTCACAAAGACGAACCTGTCAGTCACACCAACAACCAACATGTCTGGTATTCTCAGTAAACCTTTCTCAAATGAAGAAGCAAAAATAAATCCCATTTTTTAGTGCAGTTCCACATCTGTCCACCAGGGCATGCACTGTTTTTAGTCCAGTGATGAAGCTGCCATGACGCTGCAGTCCAGGCAGAGCAGGGCATAGATTTTAACACTCAGCTCTAACAGCACTTTACACCTTCAAGCCTCTCCCTTCCTCGTGTCTTCTATTCAGTACACAATCCAGAAATGTGTAGAAACGTGAAATACTGGTTGGAAAATCAGGAAAAGGCAATCGTCAATGAAAGGAGAAGAAGAGCTGTGGATTTGAAGATGTCTCATTAAACCTGTTTGACCAAGTGGCTGGATTACTGTCTGTGTAATGGCTACATTTCACATCCTCCTCATTGTTCTACACATCTTCACATCATTTTAAAACCAAAGGTATTTTTCTATAAGATTTCTTTTTAAACAATCACACTGTTAATATGAATACTTAGAGTAGTGTTGTGAGCTAAATAAAATTTTTAAACAGAATACTTTCCCCTTTCAAATGAACAGGACTTCTTGATTTCTCTGCGAGTCTTTGGCGCCCTCCTGCGGTGGTTGGTAATCACTGCTCCAGATTTAAGAAGGAGAAATCATATATCCTGTGTGATGTATAAAATTATTTATAAAACATCACGTTGTTGTATTATTATTGAACAACATGATGAAAATATTTTTTTTTAATTTTTCAGTAAATTTACACAATTAGTAAAAAGATAAGGTAAACTTTAAATAACTCAAAGCATGCAGTCATGCAGTAAAGACAAAAAAATGAAACAAAATAAATATATATAATATTGCTGATATATACTAGAGGAGTACATACATGAATAATACAATCAAAAATATTGATCATGTTTCAATAGCGATAAAAATAAATGGTGACTTTTATTGTTTAATTTTAGTGAATTATTTATGTTGCTGAATAAAGTGATCTAACTGACTTTTTGAAAATGAAACATAAACTTTAAAAAATAAGAATTTCATAAAATCATTCCATGGAGATTTTGGTAACTTTGTCATTAAATTATGAAACTATAATACGAGATAAAAAATATATAACCTGAGCGTTGCGTGTTGACGTCACCATCCCGGAAGTGAAGCTGACAGGTGACTGGAGCTAACCTTGCTAACACTGAGCAACATGTCGCAGAGTTTTCTGCTCAGAAGAGTTTCGGGACTGTTTCACCTCAGCAGGAAAACGTCGCTGCTGAGCGGAGGTCGGTTGTTCTCCAGCCTCGAACCGGAGCCGCTGGCGGTCACAGAACAGAACCACGGAGTTAGGTGTGTTTATAAACTGCGACCCAGCGGTCAACGCCCGGAGGTCCGAAGGAAATACAAAACATTTAACGCAAAACGCAGATTTTAACAGCGGGCATAAATGCTACACTTAAAAACTGCCCACGAATGTGTATCATAAGGTCTGGAAGTAAATTCGGCATGGATGTCACTGAAGTGAAAACGATATTTCTGTGTTAAAAATAGTTTTTGTAGTCTTTAAAATGTCCCCAAACTCAGCAGGAGCCCTTTTGAAAATACCTAATATTTTAGAAAAACACATTTTACCGACAGTGCCAAGTCATAGTGCTTCTCATTGTACCTTAAATTATATGGCATTTGCTAAACGTATATTCTTCACACACATTTTCGTGTAAAAATATTTTTAAGGTCGAAAAAGCTCTCATACAACTACAGATTTTATGGGGAAGAGATTTTAATGACGACAAAATAAATGGCATGAATTCCGATTCAAGATATCTACCAAGACCCCAGTGTAAATTCGGCTTACATATTTATTCCAAATCCAGCATCTTAAAGAAAAATCCTGATTTTAATGACAGGAAAGTGTTAGCCTCACATGACGATGAAGACTTTTAATTTACCTTAAAACTAAATCTATTCAGTTGAAAAGCTGTAAATTCATTTTAGTAATTTCAAACATTTCGTGTAAAACATTTCAAATTTATAATTAAACTAGGTTGAAATGCATAACATGTACAGCAGCAGTAAGAATTTAAAAAACAGCATGATTAAAACACAGTTTAACAGTTAACAGACTTCTTGCACACATTAATTTCCTGGTGTGTAGAGTCTGCATCCACAACTCCTCAAACCTCTGAGACAATCAGTGGGGTGAAAGTTTAACGTTTCTGTTCCAGGAGGATTATATTAAATAATCCAAAGAAGAGAAATGCTCTGTCTCTGTCCATGTTGGAATGTCTCAAAGAAAACATCCTGAAAGACATCGACAGCCCCGAGCTTCGGGTCATCCTCATTTCTGGTGAGTGTGTGTGTGTATGTTTGTTTCTGTGTCTTTATGTGTGTATACAGACATATTTTACTTTTATTAGTTTAGGTTAGTTTTACCCTATAGATTATATGTTGTTACAATAGTAATGTGTGTGTTTCAGCCAGAGGTCCGGTGTTTTCCTCTGGACACGACCTGAAGGAGCTGAGCCGGACTCAGGGTTCAGACCACCACAGGAGGATCTTCCAGACCTGCTCAGAGGTTGGGCTCATCACCTTCTGCTGGTTCTGATCCAGATGAAGGTTCCACATCCAAAAGCTGATTTTAGAGCTGCAGCTCTTCAGGGATCCACCACAGAACCTTGATGTTCGACCAGATTCTCTTTCTTTAAAGAAGTTTTCTAAAAACACTCGACTCTTAATTCAGGCACTTAAATATTTAAATCCATGAAAACAAATCTGCTGATGGAACGAATGAAAAATGTCTTGATTGAAGCTTAATATTTTCATAAATTAAAAGATTAAATAAAAAGGAAATGATTTCAAAGTTTAGAGTGAAGAACTGAACTGACTGAAGATGTCTGGATGGACGTTTGTCTCCAGGTGATGACTCTCATCCAGGACGTCCCCGTTCCCGTCATCGCCATGGTGAACGGCGTTGCCACGGCGGCGGGTTGCCAGCTGGTGGCCAGCTGCGACATCGCCATAGCAACAGAGAAGTCCACCTTCGCCACGCCGGGTGTCAACGTGGGGCTGTTCTGCTCCACGCCGGCGGTGGCCATCGGCCGTGCCGTGCCGAGGAAGGTGAGCCAGAAAACGCATCAGGTACACCCACGGTGAGCCTGTAGTGACACATTTAACCTCCTCCTCCTCCTCCTCCAGGTTGCCATGGAGATGCTGTTCACGGGGACCCCCATCTCGGCCCAAGATGCCTTGCTGCACGGCCTGGTCAGTAAGGTGGTCCCGGAGGAGCGTCTGGAGGAGGAGGCGGCGAGCATCGCCCGGCGGGTGTGCGAGACCAGTCGGCCCGTTGTGGCTCTGGGGAAGGCCACGTTCTACAGGTGAGGATGCGAATCCGGTCCCAACCGGTCTGAACTGGTTCAGCACTGACGGCTGTGCCGTGTGTCCCAAAGACAAATGTCTCAGGGTCGAGATGCGGCGTACGCCACCGCCTCCCGGGTGATGGTGGACAATCTGAGGCTGAGGGACGGACAGGAGGGGATCCAGGCCTTCCTGGAGAAACGCAAACCGCTGTGGAGCCACCAGGCCGAGCCGCTTCAGGACTAATGGGGATCTGGATCGCCATCCGGGGAACTGGGCCGCCATCCACACAACCGGATCGCTTTCTGTGGATCTGGATTGCTGTCCAGGGAACTGGACCGCCATCATCGAACCGGGCCACCATCCAGAGATCTGGATCACCGTCTGGTGGTCTGGATCGCCGTCGGGGAACCGGACCACCAAAGGAATCAGAAAACATCCTTCAGTCTGTTTCTCTGCAGACTTTCCACCAATCAGAGCCTCAGGAGACGAATCAAACCCAAAACTCGTAGAACTTTCTTTAGCTGGGCTCAGAATTAAATCTAGAACGATGGCTTGATCAAACATCGGATTGAAGCCTTTCAGTTAAATTAGAACTAAATAAAGTCTATTTCTACTTTGGTCTTTTTCACAGATCAAACATGTAGAGTTATTTTACATCTTTTGATTCTTTTATCAACATATTTCAGAAAAATGTTCATTTAAACGGTCAAAGAAATGATTCAGTCAACCACATGACGTCCAGTGGAAGGAAGGATGCAGGCCAGCAGGAGGCCCGGACCAGAGGGGAGGGGGGAGGGGGACCCAGACCAGGGGTTTAAAAACTCCTGAAGAAATCACTGAATTGGTTTCTGATCAATCATCTATTGTGATTTTCTGATATCACTGAAGTGATAAAATGTCTCATTTCTGATTTCATGCTGAGCTGCAGCAGGGTAATCTGAACTGAGGACAGAGCTTTGGTCCACTGGACACTCTCCGTGTGAATAAACTTTTTTAAATTTGATTTTAAATGGGCTGCTGTCTTGATGTTTTTCTGTGGTTAGAAACTCTTGTGACGGGTTTTTAATGAGACGCGTCGTCAAAGTTGACCATTTCTAAAGGATTTATTTCAATGCTCCAAACGATCTCAGAATCAGAAATCTGAATCAGAAAAGATTTTTAGGCCAGGTTTGTCAACAAACGAGGAATTCGACTCCGGTTAGCCGCGCTCTCAGCAGGGTACACAGATAAATAACGATAGGATAAATACACAAAACAGATAAGAGACACAAAAGTCAAATTAAATCAAGTTAAATTAAGGTTAACTACTGAGAAAGATAAACAGAGAGAGGCATAACATTAACAATAAGAAATAAAAAAGTATTTACAATAAGAACAGATAAAAAACTTAAAAAAAAAATAAAAGGACACACCGTTTGTGGCGACAACAAAATAATATTGAAGTGAAATGAATGTGTGAATCATATAACTTTAATATCATATAACTTTATTTTTCTTTCTGTTTACTTACTATAACGACTTTGGCATGTAATTTGGGATGATGATCAAGCAGATGCTGCCGGAGATCCGAGGTATTGGAGCCCATAGCCGAGACTTTTCTTCGGCGGGTTTTGCAAATTAGTTAGCCATCATGTTGAACAAGTCCCTGGGCATCCTTCTTGTAACCAAAATGCTCCTACACTGCAGATCTCAAAGGTTTTATTGGTGGAAAGAGGTTGTTGTTGTGTTGAGTTTCAGGTGTATCGGCCCGCTCAGCAACGTCTGCCATTAGCTCTATGCTAACGTAGCCACCATGGTTAGCTGAGCTCGTTTCTCCCAAGATTCGTGGGCTGCAGCTCCTATGTCTGTGACACAAACAATGGTCCCCGCCTATTTTCATGTGTTTTTCATTGTTTCACTATTTCTCTGTATCTCCTAGTCTACTTGTCTCTGGTCTGTTCTAATACATCCATGGGTGTGTGTGCTGTTGTGGTACGCCCGCTAAATTGGCCGTGCAGAAACAAGGCGAGAAAGAAAGAGGCAAAGGGACCGTTTTGGCTGCATTTTGCGCTGCACCGGAGTCTAAACTGACGCACTGTTGTGGGCGGAAATAACTGTAGTTGCCGAACGTCTGCAGTTATGTAAGCGTGATGTTTCAAACCGCGGTTAACAGAAAAACCGGTTAATCGCTGCACCCCTACATCCCACCCCAATCAATTTCATCCAATCAGGCCCAGCAGAACCAGAGAAAATGTTGCTTTAGATCATTGCGGTCATTGAGATGTGACCCCTGGAAGACAGAGTAGGAGTCAAGGGGATCACTGGAGCAGGCGGTTCACTCGAGAAGTCACTACTTGGACCCAGAACGGAGCCACGAATGGACTATTATGTATTACGTATCTATTTATTGATGTTTTTTTCCAAACAGCAGCTCCTGGCAGTGTGGCGAGAGAGAAAAGACAGAGGACGACTCTCACCGGTGGAGGAATCGATCCAGTGAAGACCGTTCTGAGACTGCTGGACTGATTCCACAGGACAGAGGACATGGAGGAGAGAATTGGTTGTGTTGATTCTCAAAGATGGAACTGAATGTGTTGTTTCTGCAAATCTCATCAATTAATCTCATTTCTGTTCATGTTTGTTTTTGGGCACTTCTGGACAGTTTGTGGGTTTTATTTGTCAAAAATAAGACTGCTAGTGAACCGTGTCAGTTATTTAGTTTGCACCTTCTGCCAATTTCAGTGAATAGTGTCCTGTTTTAAGATGTTTTCAATGTAAATATTTACTGTAATTCTGTGGTCCATTGGTTTAATGATTGTTTGTTGTTGTGGGACCACGCACACGCACACACACACACAGCATCTAAACAAACCAAACCTCCCATAGCTGCCTGGTGTTCCCAAAATAAGGAGTTTTGCATTCTGACTGACAGTAAACCAGTGTCTTCTCTACATGTCATATCTGTGTGTTTATAGTGGTGCTGATAGAGTATTTATACAAGTGACTGTTGCTCGGTACTGAACTTTAAAACTTATATGATGAATTTATGGAGATAGTCTGGTTCGTTTTTCTTAAATCCTTGAGTGCACCTGAATGTTGATGTTGAGTTGCAAAATATCTCAATATATTTCATTGCCACAGAGTTAAATAGTCTGGTTTTATGTTTTCATGTTATCTCAGGATTGTTGAGATGTGGGTGTAGTTTTCTTTCTGATCTGTAATGCTGTGTTTGCAGAAACAGTGGGAAAGCAATGATTGGTTAATGGTTTAATTGTATCTTTGTCTGAGTTGTGGGCTGCAGGCTGAACCAAAATGCTTAGGGGGGTTTGAAATCACTAAATGAAAATTCACCAGCCATTGAGGACATAACTTAATACAAAATGCAATAAATATTTTATGAAGTCATAAATTGAGAACAATATATACAATTATCTTTTTTTTTTTTTTGCTAATACATTTCCACAATATCCACATAGAACAAGCAGTTCACCCCTACAGGGTCTGGATAATGGACCGCGCCGAGTGACGTCAGACAGGTGAAATACGGCCGCTCTGGCCGCGGCGCCTTCCTAAAGGAGCAGATCAGTAGCAGGTGGTGTGTGAGGTGAGTTGTTCCAGTTTTACCCGAAGAGTAACTGTGTGAACGAGACGGAGTAGTGGGTGAATCACTGCATGCCCCGGATGTTCGGGTAAATGAAGCGGCGACACAAATCGGACCTGTGAATGTTCTCAGGCGGAGCAGCTCGTTCCAGCTCCATCCATGTTCACGCTAGTTTTGCCAACTGTCCCGTATTAGCCGGGACGTCACATATTTGAGCCAAAAGAGGCGCGTCCCGTACAGGACGTTGTTTGTCCCGGCCACATTAAAAAAAGGCAAGATGCATAATTTTTTTTCACTGTGTTCTGAAGGCTGTATGGCACGGCATGTAATTCTAGGGCCCAGCCACTACGTGGCGCTGTAACTAGTGCTGTAGCCCACCAAGCAGAGTGAAGAAGAAACTCACCGAGCTACTCCGTTTGGGTCAGAAGAAGAAGAATACTGGCGACATTGTAGCTGTGTGGAGTTTTATCTGGTATATATCTGTTTGTTCAATATAGTTTCAATTTTTTTTCTGTTGGTCTGCCGCTTGTGCGTGCGTTCATAGGCATGTAGGATTGTGCAGTTTACATATCGGATATATCATGTTTAGTTCATTGATTTGTGTCTGCTGCTGTAGACTTTAGTGTGTATTTTTTGTTGATTTTTTGTTTTGTTCAGAAGGTTTTTCAGTTTTGATTTAGCACTTTTTTTTGGTTTAAGATAAAAAAAAAAAGAAAGTGTCAAAATCCAGAAGAGACAGCAGTTGTTTAATGTTATTTAGCACATTTCGCAATAAATGTAGAATAGAAGACTTTATTAATCTCACAGTGGAGAAATTTTCAGGTGTGTAGGCTCATAGAACACACAGCGGGGTGCAAAAGTAATGAATGGTGCAATAAAGAACAAGAAATAATGCAAACCGTAGTAGGATTGATAATAGATGCTGAAGACAATAAGTTCTATGTACAACATGAATCTTAAAAATATAACAGGAAAGATATAATATATACAACATATACAATGCAATATGCAATAAACGATGCAATATATAATTATACAGTATGATATATAACATGTACAATATGTTTTAGCAGAGTGAATGGATTATAAAGTGTCGCTGAATAATATCTATGAATATAATCAACAATCTGACATTTCAGGCTGGATTTTTTACTAATTTAAGATTTTATTTCAAGCTCATCCGAATTTGGTTTCAGATTACTGCCAATTGTGATTCTCAACTAATTTCTAGTTTAACTGTCGCAAAACCTTTTTTTTTTTTTTTTTTTTTATCCCTTATAGCTGTTCAGTTGTAATGATAACTGCAGTTGGTCCATGGAGGAAGCAATGACCATTCAAGATAAGAATCGTAATTAGGTGTTTTCCTCAAATGGTTCAGCCCCAGAGCTTGGTTCACTCCCGTTGTTGGACTTTCTGTCTATATTGTGTTTGTCTTAGGATAGTCTGACTCCATGTGTCTCCAGGACTCCTCCTCACGCTCTGCTGGTGCTGTAGATGTTTGCCCTGCGTCCCACAAGAACCTGAATGAAGAGGTGACCAAGCTGCAGAGACGAGGCAGCGGAGGAAACCAGTTCCCAGAGATCAAACCCACAGCTGAGTTCAGACAGACACACCTGCAGCCTGTGGCCTCAGTGGACAAGGGAGTCGGCACTGCGTGCACTCTTTTACTGTGAGCATCTGAAGCCAAGTGTGACCCTTCAGGCTGCTCCGTGGGCTCCAGCTCATCCTCCTGACAATACTGTGACTGTGCAGTAGTGACCACCATCGATGAAGCTCTGGTGTTTTCAACACCATTGACATTAGAACCACATAATGGGATGAGAAAAGTCCGAGCACCCCTGAGAGTTTTTACTTTCATTGATCAGGTGAATTTCATTGATGAGGTGTTTGGATCACTAGCTTCCGGTTGATCTATCAGACGGACACAGTGATGTCTCAGTAGTGTGATGTCCTTTGGGTTATCTTGGTTGATGTTTTGATCTTCTGCGTTACCACGAGGCTGCCACTGGGTTCTTAGCGGCTGTGCGGTCAGAGCGGTGATGTTTGATCCTTGAATGGGACTCAGTGTGGTTGAAGACTGAAATGTGAAAGTATGAGAACTACGTCAATTTCATGTTTTCTGCATCTGATGTTTTGGCCAGATACTAGTTGGTGTTTTCTCTTTTCCCAGGACTTGGGAGAACAGACTGGGGGTGGCAGCTCGTCCAGGGAGCCCGACAGACGGCAGCGCAGTGAGAATGGACGGAGGATCCTGAACAAGGACGCCAGAATGACATGTTGAATTAGAATGACATTGAGACAACAGGACAGGAGAAGCTGCGGAGGAAAATACTGATTTATTTGGATGCTTTGCTACACATTTTAACTGTAATGGATTATGTGTTCTTGTAGTCTCAGGTGATGCTGTCCTGTGTGTGACGTGTCCGTTGAAAACATGATATTTCAAGACTGTCGTCTCAAAGGAGGAATGGTGTTTGGTGATCTGGCTCTAAAGCAAAGCGTGGTGTCTGACTGATCATATCCAATGACTTGTTCTACCTGACGATGTATAAATAAAGCTGAATTGAATGGAAGTTCATTGTAATAATTACAAAATAAAAACACAATCAAGCTGGTTTGAGCAGTGGTTCCTTCATCATGGGGTTCAGTGCACATAGGGGGGTCTGTAGGGACTTAAGCAGGTCGCTTAACGCAGGACTGTCAATGATGGTGTTTAAAATTTCCAAGAAGATATTTTTAAGAATTACAATTATTTTACATCTTGATCTGTAACTCTTTTTTGTAAGTTCTCCTTAGTAAAGGAATTTACAACACTCCTCTCCTTAGTGAAGGAACTCACAACACTCCTTAGTAAAGGACTCACAACACTCCTCTCCTTAGTGAAGGAACTCACAACACTCCTTAGTGAAGGAACTCACAACACTCCTCTCCTTAGTGAAGGAATTTACAACACTCCTCTCCTTAGTAAAGGAACTCACAACACTCCTCCTCTCCTTAGTGAAGGAACTCACAACACTCCTCCTCTCCTTAGTGAAGGAACTCACAACACTCCTCCTCTCCTTAGTGAAGGAACTCACAACACTCCTCCTCTCCTTAGTGAAGGAACTCACAACACTCCTTAGTGAAGGAACTCACAACACTCCTCCTCTCCTTAGTGAAGGAACTCACAACACTCCTCCTCTCCTTAGGTAAGGAACTCACAACACTCCTCCTCTCCTTAGTGAAGGAACTCACAACACTCCTTAGTGAAGGAACTCACAACACTCCTCAGTGAAGGAACTCACAACACTCTTTAGTAAAGGAACTCACAACACTCCTCAGTGAAGGAACTCACAACACTCCTTAGTGAAGGAACTCACAACACTCCTCCTCTCCTTAGTGAAGGAACTCACAACACTCCTTAGTGAAGGAACTCACAACACTCCTCAGTGAAGGAACTCACAACACTCCTTAGTGAAGGAACTCACAACACTCCTCCTCTCCTTAGTGAAGGAACTCACAACACTCCTCCTCTCCTTAGTGAAGGAACTCATAACACTCCTTCGTGAAGGAACGCACAACACTCCTCCTCTCCATAGTAAAGGAACTCATAACACTCCTTCGTGAAGGAACGCACAACACTCCTCCTCTCCTTCGTGAAGGAAGTCACAACACTCCTTCGTGAAGGAAGTCACAACACTCCTTAGTGAAGGAACTCACAACACTTCTTAGTGAAGGAACTCACAACACTCCTTAGTGAAGGAACTCACAACACTCCTCCTCTCCTTCGTGAAGGAACTCACAACACTCCTTAGTGAAGGAACTCACAACACTCCTTAGTGAAGGAACTCACAACACTCCTCCTCTCCTTAGTGAAGGAACTCACAACACTCCTCCTCTCCTTAGTGAAGGAACTGACAACACTCCTTAGTGAAGGAATTTACAACACTCCTCTCCTTAGTCAAGGAATTTACAACACTCCTTAGTGAAGGAACTCACAACACTCCTTAGTGAAGGAACTCACAACACTCCTTAGTGAAGGAACTCACAACACTCCTCAGTGAAGGAACTCACCACACTCCTTTGTGAAGGAACTCACAACACTCCTTAGTGAAGGAACTCACAACACTCCTTAGTGAAGGAACTCACAACACTCCTTAGTGAAGGAACTCACAACACTCCTTAGTGAAGGAACTGACAACACTCCTCAGTGAAGGAACTCACCACACTCCTTTGTGAAGGAACTCACAACACTCCTTTGTGAAGGAACTCACAACACTCCTTAGTGAAGGAACTCACAACACTCCTTAGTGAAGGAACTCACAACACTCCTTAGTGAAGGAACTCACAACACTCCTCAGTGAAGGAACTCACCACACTCCTTTGTGAAGGAACTCACAACACTCCTTTGTGAAGGAACTCACAACACTCCTTAGTGAAGGAACTCACAACACTCCTTAGTGAAGGAACTCACAACACTCCTTAGTGAAGGAACTCACAACACTCCTTAGTGAAGGAACTCACAACACTCCTTAGTGAAGGAACTCACAACACTCCTCCTCTCCTTAGTGAAGGAACTCACAACACTCCTGAGTGAAGGAACTCACAACACTCCTCCTCTCCTTAGTGAAGGAACTCACAACACTCCTCCTCTCCTTAGTGAAGGAACTCACAACACTCCTTAGTGAAGGAACTCACAACACTCCTCCTCTCCTTAGTGAAGGAACTGACAACACTCCTCAGTGAAGGAACTCACAACACTCCTTTGTGAAGGAACTCACAACACTCCTTAGTGAAGTAACTCACAACACTCCTCCTCTCCTTTGTGAAGGAACTCACAACACTCCTTAGTGAAGGAACTCACAACACTCCTTAGTGAAGGAACTCACAACACTCCTCTCCTCAGTGAAGGAACTCACAACACTCCTTAGTGAAGGAACTCACAACACTCCTCCTCTCCTTAGTGAAGCAACTCACAACACTCCTCCTCTCCTTAGTGAAGGAACTCACAACACTCCTTAGTGAAGGAACTCACAACACTCCTTAGTGAAGGAACTCACAACACTCTTTAGTAAAGGAACTCACAACACTCCTCCTCTCCTTAGTGAAGGAACTCACAACACTCCTCCTCTCCTTAGTGAAGGAACTCACAACACTCCTCTCCTCAGTGAAGGAACTCACAACACTCCTCCTCTCCTTAGTGAAGGAACTCACAACACTCCTCTCCTCAGTGAAGGAACTCACAACACTCCTCCTCTCCTTAGTGAAGGAACTCACAACACTCCTCCTCTCCTTAGTGAAGGAACTCACAACACTCCTCCTCTCCTTAGTGAAGGAACTCACATCACTCCTCCTCTCCTTAGTGAAGGAACTCACATCACTCCTCCTCTCCTTAGTGAAGGAACTCACAACACTGCTTAGTGAAGGAACTCACAACACTCCTTAGTGAAGTAACTCACAACACTCCTCCTCTCCTTAGTGAAGGAACTCACAACACTCCTCCTCTCCTTAGTGAAGGAACTCACAACACTCCTTAGTGAAGGAACTCACAACACTCTTTAGTAAAGGACTCACAACACTCCTCCTCTCCTGAGTGAAGGAACTCAACACTCCTCTCCTTAGTGAAGGAACTCACAACACTCCTCCTCTCCTTCGTGAAGGAACTCACAACACTCCCTAGTGAAGGAACTCACAACACTCCTTAGTGAAGGAACTCACAACACTCCTTAGTGAAGGAACTCACAACACTCCTTAGTGAAGGAACTCACAACACTCCTCCTCTCCTTAGTGAAGGAACTCACAACACTCCTTAGTGAAGGAACTCACAACACTCCTTAGTGAAGGAACTCACAACACTCCTCCTCTCCTTAGTGAAGGAACTCACAACACTCCTTAGTGAAGGAACTCACAACACTCCTCCTCTCCTTAGTGAAGGAACTCACAACACTCCTTAGTGAAGGAACTCACAACACTCCTCCTCTCCTTAGTGAAGGAACTCACAACACTCCTCCTCTCCTTAGTGAAGGAACTCACAACACTCCTTAGTGAAGGAACTCACAACACTCCTCTCCTCAGTGAAGGAACTCACAACACTCCTCAGTGAAGAAACTCACAACACTCCTTAGTGAAGGAACTCACAACACTCCTCAGTGAAGGAACTCACAACACTCCTTAGTGAAGGAACTCACAACACTCCTTAGTGAAGGAACTCACAACACTCCTTAGTGAAGAACTCACAACACTCCTTAGTGAAGGAACTCACAACACTCCTTAGTGAAGGAACTCACAACACTCCTCCTCTCCTTAGTGAAAGAACTCACATCACTCCTCCTCTCCTTAGTGAAGGAACTCACAACACTCCTTAGTGAAGGAACTCACAACACTCCTTAGTGAAGGAACTCACAACACTCCTTAGTGAAGGAACTCACAACACTCCTCCACTCCTTCGTGAAGGAACTCACAACACTCCTTCGTGAAGGAACTCACAACACTCCTTAGTAAAGGACTCACAACACTCCTCCTCTCCTTAGTGAAGGAACTCACAACACTCCTCCTCTCCTTAGTGAAGGAACTGACAACACTCCTTAGTGAAGGAACTCACAACACTCCTCCTCTCCTTAGTGAAGGAACTCACAACACTCCTCCTCTCCTAGTGAAGGAACTCACACAACTCCTCGTGAAGGAACTCACAACACTCCTCCTCTCCTTAGTGAAGGAACTCACAAACACTCCTCCTTCCTTAGTGAAGGAACTCACAAAACTACTTCGTGCAGGAACTCACAACACTCCTCTCTCCTTAGTGAATGACCTCACAACACTCCTCAGTGAACGAACTCACAACACTCCTCTCCTTAGTGAAGGAATTTACAACACTCCTCTCTTTAGTAAAGGAATTTACAACACTACTTAGTAAAGGACTCACAACACTCCTGAGTGAAGGAACTCACAACACTCCTCCTCTCCTTAGTGAAGGAACTCACAACACTCCTTAGTGAAGGAACTCACAACACTCCTCCACTCCTTGTGAAGGAACTCACAACACTCCTTAGTAAAGGACTCACAACACTCCTCCTCTCCTTAGTGAAGGAACTCACAACACTCCTCCACTCCTTTGTGAAGGAACTCACAACACTCCTTAGTAAAGGACTCACAACACTCCTCCTCTCCTTAGTGAAGGAACTCACAACACTCCTCCACTGCTTTGTGAAGGAACTCACAACACTCCTTAGTGAAGGAACTCACAACACTCCTCCTCTCCTTCGTGAAGGAACTCACAACACTCCTTAGTAAAGGACTCACAACACTCCTCCTCTCCTTAGTGAAGGAACTCACAACACTCCTCCTCTCCTTCGTGAAGGAACTCACAACACTCCCTAGTGAAGGAACTCACAACACTCCTCCACTCCTTTGTGAAGGAACTCACAACACTCCTTAGTAAAGGACTCACAACACTCCTCCTCTCCTTAGTGAAGGAACTCACAACACTCCTCCTCTCCTTAGTGAAGGAACTCACAACACTCCTCCTCTCCTTCGTGAAGGAACTCACAACACTCCCTAGTGAAGGAACTCACAACACTCCTCCACTCCTTTGTGAAGGAACTCACAACACTCCTTAGTAAAGGACTCACAACACTCCTCCTCTCCTTAGTGAAGGAACTCACAACACTCCTTAGTAAAGGACTCACAACACTCCTCCTCTCCTGAGTGAAGGAACTCAACACTCCTCTCCTTAGTGAAGGAACTCACAACACTCCTCCTCTCCTTCGTGAAGGAACTCACAACACTCCCTAGTGAAGGAACTCACAACACTCCTCCTCTCCTTAGTGAAGGAACTCACAACACTCCTTAGAAAAGGACTCACAACACTCCTCCTCTCCTGAGTGAAGGAACTCAACACTCCTCTCCTTAGTGAAGGAACTCACAACACTCCTCCTCTCCTTCGTGAAGGAACTCACACACACTCTAGTGAAGGAACTCACAACACTCCTCCTCTCCTTAGTGAAGGAACTCACAACACTCCTTAGAAAGGACTCACAACACTCCTCCTCTCCTGAGTGAAGGAACTCAACACTCCTCTCCTGAGTGAAGGAACTCACAACACTCCTCCTCTCCTTAGTGAAGGAACTCACAACACTCCTTCGTGAAGGAACTCACAACACTCCTCCACTCCTTTGTGAAGGAACTCACAACACTCCTTAGTAAAGGACTCACAACACTCCTCCTCTCCTTCGTGAAGGAACTCACAACACTCCCTAGTGAAGGAACTCAAAACACTCCTTTTTGAAGGAACTCACAACACTCCTCCACTCCTTCGTGAAGGAACTCACAACACTCCTTCGTGAAGGAACTCACAACACTCCTTAGTAAAGGACTCACAACACTCCTCCTCTCCTTAGTCAAGGAACTCACAACACTCCTCCTCTCCTTAGTGAAGGAACTGACAACACTCCTTAGTGAAGGAACTCACAACACTCCTCCTCTCCTTAGTGAAGGAACTCACAACACTCCTCCTCTCCTTAGTGAAGGAACTGACAACACTCCTTAGTGAAGGAACTCACAACACTCCTCCTCTCCTTAGTGAAGGAACTCACAACACTCCTCCTCTCCTGAGTGAAGGAACTCAACACTCCTCTCCTTAGTGAAGGAACTCACAACACTCCTCCTCTCCTTCGTGAAGGAACTCACAACACTCCCTAGTGAAGGAACTCACAACACTCCTTAGTAAAGGACTCACAACACTCCTCCTCTCCTGAGTGAAGGAACTCAACACTCCTCTCCTTAGTGAAGGAACTCACAACACTCCTCCTCTCCTTAGTGAATGACCTCACAACACTCCTCAGTGAAGGAACTCACAACACTCCTCTCCTTAGTGAAGGAATTTACAACACTCCTCTCTTTAGTAAAGGAATTTACAACACTCCTTAGTAAAGGACTCACAACACTCCTTAGTGAAGGAACTGACAACACTCCTCCTCTCCTTAGTGAAGGAACTCACAACACTCCTTAGTAAAGGACTCACAACACTCCTCCTCTCCTTAGTGAAGGAACTCACAACACTCCTTCGTGAAGGAACTCACAACACTCCTCCACTCCTTTGTGAAGGAACTCACAACACTCCTTAGTAAAGGACTCACAACACTCCTCCTCTCCTTCGTGAAGGAACTCACAACACTCCCTAGTGAAGGAACTCAAAACACTCCTTAGTGAAGGAACTCACAACACTCCTCCTCTCCTTCGTGAAGGAACTCACAACACTCCTTAGTGAAGGAACTCACAACACTCCTCCACTCCTTCGTGAAGGAACTCACAACACTCCTTCGTGAAGGAACTCACAACACTCCTTAGTAAAGGACTCACAACACTCCTCCTCTCCTTA